>NC_088217.1:62241489-62599823 GCF_036934945.1 Oncorhynchus masou masou | reverse complement strand
CAATTAATCAGAATGGCCGATTAATTCGGGCGGATTTCAGGTTTTCAAAACAATCGGAAATCGATATTTTTGGACACCTTTATTTAATCTTTAATTAACTAGGCAAGTTAGTTAAGAACACATGCTTATTTTCAATGACGGCCTAGGAACGGTGGGTTAACTGCCTCGTTCCGGGGCAGAACAACAGATTTTCACCATGTCAGCTCAGGGGACCCAATCTTGCAACTTTACAGTTAACTAGTCCAACGCAATAACAACCTGCCTCTTGTTGCACTCCACAGGGAGACTGCCTGTTACGCGAATGCAGTAAGCCAAGGTAAGTTGCTAGCTAGCATTAAACTTATCTTACAAAAAACAATCAATCAATCATAATCACTAGTTAACTGCACATGGTTGATGATATTACTAGATATTATCTAGAGTGTCATGCGTTGTGTATAATCTGACTGAGCATACAAGCATACAAGTATCTAAGTATCTGACTGAGCAGTGGTAGGCAGAAGCAGGCACGTAAACATAAATTCAAACAGCACTTTTGTGCGTTTTGCCAGCAGCTCTTCGTTGTGCGTCAAGCCTTGTGCTGTTTATGTGCTGTTTAAGCCTATCAACTCCCGAGATGAGGCTGGTGTAACCGAAGTGAAATGGCTGGCTCGTTAGCGTGCGCTAATAGCGTTTCAAACGTCACTCGCTCGCTCTGAACCTTGGAGTGGTTGTTTCCCTTGCTCTGCATGGGTAAGGCTGCTTCGAGGGTGGCTGTTGTCGTTGTGTTCCTGGTTCGAGCCCAGGGAGGAGTGAGGAGAGGGACGGAAACTATACTGTTACACTGGCAATACTAAAGTGCCTATAAGAACATCCAATAGTCAAAGGTTAATTAAATACAAATGATATAGAGAGAAATAGTCCTAGAATTCCTATAATAACTACAACCTAAAACTTCTTACCTGGGAATATTGAAGGCTCATGTTAAAAGGAACCACCAGCTTTCATATGTTCTCATGTTCTGAGCAAGGAACTGAAATGTTAGCTTTCTTACATGGCACATATTGCACTTTTACTTTCTTCTCCAACACTTTGTTTTTGCATTATTTAAACCAAATTGAACATGTTTCATTATTTATTTGAGGCTAAATTGATTTTATTGATGTATTATATTAAGTTAAAATAAGTGTTCATTCAGTATTGTTGTAATTGTCATTATTACAAATAAAATACAAAAATTGGCCGATTAAATCGGTATTGGCTTTTTTGGTACTCCAATAATCGGTATTGGCGTTGAAAAATCATAATCGGTCGACCTCTACTTACTACTCGGTCGTCATCCTCACTCCTTCTCGTTTGCATTTGTCTAAAAAAAAACTATTTTGCCCAAAACATTTATTTGTTTCCCTTTAGTGTATTTATACTTTACTGTATCTATATATCACTTTCAAACAAGAAAAGTTTTTTAAAAAATCACTGGAGGATATCATGAACAATTTCTACAGTTCAAAAACATATTCAAGTGTAGAATGCTCTTTTAAAAATCACACATTAGTTCAACAACTGCAGAGTTTGTGTCCCTGTTTTTTAAGATAGTACTCACTGTATTTACTGGTGTTAATCAGATCTCCAGTCTTCTCTTCTTCTTCCTCCTCTAATGTGACAGTAATCTCCCCCTCTTCATCCTTCATTCCAAAAACGTCTTCATCTTCTTTCACTTCATCCTCCACTCCAAAAACTGCATCTTCCTCCTCTTCTTTCACAGTAACATCCTCATCTTCTTTCACAGTAACATTCTCCTCTTCTTTCACAGTAACATCCTCCTCCTCTTTCACTCTGAATGCGTCTTTCTCTTCTTCTTTCACGGTAACAACCTCGCCCTCTACTTGTTCTTGTATTGTAACAGCCTCCTCCTCTTTGACGAGACCCTCTTTCTCCGTCCAGCAGACCTCTTCTTTCGAAGGAGGAGAGAAGCTTAGTGAACTCATGGTCGGGGATAATTGCTAGTTAGCATTAGCGACTAGATTAGTGCAAACTTAACCAGCCAGCTAACTGATTTACAACGTGAATATTAAATTAAATGGGGTAGCTAGTTGTTTCCACATAAGTATGTTTAAATCATAGTGGCAAATAAACCACGAAATTGTCCCAAAGAACTTGAATGTTCCGACTTTATCTGGCGAGCTACCGAGGTGGCTGCAGCTGTAGAAGAAGCGTTCCGTCCACTAGATTATACGTCACAGTAGACACATCGCCTGAAAGACACATATCGCCATCTGCTGTCTGGAGGGAGGAAACGCAGTTGAGGAGGGAAAAACAATTTTTATTTTCTTCATTGAATTATAAAATTATAAAACAGTTTAGGGAATCGTTTTTTGCCTCGCCATTAAATAATAATATTATATCAACATGTACAAAGAGCAACAAGTGTTGTTTGATTAGTTCAGATGTTTTATGAGAATTCAAAACAATCTCTACATCTACTCCACATCTGTATTTCTGATTCAGTCAAATAACTAGATATCAAAATAAGCACCTAGTTATTGATATACCCTTGATAAAGATTAGATAAAATTACTGTATAAAATAAATAAACTTAACCCACTACCAGGATATTTTAGCCCAAAACCTGGTTACCTCTCTGCTAGGAGGCTGAAACTTGGCCATAAGTGGATCTTCCAGCAAGACACATCAACATCCACAAAGAAATGGTTAATTGGTCACAAAATCAAAATTTTCAATGGCCATCTCAGTCTTCGGACTTGAACTCCATTGAAACCCTGTGGTTTGAATTGAACAGGGCAGCCCATAAACGCAGACAAAAGAAATCAAGGACCTGGAGAGATTATGTATGGAGGAATGGTCTACGATCCCACCCAATGGGTTCTCTAATCTCATAAACAACTGCCTGGCCAGTTGAAGCTCAATCTTGGGTGCAATGTTCACGTTCCCGCACTGACTGACTGTGTGGATGTTAATGTTACGTTAGCCTACATGCTATACTAGCAAAAAAATATCGTACAGCTGTCGGCTGTATTAGCCACGATTTACCGTTCTTTGTGCAGCTTCAAATTTCGAACAAAGTTGGAAGTTGTTGCGACTCCGTCTGTAATTTTCTTCCCAGATGTTTTTGCAAGTTGCAATCCGTTTTTGTTGATACAGCCTAGTCTTTATATCCGAAAATAATAATTACTTAATTACATCGTGTTCCAATGGTAAAACGTTTGATTTAATAAAATGTCCATAATATCTACATTAATAGTGGAATGATCATGTTTCACAATATTCCTAAACAAAAATATATTCTCGATCTTCTATTGTGTTATTGACTGAATGTTTGTTCATGTGTAACTCTGTTGTTGTTTTTGTCGCACTGCTTTGCTTTATCTTGGCCAAGTCGCAGTTGTAAATGAAAACTTGTTCTAAACTGCCTACCTGGTTAAATAAAGGTGAATAATAATAATAATAATACAAAAATGTAGGAGCAGTATAAACTTTGTCTGTTCATTATATACATCTACATGATGTATTGTTACACCATGTAGGAGCAGAATAGACCTAGTCTGTTCATTATATACATCTACATGATGTATTGTTACACCATGTAGGAGCAGTATAGACCTAGTCTGTTCATTATATACATCTACATGATGAATTGTTACACCATGTAGGAGCAGTATAGACCTAGTCTGTTCATTACATACATCTACATGATGTATTGTTACACCAACAAAAAAAAGGAAAATTATATTATTTTATACTGATACAATTTCTCAGAAAAGGAGATTTAGTTTAACATGTAATTCTCAAAAGGTAGGGGTCTGAATTATTGCTTCCCATGTTTTCAATACTCCAGCACACTCCCCTTGAGAGGATAACGACACTCAAATGTTTTATGAGATTAGAGAACACATTGGGTGGGATATTGTAGCCTAAATCCTGCCTGATGTTACTGCTGTTCGTAAAACCATTGACATACGTTAGCCTACTGTAACCACACACAGACAGGGTGTGTGTGTGTGTGTTAAGGTTGGCTGATTGTGTAAAAGCCTACATTGCCCGATTGCGCCCCATAGCTTGTCTTGACTTGGGACTTGAGTGCGAAGAATTGAGACTTACTAGTGAATTGTAAAACAATGACTTAGTCCCAACTCTGGTATATACTGTATTCTATCCTATTCTACTGTATCTTAGTCTATGTATTACTCATCTCATGTCTATACTGTATTCTATCCTACTGTATCTTAGTCTATGCATTACTCACCTCATATGTATATACCGTGTTCTATACTATTGTACTGTATCTGTCTATGCCGCTCTGACATCGCTCGTCCATATATTTATACTGTACTGTAGCATTTAGTTAGATATTACTGCACTGTTGGAGCCAGAAACTAAACCATTTAGTTAGATATTACTACACTGTTGGAGCTATGAACACAACTATTTAGTTAGATATTACTGTTGGAGCTCGGAACACAACAATTTAGTTAGATATTACTGCAATATGGAGCTATGAAAACAACCATTTAGTTAGATATTATTGCACTGTTGGAGCTAGGATACCAACCATTTAGTTAGATATTACTACACTTTAGGAGCCAATAACACAACCATTTAGTTAGATATTACTGCACTGTTGGAGCTAGGAACACAGCCATTTAGTTAGATATTACTGTTGGAGCTAGGAACACAAGCATTTAGTTAGATATTACTGCACTGTTGGAGCTAGGAACACAAGCATTTAGTTAGATATTACTGTTGGAGCTAGGAACACAAGCATTTAGTTAGATATTACTGCACTGTTGGAGCTAGGAACACAAGCATTTAGTTAGATATTACTGCACTGTTGGAGCTATGAACACAACCATTTAGTTAGATATTACTACACTTTTGGAGCCAATAACACAACCATTTAGTTAGATATTACTGCACTGTTGGAGCTAAGAACACAGCCATTTAGTTAGATATTACTGTTGGAGCTAGGAACACAAGCATTTAGTTAGATATTACTGCACTGTTGGAGCTAGGAACAAAAGCATTTAGTTAGATATTACTGCACTGTTGGAGCTATGAACACAACCATTTAGTTAGATATTACTGTTGGAGCTCGGAACACAACAATTTAGTTAGATATTACTACACTTTTAGAGCCAATAACACAACCATTTAGTTAGATATTACTGCACTGTTCGAGCCTACAACACAACCATTTAGTTAGATATTACTGCACTGTTGGAGCCAATAACACAACCATTTAGTTAGATATTACTGCACTGTTGGAGCTAGGAACACAAGCCATTTAGTTAGATATTACTGTTGGAGCTCGGAACACAACAATTTAGTTCGATATTACTGCAATATGGAGTTATGAAAACAACCATTTAGTTAGATATTACTGCACTGTTGGAACTATGAACACAACCATTTAGTTAGAAATTACTACACTTTTGGAGCCAATAACACAGCCATTTAGTTAGATATTACTGTTGGAGCTAGGAACACAAGCATTTAGTTAGATATTACTGCACTGTTGGAGCTATGAACACAACCATTTAGTTAGATATTACTGCACTGTTGGAGCCAATGACAACCATTTAGTTAAATATTACTGCACTGTTGGAGCTAGGAACACAACCATTTAGTTAGATATTGCTGTTGGAGCTAGGAACACAATCATTTAGCTTCACCTGCAATAACATCTGTATGTGACAAATAACATTTGATTTGATATGGTAATTTGTGTAAAATGTACTTTTCCCCACTCATCTCTTTTCATTGCTGATACATATTCAGACTATGTCAAAGGCCCGTCCTGGTAGATCTGAACCTAATGCAGCATGGAGTGATTAGATGACAGAAGTCACATTTAGGTGCCAGGTGTAACTGAGGTCATAGATACTCCATATCCATTACATTGAGTGTTTCATATAATATGACTAAATGTGTTTCTATGTTGCTGGGGCAGTCAAGAAATGGAACAGCAAGGCCACAGAACATGACATTAGCAGATCTGTGGGAGACCACCTCAAGCCCCTGGTAGAGCCGGGGGTGATGCTTACCACTCCTTCAGCAGGCTGGAAAAGTGGGATTGATACTGTTTTTCATACTAAGATGGACCAAGAGTCTGTTGATTGGTCAGTCATTGGGTTAATTTGTTTTGCAATATGTTCAAATCAAATCAAGCTTTATTTATACAGCACATTTCAGACATGGATGCAACACAATGGCTTCACAGAAAAATAATGAAAATAAACAGAAGTATTTAGTACACAAATATAAGAGGATAAACAAACAATAACTTGAAGACTAATGAGCATCCTAAGGAATTGCCATTGATTAAAATATTCAGCCCAAAATATAAGCTTGTTTTTTAGGATGGGCTCTGAAAGACACTATGGGGGTGTCCAATGAAAGTTGACGAGTAACAACAACTGGGACCTAAAAGACACCCACCATGAGATCCACCAAATGTGCCCAAGAGGCACACAAAAGAAAAACCACTTTGCCGCATGGCCAAAGTGCCACGGCAGCTGTCCCGCCCGAGGACCTGCGTTAGACCACACCATTACGCTTCTCGCCTGGTACGAGAAGAACACCCGCAGGAGGTAACCGGTAATCCAGTTTAGCGTCGCTGAGCCGGAGGTCTCAAAATGAACCCCGAGAATCCTCAGGGCCCCTTCGCAGAGAGATAAACCCCCAGGCACATCCGTTCTACAGTGCCATCTTCCGAAAAACTTGACGGAAGACTTTGCATGGTTCAGAACTGCTCCCGACGCTCGGGTGAAATCCCCAAAGATGGCAAGGGACCTTGTCAGGCACGAGTCCTTGCACAACAGCAAGGAAGTGTCGTCGGCGTACTGCGTCATCTTAACATGCAGCCCACCACTTCCAGGGATCAACAAGCCTTCCACCCCTGTGTCTGCCCTAATGGCAGCCCCCAGAGGCTCCATGTACAGAACGAAGAGGAGAGCCGAGAGTGGGCATCCCTGCCTGACCCCAGACGAGAGGTCAAAAACGTCACCTAAATGACTATTTACACTAACTCGACACCCCGCTCCGACATATAATGTACGAATCCATCCTATAAACTTCTCCCCAAATCCTAATCTACCTATCACCCTGAATAGAAAAGATCTATTCACGCGATCAAAAGCTTTCGCCTGATCTAGCGCTGCTACCATTAAAGACAGCCCTCTATCTTCAACCCAAGCGATGGAATCCCTGATCAACTGTAGGTTCCATCTTATAGAGCGGCCCTCTACCCCGCACGTCTGATCCTCGTGGACGACGTAGGGAAGGGCTGTGCGCAACCGGTCTGCTAAAACCTTTGCAAGAATCTTGTAATCTACGCACAGCATGGTCAAAGGCCGCCAGTTGCCAAGGTCAGTTGCTTCCCCCTTCTTATAAAGAAGTGACAGCACACCAACAGCCATTGATCCCCCCGGGACCCCCGTCTCAAGGACGGCCTTCAAGACTTCGAGAACCACTGGTCCAAGTATACCCCAAAACTTGAGGTAAAACTCAGCCGGCAGCCCATCCATCCCAGGCACCTTCCCTTTTCCCATCCTCCTAAGAGCGCTCTCAACCTCTTCTAGTGAGATCTGGGCCTCCATCACGTCTCTAATGTCCTCTGGCAGCCGCCGGGACAAGTGTTCTAAAAACACGTTTCCCTGCTCTACATCTATTTCCCTTTCCTTAAATAAACCTTGGAAATGATCAGTTGTCACCCTGACCATTTCCTCTGGTTTACTTACTATACTACCATTTTCTTCCCTAACTCCATGCATTACCTTCCTACTCTGCCTGGCCCTAACCAACTTAAAGAACATAGCGGAACAAGTCTCATTATGTTCTAGAAAGCCACTATGCGCACGCTCCAGGAAAGCTCGAGCCTTCTGCTCCTGCAGCTCCCTGAGCTGCGCATTTAGGGTTGCAGATCTCTCCCAGTCAATCGACCCGCCGAGGTTGCCTGCCTCGTACTCGAGTTCAATTAACCTTTGGATACGATCCACCTCCCTCCTTTCCTCCCTTTTTTTCCTTCTACAATATCCTATTATAAAAGCCCTAATCCTCACCTTAACTAAATCCCACCACTCTAACACCCACTCGCACATGGACCGGAGGCCGTCAAGCCTCCGAAAGAAACAAAAAAATGCGTCAACGAAAGCCTGCTCCTCCAGTATATCCCGATCTAACTTCCAGTACCCCCTACCGAAGAGGCAGACTGGCGACCCCACCTGCAGGAACACCCCGTCGTGATCCGTGAAGAAAACAGGCACCAGCCGCCCAGACAACTGACCCATTAACCTGGATACAAAAATGTAGTCGAGCCTCCGCGCAACCCCCCTGGAGTTGCGCCATGTAGGACCGACCATTGCCGGAGTAGTGTGCAGGCCACCATCAACCAGACCATGGCAAGCCATTAGCCCAGTGATGGCGCCTGCACTGCTATCACCACCTACCCCATAATCTATATTAAAATCCCCTCCTATCACCAAGTGCCTGTTTATAACACACAGGGGCGCCAGACAGTCCACCATCTCCTCCTATCTGCTGCCACCTGTGGCCCATACACCCCAATTAACCTATATCTAGCTTCTCTATACTTGACATCTATCCCCAATACTCTACCCTGCATTATAACAAAAGTGCTCTCTACCTTAACCTCTCTGTTCCCACACAGAATCCCTACTCCTGTTGAGTGCACCCCTCCTATGCCCCAAAAAGATTCCCCCTTATCCCACTCCCTCCTAAATCTACACACATCCCCACCATCCCTCAGGTGAACCTCCTGTTAAAAACAGAAATCAAACCCCACACCCTCTAAATAACAAAAAAACGCCCTCCTTTTAACATTATCCCTTAACCCCCTAACATTTAGACTAAAAAAAGAAACAGAACTATTCATTTAATTTTTTCAACAAATAAACCCCAAAAACCAAAGAAAAAACCAGGAGACTCACCCGATGCTCCCCTGGTCCATCTACACCGGCGGGGACGTCCTCTCCATTCCTGACGCCCCCCCGTCCTCCATCCCAACCCATGACCCAGGCAGTGTGTTGGGTCCTCCCTCCCCACCCACCATCCCCCTCCTCCCTGTTTGCCTCGGGGCTACATGTAGAGGAACCCATCTCCTCAAACAGGAGTTGGGATCCCTCTAGCAAACAGCCCACCGACCCCTCACTGGAGTCATCCACTAAAATGCAAGGGGCTAAGGCAAACCGGGAGGACAAATTACCCCCCCCCCCGCCACTCTCTTAGCCCCCCCTCCCCCTCCACACCCCCTCCCTCTCACTTCCTGCCAAGCTCCCCCTCTTCATCCCTTTCTTCTTTGGTGAAGGAGGTAGCGGGGAGACACAACGTCCCATCCCCGCTAAATCCTTCACCAAATCCCTCATTTCGACCTCGAGGAAGCCTGGCAGGCTGTCCCCCCATCTCCCCCCCTCCCCTCCCACCTCCACTCCTCCCTCCTTCTCCGTCACTGTCCCCGTTCCCTCTTCCACTCCTTCTCGTACCACTGTCCCCTTCTCTTCTCCTCCACGTTCTTCCACCTTCTTTTTAATCTCTCCTTTTTCCTTCTTTCCATCTTCTCTCCTCTTTCTTTTCGCCTCTTCCTTCTTCCCTTCTTCGTCCTTCTCCGTCCTTTCCCCTGTGCCATCCGTACAATCCGCACGCGTCCTTTCTTTTCTCCCCCCATCCCCCGCTCCCCCCCCAGCTGCAGACGCGTATGACCTGTGACGAGCCGGGCAATCACGCCACAGGTGTTCTCTGGAGCCACACCCGTGGCAAGCCTTGGGCTCGTCACACTCCCTGGCCTCGTGCTCTTCCGACCCACAAAACCGACATTTCTTGTTACTGCACGAGGCCAGGGTATGACCGTAGGCCATACAACGCCTGCAGAACGGGGGCTGACGTGCATAGTAGAGTGTTCCCCTGTCAGCCCCCAGGGAGAACATCGCCGGAGGATGGAGGTAGCCATCCACACTCTTCGGGGACTCCCTGAGTAACGCCTGGAAACCTCTCTTTCCGTTCCGGAAACCCAGGGAGTCCCTGAGGTACCTCGCTGAGGAGACATTGTCCATATATCTCCCCAGAAAGGCCCTCACCTCTTCATCCTTCACATGCGGATTGATGGTTACGGTGACCACCCTGAAGTTGTTCTTCGCCAGGCTGGTCACCGCATAATGGCACAGGGGTCCCGTTTTCTCCGCTTCCTTTGCCATCTTCATCACTGCGTCATGTTTTTCTTCTTTTTGAAACGTCACATCGAAAGCCTTCTCAATCGGGTTCCCTTGAAGGCAGAGCACTTCCTTCACCTCTATCCTGAGGCATCCCATCAAAATGGTCCTTCCAAATGTCTCTCTACTCCACGGCTCCATCTCCTTTTCAGTCCAGGCAAATCGTAAGGTATTTGCCATACCAATCCCCGGAAACGATCTGTATTGATTCATTTAAAAAAATAATCTCTCTTCAAAAAGAAGCTTTAACCTGAAATGAAAAACATCTTTAATAGGAAAAGGTGGAACAACTAAAGGTGTTGACTCTCCACATCTATCAAGACAACTGGAGCACTGGGCCAGACACTCTTAAATAGAACCTGGACCAGCTCAGGTGAAACACCTTCCCACTAAGAGATGGACAAGCCAGCACAGGTGTAACACATACTGACTAACGAGGTGACACCAATCAGTGCGCCCAACATGCTAACGAGCTAGACGTGATAAAGTCCAACCTCACAACATGAATGGAAAAACCAAAGCCTGCAACACCTTCCCCCTTAAGACAACAAATATATGGTATACCCCCCCCCCCCCCCACACGCTTCTAAAACTCACTAAGTTCAAGAACTCTCGTCCCCTTGGAACAAAATAAATTGTGAAAAACACTGGCTAAATGCAAAAGTTGCTGACTGCCCACCCTTGAGACAATGCAATATTGATAGGACTTTCCACCTCAATGTGGAGCTTCTCTGTCTTTTCAGGGTACACTCGATAGGCATGTTGTTGGATCTGGACCCAGTCCCCAATGTCATGCATTTAGGTTGGCACGTGAGAATGAATCCTGATATTCTAAAAGAAGGGTAACAACATCAATTATATCTAAAAGCAGGGCAACATTGTCAATATAATTGTACCCAAAAATGATCAGCTGGTTGCATAAATCATTACATTACATTTAAGTCATTTAGCAGACGCTCTTATCCAGAGCGACTTACAAATTGGTGAATTCACCTTCTGACATCCAGTGGAACAGCCACTTTACAATAGTGCATCTAAATCATTAAGGGGGGGGGTGAGAAGGATTACTTATCCTATCCTAGGTATTCCTTGAAGAGGTGGGGTTTCAGGTGTCTCCGGAAGGTGGTGATTGACTCCGCTGTCCTGGCGTCGTGAGGGAGTTTGTTCCACCATTGGGGGGCCAGAGCAGCGAACAGTTTTGACTGGGCTGAGCGGGAACTGTACTTCCTCAATGGTAGGGAGGCGAGCAGGCCAGAGGTGGATGAACGCAGTGCCCTTGCTTGGGTGTAGGGCCTGATCAGAGCCTGGAGGTACTGCGGTGCCGTTCCCCTCACAGCTCCGTAGGCAAGCACCATGGTCTTGTAGCGGATGCGAGCTTCAACTGGAAGCCAGTGGAGAGAGCAGAGGAGCGGGGTGACGTGAGAGAACTTGGGAAGGTTGAACACCAGACGGGCTGCGGCGTTCTGGATGAGTTGTAGGGGTTTAATGGCACAGGCACGGAGCCCAGCCAACAGCGAGTTGCAGTAATCCAGACGGGAGATGACAAGTGCCTGGATTAGGACCTGCGCCGCTTCCTGTGTGAGGCAGGGTCGTACTCTGCGGATGTTGTAGAGCATGAACCTACAGGAACGGGCCACCGCCATGATGTTGGTTGAGAACGACAGGGTGTTGTCCAGGATCACGCCAAGGTTCTTAGCGCTCTGGGAGGAGGACACAATGGAGTTGTCAACCGTGATGGCGAGATCATGGAACGGGCAGTCCTTCCCCGGGAGGAAGAGCAGCTCCGTCTTGCCGAGGTTCAGCTTGAGGTGGTGATCCGTCATCCACACTGATATGTCTGCCAGACATGCAGAGATGCGATTCGCCACCTGGTCATCAGAAGGGGAAAGGAGAAGATTAATTGTGTGTCGTCTGCATAGCAATGATAGGAGAGACCATGTGAGGTTATGACAGAGCCAAGTGACTTGGTGTATAGCGAGAATAGGAGAGGGCCTAGAACAGAGCCCTGGGGACACCAGTGGTGAGAGCGCGTGGCGAGGAGACAGATTCTCGCCACGCCACCTGGTAGGAGCGACCTGTCAGGTAGGACGCAATCCAAGCGTGGGCCGCGCCGGAGATGCCCAACTCGGAGAGGGTGGAGAGGAGGATCTGATGGTTCACAGTATCGAAGGCAGCCGATAGGCCTAGAAGGATGAGAGCAGAGGAGAGAGAGTTAGCTTTAGCAGTGCGGAGCGGAGCGCCTCCGTGATACAGAGAAGAGCAGTCTCAGTTGAATGACTAGTCTTGAAACCTGACTGATTTGGATCAAGAAGGTCATTCTGAGAGAGATAGCGGGAGAGCTGGCCAAGGACGGCACGTTCAAGAGTTTTGGAGAGAAAAGAAAGAAGGGATACTGGTCTGTAGTTGTTGACATCGGAGGGATCGAGTGTAGGTTTTTTCAGAAGGGGTGCAACTCTCGCTCTCTTGAAGACGGAAGGGACGTAGCCAGCGGTCAGGGATGAGTTGATGAGCGAGGTGAGGTAAGGGAGAAGGTCTCCGGAAATGGTCTGGAGAAGAGAGGAGGGGATAGGGTCAAGCGGGCAGGTTGTTGGGCGGCCGGCCGTCACAAGAAGCGAGATTTCATCTGGAGAGAGAGGGGAGAAAGAGGTCAGAGCACAGGGTAGGGCAGTGTGAACAGAACCAGCGGTGTCGTTTGACTTAGCAAACGAGGATCGGATGCCGTCGACCTTCTTTTCAAAATGGTTGACGAAGTCATCTGCAGAGAGGGAGGAGGGGGGGAGGGGGAGGAGGATTCAGGAGGGAGGAGAAGGTGGCAAAGAGCTTCCTAGGGTTAGAGGCAGATGCTTGGAATTTAGAGTGGTAGAAAGTGGCTTTAGCAGCAGAGACAGAGGAGGAAAATGTAGAGAGGAGGGAGTGAAAGGATGCCAGGTCCGCAGGAGGCGAGTTTTCCTCCATTTCCGCTCGGCTGCCCGGAGCTCTGTTCTGTGAGCTCGCAATGAGTCATCGAGCCACGGAGCGGGAGGGGAGGACCGAGCCGGCCTGGAGGATAGGGGACATAGAGAGTCAAAGGATGCAGAAAGGGAAGAGAGGAGGGTTGAGGAGGCAGAATCAGGAGATAGGTTGGAGAAGGTATGAGCAGAGGGAAGAGATGATAGGATGGAAGAGGAGAGAGTAGCGGGGGAGAGAGAGCGAAGGTTGGGACGGCGCGATACCATCCGAGTAGGGGCAGTGTGGGAAGTGTTGGATGAGAGCGAGAGGGAAAAGGATACAAGGTAGTGGTCGGAGACTTGGAGGGGAGTTGCAATGAGGTTAGTGGAAGAACAGCATCTAGTAAAGATGAGGTCGAGCGTATTGCCTGCCTTGTGAGTAGGGGGGAAGGTGAGAGGGTGAGGTCAAAGAGGAGAGGAGTGGAAAGAAGGAGGCAGAGAGGAATGAGTCAAAGGTAGACGTGGGGAGGTTAAAGTCGCCCAGGACTGTGAGAGGTGAGCCGTCCTCAGGAAAGGAGCTTATCAAGGCATCAAGCTCATTGATGAACTCTCCGAGGGAACCTGGAGGGCGATAAATGATAAGGATGTTAAGCTTGAAAGGGCTGGTAACTGTGACAGCATGGAATTCAAAGGAGGCGATAGACAGATGGGTAAGGGGAGAGAGAGAGAATGACCACTTGGGAGAGATGAGGATCCCGGTGCCACCGCCCCGCTGACCAGAAGCTCTCGGGGTGTGCGAGAACACGTGGGCGGACGAAGAGAGAGCAGTAGGAGTAGCAGTGTTATCTGTGGTGATCCATGTTTCCGTCAGTGCCAGGAAGTCGAGGGACTGGAGGGAGGCATAGGCTGAGATGAACTCTGCCTTGTTGGCCGCAGATCGGCAGTTCCAGAGGCTACCGGAGACCAGCAACTCCACGTGGGTCGTGCGCGCTGGGACCACCAGATTAGGGTGGCCGCGGCCACGCGGTGTGGAGCGTTTGTATGGTCTGTGCAGAGAGGAGAGAACAGGGATAGATAGACACATAGTTGACAGGCTACAGAAGAGGCTACGCTAATGCAAAGGAGATTGGAATGACAAGTGGACTACACGTCTCGAATGTTCAGAAAGTTAAGCTTACGTAGCAAGAATCTTATTGACTAAAATGATTGAAATGATACAGTACTGCTGGAGTAGGCTAGCTGGTAGTGGCTGCGATGTTGACACTACACTAATCAAGTCGTTCCGTCGAGTGTAATAGTTTCTACAGTGCTGCTATTCGGGGGCTAGCTGGCTAGCTGATTACTCAATGTTACATGAATTGTAAATATGAAAATAAAAACCAAATGTTAACCCCTTTGTTAATATTTATTGGCAATAATTCACTTAATGGTGAGGCATGGAATAATACATGTTTTATCTTTTGTCAGGCTGAATGTTTGAAATATATGATTTGAGTCATGCTTCAGTAGTGGAATAAAGACAATTAGCATTTGAATGTTGTCAAGAAATACTGGAGTGATGTTAGATTGTTTATAAAAATGATTATAGACTAATTTATTATACTGCGTCCATGTATATATACACAAACATCTGCAACAATTATCATATTACATGCATTTTGTTTTCAACGGGTACATTTTGAAGTGCATTTTGATTCAAGTGGGTCACCAACACAGTAAGTGTAACACAGCTCTTTTTTTTGTTAGTCACTTTTTGTTAAATAATACTCTTTCAATTCAGAGCCTGGATTTTCCCCTGAGGCTAATATCCATATCATGCTGCAATCAATTGAACAGGGCAAACGATAAGGTAGAACATCATTAAAATACTCCTACTACAATGTTAAAACATTCTACATTGTGACATTATTTCATTGATATCATGAAACAACTCCTTCATGTATGTCTCTTGTCACATTGATTACAGCTATGAGATTACTCTCCTGTGTGCGTTCTCTGGTGTACAATCAGCTGGCTCGATGTAGTAAAACTCTTCCCCTATTTTTTTCACCTTTATTTAACCAGGTTGGCAAGTTGAGAACAAGTTCTCATTTACAATTGCGACCTGGCCAAGATAAAGCAAAGCAGTTCGACACATACAACGACACAGAGTTACACATGGAGTAAAACAAACATACAGTCAATAATACAGTATAAACATGTCTATATACAATGTGAGCAAATGAGGTGAGATAAGGGAGGTAAAGGCAAAAAAAAGGCCATGGTGGCAAAGTAAATACAATATAGCAAGTAAAACACTGGAATGGGGCGGCAGTGTAGCCTAGTGGTTAGAGCATTGGACTAGTAACCGAAAGGTTGCAAGTTGAAATCCCCGAGCTGACAAGGTACAAAATCTGTCGTTCTGCCCCTGAACAGGCAGTTAACCCACTGTTCCTAGGCCGTCATTGAAAAGAAGAATTTGTTCTTAACTGACTTGCCTGGTTAAATAAAGGTAAAATGAAAAAAAAAATGGTAGATTTGCAGTGGAAGAATGTGCAAAGTAGAAATAAAAATAATGGGGTGCAAAGGAGCAAAATAAATAAATTAAATTCAAACAGTAGGGAAAGAGGTAGTTGTCTGGGCTAAATTATAGGTAGGCAGGTGCAGGTGCAGTAATCTGTGAGCTGCTCTGACAGTTGGTGCTTAAAGCTAGTAAGGGAGATAAGGGTTTCCAGTTTCAGAGATTTTTGTAGTTCGTTCCAGTCATTGGCAGAAGAGAACTGGAAGGAGAGGCGGCCAAAGAAAGAATTGGTTTTGGGGGTGACCAGAGAGATATACCTGCTGGAGCGCATTCTACAGGTGGATGATGCTATGGTGACCAGCGAGCTGAGATAAGGGGGGACTTTACCTAGCAGGGTCTTGTAGATGACATGGAGCCAGTGGGTTTGGCGACGAGTATGAAGCGAGGGCCAGCCAACGAGAGCGTACAGGTCGCAATGGTGGGTAGTATATGGGGCTTTGGTGACAAAACGGATGGCTTTGTGATAGACTGCATCCAAATTGTTGAGTATGGTATTGGAGGCTATTTTGTAAATGACATCGCTGAAGTCGAGGATTGGTAGGATGGTCAGTTTTACAAGGGTATGTTTGGCAGCATGAGTGAAGGATTATTTTTTTGCGAAATAGGAAGCCAATTCTAGATTTAACTTTGGATTGGAGATGTTTGATGTGGGTCTGGAAGGAGAGTTTACAGTCTAACCAGACACCTAGGTATTTGTAGTTGTCCACGTATTCTAAGTCAGAGCCGTCCAGAGTAGTGATGTTGGGCAGGCGGGCAGGTGCAGGCAGCGATCAGTTGAAGAGCATGCATTTAGTTTTACTTGTATTTAAGAACAATTGGAGGCCACGGAAGGAGAGTTGTATGGCATTGAAGCTTGCCTGGAGGGTTGTTAACACAGTGTCCAAAGAAGGGCCAGAAGTATACAGAATGGTGTCGTCTGCGTATAGGTGGATCAGAGACTCACCAGCAGCAAGAGCGACATCATTGATGTATACAGAGAAGAGAGTCGGTCCAAGAATTGAACCCTGTGGCACCCCCATAGAGACTGCCAGAGGTCCAGACAGCAGACCCTCAGATTTGACACACTGAACTCTATCAGAGAAGTAGTTGGTGAACCAGGCGAGGCAATCATTTGAGAAACCAAGGCTGTCGAGTCTGCCGATGAGGATGTGGTGATTGACAGAGTCGAAAGCCTTGGCCAGATCAATGAATACGGCTGCACAGTAATGTTTCTTATCGATGGCGGTTAAGATATCGTTTAGGACCTTGTGCGTGGCTGAGGTGCACCCATGACCAGCTCTGAAACCAGATTCCATAGCAGAGAAGGTATGGTGAGATTCGAAATGGTCGGTAATCTGTTTGTTGACTTGGCTTTCGAAGACCTTAGAAAGGCAGGGTAGGATAGATATAGGTCTGTAGCAGTTTGGGTCAAGAGTGTCCCCCCCTTTGAAGAGGGGGATGACCGCAGCTGC
Source organism: Oncorhynchus masou masou (assembly GCF_036934945.1). Classification (NCBI taxonomy): domain Eukaryota; kingdom Metazoa; phylum Chordata; class Actinopteri; order Salmoniformes; family Salmonidae; genus Oncorhynchus; species Oncorhynchus masou. The sequence goes on along the minus strand of NC_088217.1, from coordinate 62,582,665 downwards.
TTTCCAATCTTTGGGAATCTCAGACGACACAAAAGAGAGGTTGAACAGGCTAGTAATAGGGGTTGGAAACAATTTCGGCAGATCATTTTAGAAAGAAAGGGTCCAGATTGCCTAGCCCGGCTGATTTGTAGGGGTCCAGATTTTGCAGCTCTTTCAGAACATCAGCTGACTGGATTTGGGAGAAGGAGAAATGGGGAAGGCTTGGGCGAGTTGCTGTGGGGGGTGCAGTGCTGTTGACCGGGGTAGGGGTAGCCAGATGGAAAGCATGGCCAGCCGTAGAAAAATGCTTATTGAAATTCTCAATTATAGTGGATTTATCAGTGGTGACAGTGTTTCCTATCTTCAGTGCAGTGGGCAGCTGGGAGGAGGTGTTCTTATTCTCTCAACTGTTTTGAGTTAGTGTTGCAGGAAGCAAATTTCTGCTTGAAAAAGCTAGCCTTGGCTTTTCTAACTGCCTGTGTATAATGGTTTCTAGCTTCCCTGAACAGCTGCATATCACGGGGGCTGTTCGAAGCTAATGCAGAACGCCATAGGATGTTTTTGTGTTGGTTAAGGGCAGTCAGGTCTGGGGAGAACCAAGGGCTATATCTGTTCCTGGTTCTAAATTTATTGAATGGGGCATACTTATTTAAGGAAGGCATTTAAAAAAAATAACCAGGTATCCTCTACTGACGGGATGAGATCAATATCCTTCGAGGATACCCCGGCCAGGTCGATTAGAAAGGCCTGCTCGTTGAAGTGTTTCAGGGAGCATTTGACAGTGATGAATGGAGGTCGTTTGACCCATTATGGATGCAGGCAATGAGGCAGTGATCGCTGAGATCTTGGTTGAAGACAGCAGAGGTGTATTTAGAGGGCAAGTTGGTTAGAATGATATCTATGAGGGCGCCCGTGTTTAAGACTTTGGGGAGGTACCTGGTAGGTTCATTGATAATTTGTGTGAGATTGTGGGCATCAAGCTTAGATTGTAGGTTGGCTGGGGTGTTAAGCATCCTCCAGTTTAGGTCGCCTAGCAGCACGAGCTCTGAAGATAGATGGGGGGCAATCAGTTCACATATGGTGTCCAGAGCACAGCTGGGGGCAGAGGGTGGTCTATAGCAGGCGGCAACGGTGAGAAACTTGTTTTAGAGAGGTGGATTTTTAAAAGTAGAAGTTCAAATTGTTTGGGTACACCTGGATAGTAGGACAGAACTCTGCAGGCTATCTTTGCAGTAGATTGCAACACCGCCCCCTTCGGCAGTTCTATCTTGTATGAAAATGTTGTAGTTTGGGATGAAAATTTCAGAATTTTTGGATTCCGCCAGGATTCAGACACAGCTAGAACATCCGGGTTGGCAGAGTGTGCTAAAGCAGTGAATAAAACAAACTTAGGGAGGAGGCTTCTAATGTTAACATGCATGAAACCAAGGCTATTACGGTTACATAAGTCATCAAAAGAGAGCGCCTGGGGAATAGGAGTGGAGCTAGGCACTGCAGGGCCTGGATTCACCTCTACATCGCCAGAGGAACAGAGGAGGAGTAGGATAAGGGTACGGCTAAAAGCAATAAGAATTGGTCGTCTAGAACTTCTGGAACTGAGAGTAAAAGTAGGTTTCTGGGGATGATAAAATAGCTTCAAGGTATAATGTACAGACAAAGGTATGGTAGGATGTGAATACAGTGGAGGTAAACCTAGGTATTGAGTGATGATGAGAGAGATATTGTCTCTAGAAACATCATTGAAACCAGGAGATGTCATCTTCTGTGTGGGTGGTGGAACTAATAGTTTGGATAAGGTATAGTGAGCAGGACTAGAGGCTCTACAGTGAAATAAGCCAAGCAATGGACAAGGCATAAGGCCTTAAGGAGAGGCATGCTTAGTCGAGTGATCAAAAGGGTCCAGTGAGTAGTGAGGTTGGTTGGGGTCACGGCGATTCAGACAGCTAGCATCGGTAGCAAGCTAGCATAGGATGGGAGTCTGTTTTTAGCCACCTCGTGCGTTTCCGTCGGTAGGATTAGTGGGGTTCCGTGTGGTAGAGGGGATCAATCCAATTCGCAAAAAAAGCAACAACAATAGATATACAGTGCCTTGCGAAAGTATTCGGCCCCCTTGAACCTTGCGACCTTTTGCCACATTTCAGGCTTCAAACATAAAGATATAAAACTGTATTTTTTGTGAAGAATCAACAACAAGTGGGACACAATCATGAAGTGGAACGACATTTATTGGATATTTGGTGTGTTCCTTGTTCTTCATGATGCTCTCTGCGCTTTTAACGGACCTCTGAGACTATCACAGTGCAGGTGCATTTATACAGAGACTTGATTACACACAGGTGGATTGTATTTATCATCATTAGTCATTTAGGTCAATATTGGATCATTCAGAGATCTTCACTGAACTTCTGGAGAGAGTTTGCTGAACTGAAAGTAAAGGGGCTGAATAATTTTGCACGCCCAATTTTTCAGTTTTTGATTTGTTAAAAAAGTTTGAAATATCCAGTAAATGTCGTTCCACTTCATGATTGTGTCCCACTTGTTGTTGATTCTTCACAAAAAGATACAGTTTTATATCTTTATGTTTGAAGCCTGAAATGTGGCAAAAGGTCGCAAAGTTCAAGGGGGCCGAAGACTTTCGCAAGGCACTGTAGATTAATCACAGATAACGATTTTGAGATAAAGACTAGTATAATTATTACTACTATTATAACTTAAATGAAACTGTTCCAGTAAAATGTGATTATAAAAATCATAACTGGCATCAGATCAGTAGAAATGGTCAGATAAATTGGCACTACAAATGGAAAAGGTTGCTGACTGCTGTTGTAGCCCATTACTGAAAACTTCAGGAGCATAACCTCAGAATTTATGAAGAATTTATGCCAGCAGCAGCGGGAGGAGGAAGAGTTTTTTTCTTAGGGTTAGGCTATCTTGATATCTGGTTCCCTCAAATCATTTGTGTGTCTCAATTATTTAATTAAAAACGGGTGATTCCTATGTTGATGATGTAAAGAATATTTGCTGCTCTGTGTTATGTAATGAGGAGCAACCAGACGCTGCACGCATTTATGAAATGTCTTATTCCAGTTACTAATAAGCATGCACCAATTAAGAAAATTACTGTAAAAGCTGTTAAATCCCAGTGGATTGGCTGATGTCTCCTCGTTTTCTGACTTTTGTCCACTTTGGTCATTTTTGGTTGTGTCTCAAAAGGTAAGTGGTCACAGGACATGAGCAGGTTTCTGTGCAGGACCCTGGAGCGTCCCCTACCCTTTTCTGGTCTCAATTCATAAATCGGCAGGTCTGAACCCATTTGTCTCACCACTGTGTGAATTGTATCTTCCCAATAGTTACGGAGTTTTCCTGGTCCTCCTCTTGGTGTCAGGTTTTTAATCAGAACTCGCTCGCCAGGCTGTAGCACTGAACTCCTAACTTTAGTGTCATAGTACTTCTTACTTCTTTCAGTGGCTTTCTGAGCATTTTCATTTGCAATGGCGTATGCTTCTTCCATCCCTCGTTTCCAGTTCCCCACTTATTCTCGCTGATTACTGGAACCTGCCTCTGTGCACAATCCAAAGAGCATATCAACTGGAAGCCTGGGTGATCTCCCAAACAGAAGATAAAATGGTGAATAGCCAGTCACTTCGCAACGGGTGCAGTTATAGGCATAAACCAGTTTGTTCAGAGACTCCTTCCAATTAGCCTTTTGTGTCTCAGTTAGTGTCTTCAACATTTGCAACAATGTTCTGTTCATGCGTTCCGCTTGACCGTTTCCCATCGGGTGATAGGGTGTTGTCCTGGACCCAGCCATGCCACTGAGTTTCTTTAACTGACGGAACAACTGATTTTCAAATTATCCCCCTTGGTCATGGTGGATGCGGGACGGGAACCCAAACTTCAGGGCAAAGTCATTGAAGATGAGATTTGCAGCAGTTTTACCTGACTTTGATGTGGTGGCGTAGGCTTGAGTGAAACGTGTAAAATGATCAACAATCACGAGGATGTACTCATATCCCCCTTTGCATCTGTCGAGATGAAGGAAGTCAATACATACCAGTTCAAATGGCTGTGTTGTCACAATGTTTGTCAGAGGAGCTCTTGTTGCATGGGCTGGCTTTTTCTGCTTGACACAGCTACAAGTTTTAGTCACATGGTGCTCGATGTCAGATTGCATATATGGGCAGAAGAAGCGGTCACGTACTAGTGATACAGTGCGGTCAGTACCTTGGTGTCCCATGTTATTGTGCAACTCTTCCATCACTTTACCTTTGTACTGCTCTGGTAGAACTAACTGCTTGCGGGCTGTAGTGATACTGTACAGAATGCCATCACTGTCTATTGTCAATTTGTCCCATTCTCTGAATAGGCATTTTGTCTTTGGACTGAATTTCTTTTGCTCTTTAACTGGCGGTTTGGAACCAGACAGTTTGAAATTGAGCACAGGACTGATGACCGGATCAGATTCTTGTGCTTCTCTTATCCCATCTTTTGGGATGGAGCTGGTTGTTGCAGTGGTTGTCTCACCTTCAGCTGATACTGACATAGATGCAGCTGAAAATGACCAAGGTACACCAGCCTCTTTCTATACCTCAACTGCTTGTATCGTGGCGGCGATGGTGTCTGGTGGAAGCTCCTCAGAACATTTTCTCATCAGTGACTCTACATCCAGTGGCATCCTTGACAAAGCATCTGCATCACCGTTCTCTCTGCCTGGCCTGTACTTTATTGTAAAGTGGAAATCAGCCAGGTCTGCAACCCACCTGGAAGTGGTTGCATTCAGTTTTGCAGTAGACAGAATGTAGCAGAGCGGGTTGTTATCGCTGTATACAGTGAAGGTCGGAGCATAGTACAAATAGTCATGGAACTTATCAGTGATTGCCCATTGTAGAGCTAGAAATTCTAGCTTGCTCGAGTGGTAGTGATAGTTCTTCTCAGCTGCTGTTAAGGTTCGAGAGCCATAAGCAATGACCCTAAGCTTCCCCTCTTGCTTTTGATAAAGAACTGCTCCCAAGCCTTGGTGTGATGCATCAGTGTGTACAACAAATGGCTGAGTGAAATCAGGGAAACCTAAAACTGGTGGGTGAAGCAAACACTCAATCAGCTGTTCAAGTGCCTGTTGATGCTGGTCAGTCCACAGGATTGGCTTGTTTGAGGGCACCACATGACTTACTTTCTTTGTTTTTGTTTTCCGTGGGTGGTCAGGTAATTTCTCTGAATCTGCTTTCAGGAGGTCATACAGGCAGCTGGCACTCCTAGAAAAGTCTTTGATGTACTGTCTGTAGTAAGTGAGTAAACCAAGCATTTTTCTGAGCTGGCCCACAGTCTCTGGTCTGATTTCTTTCAATGCTCTTACTGTTTCAAAATCGGCTGGGTCAACTCGGTTGCCCTCTGCAGATACTATTCTGCCCAAATAATGGACCTGGGGTTTAAAGAGATCACACTTACTTGGTTTGAGTTTAATGCCATAATCTCTGAGACGCTGCAAAACGTTTCGCACATCATTCACATGGCTGTTGAATGTTTTACTGAAAACTAGCGTGTCGTCCAGATAAGGAATGCAGATGTTATCCCGGAGCCCTTCCAAACACTCCTCCATACACCGCTGAAAAGCTGCAGGAGTGTTCATGAGGCCGAATGGCATACGTATCCACTCATAGTCCCCACGGTGTCACAAATGCTGTCAGTGGTCTGCTTTCTTCAGAGATGAACCCCTGGTGATACGCTTTCCCCCGATCTAAGAGAGAGAACCAGGAATTACCACCTAAACAATCCATGATGTCTTGGACCCGAGGGATTGGCTGGCGGTCGGGATGTGTCTTTCTGTTCAGGTCTCTGTAATCTATACACAACCGGAGGGTCCCGTCCTTCTTACGAACGCACACGACAGGTGAAGAATATGAAGAGTTTGACTTCCTAACCCAGCCCTGGACTATGAGGTCATAAATGTAACCCTTCACCTCCTGATACAGTGGCCTGGGCACTGACATGTATGTGCGCTTTACTGGTTCAGAGTCCTTTAGAGAAATAGTCATTTTCAACCGTTCAATGCAGCCAATGTCATTGTCTGATCTGGAGAAGGAGTGACACTCTTCTCTAAGCATTTGCCTAACAACCTCTCTCTGCTCTTCGGTTAGGTGAGTTAAACCTACTGGTGGATCCCACTCTTCAGTAGCAGTACATGGGGTTTGAACGCTGGTGTGATTCACTGTGGCTGAGGTGACAGTTTTTTCAAAGACTTGGGCAGGTAACACAGTCATAATGGTTTGTACTGTACCGATTATTGTGCGTCCTAGCAGGGCAATGTCGTGGTCAGTGGGGACATCAAGCAGGATAACTGGAAAAACACCTTTCCTGACTTTGACTAGTGTGTCAAAGAACTCAAGGTCGTCTGGCCACTGCGGGTTCAGGTCTGGCTGGAAAAGCATTGTCATGTCATCTTTGAAAGGCTGGGAAGCTACACGGCACTCAATCTGAATGCTACTGTGTTTTGGTACAGCAACCTTCTCTTTCTTGGTTTTCACTGCGTATTCATCTGTCTGTTCTGCGCTAACAGCCTGTATAAAAGCTCTCACCTTGTTTCTTTTGAGGCTTGGGAAAGCTGTTTTTACTGTACTGTATCGTTTAGTCTTTTCGGTCATTGTCAGGATGTGCTCGATAACATTGAAACCTATGATGGGATGGGATAGGTGACAGCCTTTCATTACCAGCACTGGGATGATCAGTTCCTTTGTTTGGTCAGTTTCAGAGGCGAGCCGAAAAGTTGTTTCAATCCATCCCAGGTACGGCATTTCAGTCCCATTTGCTGCAGTCAACCTTAGATCATCAGGTGAGTCCAGGATTTCTGAAACATCTCTCAGCCTTGCGTTCGAGAGAGATTCCTCTTTCCATCGTTCATCAATGACCGATACACCTGAGAGCCTGTATCCCATAGAGCTTGGAGGTGGTGGCGATTCAGGTAACACTCAATAAGGCACTGTCTGCCGACTAGCGAGGTGACCTTACGGGGGTGGCAACCTTGAGCTAGGGATGGTAAGGAGTGGGCATTTTCCTCTGTGCAGGAAAACCTTTCACTGGTAGAGTCAATTTTCAGGTGAGTGCATTTTTCCTTATGTTTAGTCCAATGTTGGTTTTGACATACTTTGGAACAGTACAGTGTCTCTTTACATGATGAACATTGTTTCAGGTTCTCAAATGAATCTTCTCTGGCACAATTTGCACATTTCTGGGACGTATTGGTAGCTACGGTTAACACTCGTCCCTCAGCGGTAACCCGTTTCCGTTTAAAGGGGCCTCCCTTGATGGTCTGGCTCCCCGGATTTTACACCCAACTTGAAAATGTTCTCCACTCCCACATCGGAAGCAGTGTGTGCAGCGTGCATCTGTTCTGGCCTGCTGGCAGACAAAACACCTCCTTGGAGCTTGAGCAGAGTGGTTGGTATACCGGTTAGGTGCATATTGATGCTGCGCAGGGTCAGGTGCTTGGGACCGACTGTAGTTGCTGTAATACTGCTGCTGGGAAACAGGTGGCTGGGGGTCCCTATCTGGCCTCCTAACTGGGGGTGGGGCATAGGCACAAGGCGGTGACTGAAACATAGGCTGCTGTAATGTCTCCTTAATCTGAGCAATCTCTGCACTGAGACCTTATAGAGAAGCTACGCCTGTCTTAAGTTCAGCTAACTCTGTTAACAGTTCTGCGGGTATCTTAGCTTTGGCTTCCTTCACAGGACACTTTGCAGATGGCGTATCTTCTAACTGGACTACACTTACAGTTGTAGCAGGCTGTGGGGCATTAAACCGCTTTTTGTTTCGTCTTTCTATCTCATTAGCACAAGCAATGTTAAGCTTCTCTAGCAAAACCTCATCTGATGTTTTGCTCTCTAGTAGGAGAGGCTGCATGTCTATCCTGATACTGTCACTCTGGAGACCCGTAAGGACTGTGTGAAAACATATGCTCTGGACTAGAGCAGGGTCATACTTAAGCCCTGATTCTGACTCCTGGGATGTAAACAGTACTTTTTGCCTCAAATCTAAAATGCGCATCAGGAAGCTTTGAGGGGTCTCCTTGCTATGCTGTGCTTCTGAAGCTAGCTGTTTGTAAAGCTCTGTTGTGCTCTTCTCTTGGAAGTGGGAACGCAGGATACATCTAAGTGTGGGAAGAGTTAGCTGGGGTTTACCTTCCAAGTAGCTGCGTAGCTGTGAGCCTGGAGAAATAGCCCTGACTACTGTGTTTACTATTTCTACCTCAGGATAGCCTCTGTTAAGTCCATTTTCAATCTGATGGGCAAGGCTGGAAAAAATCAGTTTTTCTTTCTGGTCCGGTTCACCTATCTGACCAAAAATGTTAAACTCTTTGCGCCAGTATGAGCTGGGCTGTGCATTGGGTGAGAGCGGCACGCTCCCCTGAAGATTGGCATTGTGTTGGGGCTGACGCAGAGAATCACTGGCTTTGGCTGCAGTAATCTGCTCAGTTCCCACCCCTTGTTGTGGGGTTACAGTTCTCAGTTCCTCTATTCTGTGATGTGTTCCGGCTGGTTCAATATCATGGTCAATTTGCCCTGTTTTGTTATCTCTGCCACTGATCATCTCTGTCATTTCGTCTTTAAGTAGCAACAATTCCGACATGCCGCCATCTTCTAACTCTGCGACTTCCTCTCTTCCAAGGAACATCATAATGTGAGTCATTAATGATATGCGGGATTTATCTTTAACATCTCTTCTCTGTTCGCCTGATATTTCAAGGAAATCACATATCTCTAGAAATTTGTCTTTAGTCAGGGTGTGCAATTCTCCTACTACCTCTTCCTGTAGTTCTTCCAAGGCGCTTGTCATGTTGACAGAAGAGGAGGAACTTTTACTGTGCAGGAGTTGACTCTGAATTAGATGGTCCTTACTGTCTCTGATGGTCGATCAATGGCCTCAGTTGACACGTACTTAACCACTAACTTCCAGCTTCCCTCGAACAGCAACACTTTCCTCACTGCAGCCTGCCTGAGTTGTTATGTGGAGATTTAGCTGGCTCGAAATTCAGCGACCAGGGTGTGGAAACTGGACATCTGAGCAGCAATCTCAGCGGAGCCTCCAAAAATGTTACGCCCCTGAAAACAGGGGAGAAATAATCACGAGAGTGATACGGTGTTGTATTCTCAATTCAACGTTTAGTGTAATCATTTCACAAAAGTAACACATTACAAAACAACAGAAAACCCATTATACAAATAACACAGCAAAATATCTTATTAACAACGCACATGTTCATTCACAATCGACATAAGATGACAGCTACTCTCAGTACGATGCTATTCTTCACTTCAACCGAGCAGGGCTAATATTACTCTCTTCAAACTTAACTCTAACTTCCTCAAGACGTTACTAAGACACACCTTGAACACTCTTGACATGTTAGCGAGTTATAACATTTAAATTACTATTTTTATCATCAATAAAGTACCTGAAAACAGGGGAGAAATAATCACGAGAGTGATACGGTGTTGTTTTCTCAATTCAACGTTTAGTGTAATGAGAAAAGACCGCGATTTTCCCCAGGAATATGGGTGGAGACCAGAGCAATCGATCTCCAGCTCATAGATTAAGAGCATTTCGTAGATCACAGGTTAACACTTTTAGGCACTACAAAATAAAGTAATCAATATAACGTTTACACATTACTCTCACAATTCGTACACTTTGACAGATTTGAACTTTAACACAATTATATGAATGTTATCAATCTCTATCAACTAATACTGAATGCATCTTTTTAACCTTAGATGTTTTAAGATCCTCACATACTATGAATTTACTAATACTTTTTAATGTACAACAGGCTATGAATATTTCCTTTAACCTGTCACACATACCGCCACAACAGATCCACAGATGATGCAATCTCTATTGCACTCCACACCGCCCTTTCCCACCTGGACAAATGGAACACCCATGTGAGAATGCTATTCATCGACTACAGCTCAGCGTTCAACACCATTGTACCCTCAAAGCTCATCACTATGCTAAGGACCCTGGGACTAAACACCGAGCACGCCCCCATTCTCATCGAAGGGGTTGTAGTGGAGCAGTTGAAAGCTTCAAGTTCCTTGGTGTCCATATTATAGGCTTAGTTAATTGGTGAACTGTTGAAATCATGGAAACATAATGATGATTCTAATTCTAGATTTGAAAAAGAATGTGCAGCACCTTGAATATATTGTTGTTTGACTACCAATTAATAAACCAGGGAGGAATTACTGACAGAGTAAGAACATGGTGGAGACCTCCAAGAGAGGGAAATCAGGAAGGGAAATGACAGCAAGTAGTGTAGACGAAAGGGATAACAAGTTGGTGAAGCAACAGAACGAGAACAATATAGATGCTACTTTGAGAACACAAACTCTCACATCTTTCACAGCACAGAGCGAGGGAGTCCGGGGGATGACTGGAGGAGCAATGGAGGAAGCATTGAGGGATTATCTTGGCGTGAGTACTGTTGATGAGACTGAATGGACGATGGTGAATAACAGTGGAGTGAAAAGGGCTAAAGTTGGTAATGAACAGCAGTTTACGGTCAGAGTGGGAATCATCAGCAAGGATGTTTTTGTGGGTGACCTGTTAATGGTCTCAAAGATAGTGAAGGATGAATTGGGTAAAGTGGAATCGGTTCGAGTGACCAGGAGCGGTATGATACTGATTGTGTGGCAACAGCGCAAAAGGAGAAAGCTTTGTGTGGTTTAGATTAAACATTTCAGGTAGATACACGTTGATTAGAATTAATGATAGACGGAAGGTCTTACTGTGGTTTGGAGAAGTGAATCTCCCATCTTACAGTGCCTTGGGAGACACACCAAACATGTGGAAGAAGGTGCTCTGGTCAGATGAAACCAAAATTGAACTTTTTGGCAACAATGCAAAACGTTATGTTTGGCGTAAAAGCAACACAGCTCATCACCCTGAACACACCATACCCACTGTCAAACATGTTGGTGGCAGCATCATGGTTTGGGCCTGCTTTTCGTCAGCAGGGACAGGGAAGATGGTTAAAATTGATGGGAAGATGGATGGAGCCAAATACAGGACCATTCTGGAAGAAAACCTGATGGAGTCTGCAAAAGACCTGAGACTGGGACGGAGATTTGTCTTCCAACAAGACAATGATCCAAAACATAAAGCAAAATCTACAATGGAATGGTTCAAAAATAAACATATCCAGGTGTTAGAATGGCCAAGTCAAAGTCCAGACCTGAATCCAATCGAGAATCTGTGGAAAGAACTGAAAACTGCTGTTCACAAATGCTCTCCATCCAACCTCACTGAGCTCGAGCTGTTTTGCAAGGAGGAATGGGGAAAAAATTCAGTCTCTCGATGTGCAAAACTGATAGAGACATACCCCAAGCGACTTACAGCTCTAATCGCAGCAAAAGGTGGCGCTACAAAGTATTAACTTAAGGGCTGAATAATTTTTCAGTTTTTGATTTGTTAAAAAAGTTTGAAATATCCAATAAATGTCGTTCCACTTCATGATTGTGTCCCACTTGTTGTTGATTCTTCACAAAAAAATACAGTTTTATATCTTTATGTTTGAAGCCTGAAATGTGGCAAAAGGTCGCAAAGTTCAAGGGGGCCGAATACTTTCGCAAGGCACTGTATGTAAAACTTGGGTAAGTGAGATATACAGAAGCCACTGCAGTGTTACAATTGTAAAAAAGTTTGGACATGTGGCAAGTGTTTGTCGAAGGAATAAATATGTCGTAGTCATATGAAGGATGTTGTATTTGTGATGGGAATCACGTTCCCGGAGTGCCCTGTACGGATGAAGGAGGTCGTAGTAGCTAGGATGATCAGGCCCTTCCAGCAGGTGTCCTATGTGGAGGCAGTGAAAATAGCCGAAGGAGTAGAGAGGAGAAGGTAGTTCATGTCCCACAGTCTTCAGTGAAGCCATGCAGGAGAAGGATCCCAACACACTAATAGTGAAAGAGGTGGACATTGTTGTGTTTATAGAGCAAGTGATAAATTGCATTAATAAATTATTAGTAACCTTCGTCCAAAACTAGCAGTTTCCGCATTAGCATGGAGGAGTTGCAAAATTGCGTTTGCATTGCCCTCACTGCCGCTGTGATTAATTGCATTAATAATAAACTAATAAAACATCTAAGAAGCTAGACATCATTGTGAAGGCAGCAAATAGATTTCTGGATCTCCAGGACTTTACAGACAAAATGTTACAGGGAGTACTGAATGAAGACGTTCCACCCCTTCCCAGGTTCCTGAACCTGTATAGGGATCTGAATAGTACCATTTTTGTTTGAAATTCAGACCCTAATTAGATGTTTCATTACATGTTATTTTCTAACTTCATGTAGCCTGCTAGCTAGCCAACATATTCATACTTCGCTTACTCCACTCTGATAAGATACCGCTGCACAAATATGCTTATCTTGGCCTACAACAGCACTTGTACCAGGCAGTATTAGCTAGCTACATTTGCTCTGATTCTTAATACATTTAGCAAGCTAGCTAGCCTGCTAACTAGTGAATAGCAGCTAACATTATTTGAGCAACACCTTGCTAAGAAAAGACAATCTTTCGCCTTTAATGTAATGGCATGAAAAGAATTGCCAGAATATTATACAATGACTTAACAGGTCTATCAATTTGACCCCAACAGGAAATCTACACTGGCAGTTATAGAAAGACTCATTTAATATATAACCTTTGATACTTGAAGAATATAACTTATAAATGCCTCAAATGTTTCAACCGTATTACCCCACCAGAAACCAAAACATAAGCTCGTATAACGCCACTGTTTGTAAACTAATACTATATGGCTGAGGAGTAGGGTCGATCCAAGCGTTCTGACCTCACAATGACAGTAAAGCACCCAAGCTAACTGGCTAACGTTGGATAGCTTGCTAGACACAAATCAGAGAAAACCTCACTCTTACCATTTTACTTGCCCTAGCAGAGCTGGTTAGGCTGTTTTCATGTTATCCAGAGCGTTGGTGACTAACTGTGCTGCTGGCAACAATTTAACTTGAGCTTTTTTGCAGATGTTTACTGACACCGGCCATATTCAACGAGTGTTGAGCTTTATTAAATTCATCAGTTATTCTGCTCTCTAATCAAGTCAATAAACATTGGGTAGTTAGTTAGAATATAGTTACTAACTGACAAGTTTGATGTATAAGTAGCAAACTAATGTTAGGTAGCTAGTTTACATACCGATACATACTGCTGTAAAGATATGCTATGCGTTTTGTAAGGATCGTGTAGCTAACATAACATGTAACGAAACTTATTTGAAAAGTCATTACTTTATTACATTGCTCAACATTTGTCATAATTATTGAAAGCAGTTAATTTGTATCCTCTCTCGTTGGACTTCGGCTGCATATTTTCCTCCACTTTCTTCAAATCTGAAATCGATGTGAAGCCTCGCCCATTTCCTGAAGAATTGCATTATGGGCCATAAAGTACTGCGTGTCTTTGTCATATTTTGGTGAATTTAGTACGACATCCGGGAACTTTTGGCATACTAACTACATCATACTATGACAAATAAGCATACTATATACTCGATTAACATCACAAATAGTGCCGTTGGTAAGAGTTTTCTAACACAGCTCAGGTCTCTGGGCAGGCATTTTGTTTGTTTAAAAACTAGGTTTCCCTTTTAAAAAACCCACACAATCAATCAACCAATCTGCAGTTCAAGCAATAACTGTAGCTGTAAACAATAGCTGTCATTCCACCACTAATTCCACCAATATTTTGGTAATAAGATGATGGATGGGGCTGGAGAAATGTAACTACTCTCAAATTCATAGACAGACCTATGGATGCAAGGACTGACCATCCATGATATCAACATAGTTTTGACCATGTTTTTAGGCTATACAGTGTTAGTTTACATTGTTTCTAAACATTAGAGTAAAAAAAGCATATTTGGGGTTCTGATGGAGTACAACAGTCGAACTAAGCTCATGAGGCATGTGTTATATTCTTCAAGAATCAATGGCTATAAATAAATAATTTAAGAGTCCAAATATGGATCCCTTTCAACACCACACATCAGTTCAACAACTGCAGAGTTTGTGCCTCTGTATTTAACACAGTACTTACTAGTGTTAATCAGGGCCTGTTCATCATTAGAACCATTGGATGCCATAAGATGACTTTTGGAAACCGGGACCAGATATCCAGTTTCCTCCTCCTTTCTCGTGACAGTCATCTCCCCCTCCCCCCTTTCACTCCAAAAACAACATCCTCCTCTTTCTCTTCATCCTCTCCTTTTTACTGGAACATCCTCCTCTTCTTTCACTGAAACGTCTTTCTCTTCTTTCACGGTAACAGCCTCACCTTCTACTTGTTTTTGTACTGTAACATCCTCATCTTCCTCCTCCTCTTTCACTTCTTTAGCAGGAGGAGAGTAGCTTAGAGACCTCATGGTCGGAGATGTTAGCTAGCTAGGCTAATGCTGACTAACCGCTAGCTGAATAATAACAACACCGTAAATATGAAATTAAATCGGATAACTAACTAGACGACAGAAGTGGGTTTAAAACACAGTGGCTAATATACACTAAAGCGTCTAAAGAGCTTTATTGGTTCGTCTATATTTTTTTTATTATGATTTATTTTTTTATATTTCTTATATATCAAATCAATACATAAAGCCCTCGAGGGAATACAAGCATACATAGATTACAAATTATAGACAATCGAGCTAGGGGGTACAATATCACATTACAATTACACAAGGACCTTAAGGGACATGCATATACTTACAATTCTAACAGCTTTTTTGTTAGTAGAGCATTTAACCGTCTTAAAATACAGTTCAATTTCTTTTTGCAGGGTACGAAAATGTGGTTTTCTGTTTGTAAATTTACATTTGTGTATATGAAATTTGGTCAAAAGAATAATGAAAATAATTACATAAAAATGATTCCGCTTATTTCTATTGTATGTAAAGAATCCAAACAGTACATCTCTCCACAATAGTGTAAAATCTTCATAAATGTGTTCAATTATAAACCTACTGATGTCTTGCCACAGTTTTCTTACATGCATACAATGCCAAAAAAGATGCACAACTGTTTCTGGGTGGTCATTACAAAAGGAGCAATTTGAGTTGATGTTTTCCTTAAACTTCTTCATATAATGGTTGGCAGGATAATATTTATGAATAATTTTAAAGGAAACTTCCTTAATTTTGTTAACAAGTAGGAATGTGTGTGGCAACATCCAAACTTTTTTCCAACAGATATTATTAATAAATCCATTCCAATAAGGCTGGACATAAGGTATAGATACAACATCCTGCTGAAACAAGGATCGTATCGCTCTGTTGTTGAATGGACCAAAAGAGAAACAAATCTTTCCTACTGATGAGGCAACAGGGTCAACAGAAGGTAGGCTCTGAGGGTCAGGTCTTGACATGTTCCTGAATAACATAGCAACACCTGAGGGAATGGCATCTAAAATGGCATCTAAAACAATTGCAAAATCTTTAGGTGTTACAGGGACCTTGTAAAGTGATAAGAATTCTGAGTAAACTGAGTAAAAGACCCTCTGCATTTACCAGTTGGCTCACCAATAGGATATTATTTCGGAACCAAAATTCTAAAAACAGAGAGGTATTTTTATACAATATAACCCGATTATTCCATATATAGATATTGAGAAAAATGTGGAGAAAAATTGTGTTTATAAATTAAGGACCACGACAAGAAAACCTGCCGATGAAAAGCAGAAAGTTTCACTGGAACTTTGTCAATATTATAATTGCAAAACAACATAAAGTTAAGGCCACCAAAAGTAGAGAAGACATGATGAGGAATAAAATTCCAGATAGAAGTCGGTCTTCTTAGGAATTGTTTTATCCAATTGATCTTAAAAGTATTATTTAAAGTAGTAAAGTCCAGAAAATTCAGTCCCCACTTTGATGGGTTCATCACACTGTTTAGATTATATATCACTGATAGAGTGAACATTATTCAGTGAGTTAAAAAACATATCTGTGGATTCCTGACAGTACGTAGAGCTATACAATTTTCTGTAAAAATTGCTGCAGTATTTAGCGATTCATTTTTGGTCATCTGTAATAACACCATCAATGTTTAATTTATGGATAGTGTTATTTTTAGAGTGAAATTTCTCAAGTCTAAAGAAATAGGATGAATTCTGTTCTCCCTCCTTAATCCATTTTTCCTAGATCTAATAAAGGCTCCTTCTGCTTTTAATCTATATATATTATCCAGTTTATTTTGTAACTCAATTAGTTCCATCTTCTCCTCCCCCAAGAGGTCAGCTGGGGACCTCTGAGAAAGGGAAGTTATCTTAATTATCACCTTTTCCTCCTCAGCTCTTCTGGTCTTAGCAAGATTACTACCATATTTTCTAAGATATTTGCACACGTCAAATTTAAAGAGCTCCCAGTTCTTGCAATAAGATTTTTCTTCACAAGCCCTTTCCCAAAAGTGTGAGAGCAGATCTTTAACCTCAAATGTAACTATATCATTATTTAATAATGAGCTGTTTAGCTTCCAGTAGGATGCTCTACCAAGGTTCGTATCAGGGGTAAATATTTTGATATCAATGTAAATAGCCTTATGGTCTGTGAGGGGAGTAGTACAAATATTTGTAGTAACACACTCACTATCAATACATTTGGATATAAGCCAAAAATCTATGCTGGATTGTCTGGAGCCTGTTTTGTTACTCCAAGTGAATGATCTTTCGGCCGGAAACCTCTCTCTCCATATATCAGTAAGATCAAACTTTTCCATAAAAAGTATTAAACCCAAATTCTGATTGGTTGGCCTACCTGGGGGCCATCTATCAGTTGAATTATCTATTGTAATGTTAAAGTCCCCTCCAATCAATAACAACGAATTAGGAAATTTAGATAACCAATGAAGTATATGTTTCTCTATAGATTCAATGAACTCATCATTCTCATGTTTGGTGTTGTATCCGTAGAAGTTTACAGTAATGAGTGTAATGTCATTGTAACTGATCACAAGACAAATAAAGTGACCAAAGGGGTCACATTCCGAGTGTAGAATATTACCACCAAAGGTATTTTTCATTGTAGTGACACCAGAAGAGCGTTCAGATCCATGGGAAAGCCAAATATCATTGCCCCATTGTGACCTCCAGAAGTTGGCATCAGCCAAAATTGAGTGAGACTTGAAAAAAGCAAAAATCTGTTCGAAATTGTTTAGCAAATAAAAATAAGGCCTTGCGCTTCACACTGTTTCGTAACCCCCTAGCATTAAGAGATAATATAGATAAAGACAAAACAACAAAGATTATATAAAAATATAAACTGTAGTAGGATGAGTCAAAGACGTAGGAGCAGTGAACATAAATGATAAGGAACCGAGATCTGCACCATTTAAGTCAATTTAAAGTGAAAATAGCTTATTCCATAACCTTTGAAATTCAACTCAACTGGAAATTATGTTCAAGACCAAACCAAGGGTTCTTGTAGTAAGAGAGACTAAAAACCCTCTTTAGTGTAATCAGGAACTATTGAAGAAATAAAACAACAAATAATAATATAAATAAAAGGGTACCTACAATTTAAGTACATAAGAAAACTGATCATAAAATAATTGAATAACAAAATGTTATACATATAAACGTTCCTAAGACATTTTTTGGAAATAAGTATTAATAACTAAATAGAACAATAACCGTGTAAAGTCAGAGCAGACCTGTATGCCATTTAAAACAGTATCTTAGTTACTGTGTACATAAAACATAAATTCAGCTTTCAATCTTCTTCGTAAGTTTGTAAACAAAATAGGACTTCTGGTCATACAAGAACTAATGAATTGAAATACCTGAGTATTCCTGTAAAATAGTCACCTGATAAACCACATAAGGAAAATGAGAATACCATGGCTGAAACCATCGACCTGTTCCTTCTGGTGAGATTTTAGGGAGGAATATGGATTTCTAAACCGTTGATGAAACCTCGTCCTCCGACGAAGTAAGCAGCCTTCCCCTCACTTCGTGCTCTCTTGATCGTTGGCCACAACTTGTTCTTTCTTTCTATGTCTTCCGGGCTGAGATGCTCGGCGAAACACATACCATGGCTCTGAAGGAAGGCGTTCTTCCTAGCAGCTTTCCAGACAGCATCCCTGTAGAATCTGGAGGTGAATAGGATGATGATACCCCTGGGTCTTGAATCGTTTTGCTGTTGCTTCTTGCCGAGGCGATGCACAACATCGATGGTATCACCAACTTTGTTCTTCTCTGCAGGCAAAACTTCTTGGCAGATACGGATAGCCTCTCCTCGCACATCTTCATTCTCCACCTCTGGCAAGCCGTAGAGTCTAAGGTTCCATTTTCTTGTATATTGTTCCAGATCAGTGAGACGTCTATGGTAGACATTGTTATTCTTTTCCACCCTTTCCACATTTTTTTCAACTTTTGCCACTCATTTTCACATCCTTAATTTCACCACATGCAAACTCCACAGTCTTTTTCAAGCCTTCGATAACCATGGTGTTCGCGCCTACCATTTTCTCAATGGCGTCACACCAGGAGTTGATGAGTAAGGAGAGGGTAGCCACAATGTCAGAGTTCATGTTGGTTTTTTTGGAGGGTGAAGGTTTGCACGGAGTAACCAGTAAAGAGGGGAATTTGTCATCTTCAGCATTCGAAAGCATGCTATTATCCATAGGCGAAGCGTAGTTATGGCAGTTGTCTATAAGCACGTTTCTCTCTTGTTGATTAGCAATAGAACGGCTACCTTCTTCCTTTCTTTTTTTGTCACGACTTTGCATGGACATGCTGAAATAAATGATCCAATTATCATTCCAGTCACAGGAAAGGTCTTATATCTTGAACAAATAAAAATAATAATGACTAAACTTTTTTTTTTCACAATCTTTCTGAAGTTTGGTACGGAGCTCGGTAAAAAAAAGCATCTTGGCACTATTCAAACAGCCTAGCCAACTATGCAAAGGGAATGTCTGGTTCGTCTATTTTGTCTAGCAAGATACCGGAGGTGCCTGACAAACTGTTGCTGCTGTTGAAAGAAACGTTCCGTCCACTAGATTATACGTCACACCAGCAACATTGCCTTAAATTCCCAGACCGCAATCTGCTGACTGGAGTGGGTAACGCAGTTGAATAAAACATATATTTAAAATGTGCAGACAAGTTCAATGTGGGAAGCATGTGTTTTTGGTCCCAGGGATAGAAACGTATAAAGTTGACATTACATCATAAAATCCACCTTTTACATCATACATTGGCACTTTATGTTTTAGTAACTACATTTGTTGGTTTGGTGTCAAATAAGCCTCTCTTTATATGTTATTTGCCGTATCTCAGTTTTCCATGTGGGTTTTATGCTAACGTTCCCTCTTTCAAGTTGGTAGCCAACTGGAAAATCTAATCAAATCAAATGTTATTGGTCACGTATACATGGTTAGCAGATGTTAATGCGAGTGTAGTGAAATTCTTGTGCTTCTAGTTCTGACAGTGCAGTAATATCTAACAAGTAATCTAACAATTCCCCAACAACCACCTAATACATACAAATCTAAAGGGGTGAATGAGAATATGTACATATAAGTATATGGATGAGCGATGGCCGAGCAGCAGTGGCGGACTGGCCGTAGGGAGAACCAGGACATTTCCCCGTGGCCTGAGGGTCGTTTTGGCCTGAGGGTCATTTTGGCGTGCTGTGAATAATCAACTTGACCAGCGATAATATGGCAAGCAGGAATGAGTTTATGAATAATCCATGCATCAGGCACGACTCTCACTCTCTCGCTGCAGTGTCCCTGCGCAGAAATTACATCACTCAGGTCTCTCTGCAACGCATATAGCAACTGTCAACATGCTTCTCTACCGATAACATTTTAGACAAATCACACTGCGAAATGGACGGTCAGAAAAGGAAAGATGGAGCAGAGAGGGAGAGAATATAAAAAGAGAAAGGCCCTTGCCGCAGACACAGCTAAATGCCTCAAAATAAGCAACATATTTGCCAGTAAGGGACCAAGTCATTCAAAACCACACACACTGATACACACACACACGACACCCAGCATGGCTAGCTAAGTAGCCTAGCTAATAATAGTGACACAACGGCCGGGAGGCTAAACAGTTTGCACGTCTTACGTCTTCATGGAGGAATTATATCATAGCAATGAGTGCAACATAGGGATCAGAATATGACATTGAAGACAATATGTTTCAACTAATAGTAGTAAATAGGTTCTAGTAAAACCTAGAATATGGACTTGCCAGGACTTGGTCATGACTCATGCCACATAAGCTGGGGAAAGTGTACATACACTGTACAGCGAAACAGACTACAGTAACGTAATCATAATACATCCATGAACGTAACCCAGTAGCCTGTGTGACACAGCACAGGAAATGACAAAGATCATTAACACCACTAGTACCAGCATTATAAGGTGCAGAAGGAAGCAGCAGCAGCACTATAGAGCTTCAGGTGCTCCTATAGAACTGGAGATCGTGGTCAGTTCAGAGTCAGACTCAGAGCAGGAACCTTCAGGAACAACTTCAGAGCACAAACCTAAACATGTAGGCTATGATTTTAGATTAATATGAGATTTATTTATGAGATTATCAGTGGGACTGTAATCAGTCATACAATCAATGACTGCACATCTAATACAAGTTTAAATTGAGGTTATTTACAATGTCAATCTCATTCTTGTCACTCCTGCCCCCGCTCTTCCTCCCTCTGGCGCTCGAGGGCTCCAGACTCCCCAACATTAAGCACTCAAGCCACTTTCAATACACACACCTACCTTTCCCCGTTACGCACATCAGCGCTCATTGGACTCACGTGGACTCAATTATTTGTATAATTTCATTCCCTATAACTGCCTGTTTCCTAGCTCTGTTCCCTGCTTCAGGATTGTTTGTCATATGGCCTTTTTTATCCGTGTGCTGACGCTGTTCCTGTGCGTATTCTTTGTCCGTTCCAGAATAAATGTTTGACTCCCCGGTACCTGCTTCTCCTGTCCGGGATCGGTTCTTACAATTCTGCAAAGCAACTAGATGTGCAGAGTTAGAGCGAGAGAGGTTCAGAGCCCAGTATAGGGAAAATAGAAAGGGACATTGAAAGCAATGAAAATCCATTTGATTATTTTGCCTGTCCTCAGTCCAAGGATTTTGACTTATTTGTTCAGTATCACCCAAAACAAACTCCTCAAAGAGTCATTCCCAATGTATTCCACTCCAAAGATGGCACAAACAGAAAATAGCTGACATACTTTTAAGTAACTCCCTCCTTGTTCTGCTCAGTATGTCTTGTCATTTGCAAAACCTTCAGCCAGTGATAGTGCATTTGTCAAAGGAGGCTTGGAAACATGCCCATCAGAGAGTTCAGGAACATGAGAGAAGCAAGACCCATAGAGAAAGTGCAGAAGCCTTTTTCCTCAGAGCCAGCAAAACAGACATCCATACCCTTCTGAGTTATACGCAAATGTCAGTTCAACGAGGTCAGAAAGAGGAGGCAGGTCATGGAACGTGTGAATGATGTCTTTAAAGTTATTGGTAAATGTGGGCTTAGCTACAGAGGATGCAGACACGACGCTGCATATAACTTGGAAAACATGGCCGTCAATCATGACACGTTTCTTGAGCTTATATTGTTGCTTAGCAAATATGTCTGCCTACAAGAGCATGTTGGTGGAGCATTGAGAAGAGCAAGAAGCAGATGGGAAGTAAAGGAAGAGGGTCCGTGGTAACTATGATGTCCAAAACAACAGAAAATAAAGTTATTGAAGTCATCAGAATGTTGATTCAGCAGACAATTGCTGTTGAAGTGAGAAAGGCAGGGATGTTATCAATATGAATGGACACAACACAGGATTTAACATCCAAAGACCAGTGTGCAGTAGTTCTGCGATATGTCACCGATGTTGTCCACGAGAGACTGATTGCGGTCATTGACTGTTACTCATAGACTGGACAGTACTTTGTGGACCTTGTGAAACAGACCCCTTGAGAAGATGGACATAGATATCAAACAGTGTGTTGGTAATGCAACAGACTGAGCAGCGAATATTCAGGGACAATACAGGGGCTTCTCTGCATCGCTCACAGGAGAGTCTCCTAACCAAGTAAGCATATGTATCAGGGCACAAGGTGAGAACCAGATGCAGACACAGGAGACAGATGGTTGGAGTCTTAGATGTTTATTGATCCAAAAAGGGAGTAGGCAAGAAAATGCTCGTGGACAGGCAAAAGGTCAAAACCAGGAGGTACGGAGTGGCAGGCAGGCTCAAGATCAAGGCAGGCCGAATGGTCAGGCAGGCGGGTACAGAGTCCAGAATACAAGCAGGGGTCAGAACCTGGAGGACTATAAAAAAGAGAATAGAGAAGGTATGGGCACAGGAAAAACCACCCTGGTTGATTTGGACATACAAGATGAACTGGCACAGAGAGACAGGAAACACAGGGATAAATACACCTGCTTTCAGCATATGGTTACCTCTCTCTCTCTCCCTCCATCGCTTCTTTAACAAGCAGCTATTTCATTGTCATTCCACTAGGGACCTGTTTTCAGCATATTAAGTCAAAATCAAATCAAATTTATTTGTCACATACACATGGTTAGCAGATGTTAATGAGAGTGTAGCGAAATGCTTGGGCTTCTAGTTCCGACAATGCAGTAATAACCAACGAGTAATCTAACCTAACAATTCCAAAACTACTACCTTATACACACAAGTGTAAAGGGATAAAGAATATGTACATAAAGATATATGAATGAGTGATGGTACAGAACGGCATAGGCAAGATGTAGTAGATGGTATCGAGTACAGTATATACATGAGATGAGTAATGTAGGGTCTGTAAACAAAGTGGCATAGTTTAAAGTGGCTAGTGATACGTGTATTGCATAAGATGCAATAGATGATATAGAGTACAGTATATACATATACATATGAGATGAGTAATGTAGGGTATGTAAACATTATATTAAGTAGCATTGTTTAAAGTGGCTAGTGATATATTTTACATCAATTCCCATTATTAAAGTGGCTGGAGTTGAGTCAGTGTGTTGGCAGCAGCCACTCAATGTTAGTGGTGGCTGTTTAACAGTCTGATGGCCTTGAGACAGAGGCTGTTTTTCAGTCTCTCGGTCACTGCTTTGATGCACCTGTACTGACCTCGCCTTCTGGATGATAGCGGGGTAAACAGGCAGTGGCTCGGGTGGTTGTTGTCCTTGATGATCTTTATGGCCTTCCTGTGACATCGTGTGGTGTAGGTGTCCTGGATGGCAGGTAGTTTGCCCCCGGTGATGCGTTGTGCAGACCTCACTACCCTCTGGAGAGCCTTCCGGTTGTGGGCGGAGGAGTTGCCGTACCAGGCGGTGATACAGCCCTACAGGATGCTCTCGATTGTGCATCTGTAGAAGTTTGTGAGTGCTTTTGGTGACAAGACGAATTTCTTCAGCCTCCTGAGGTTGAAGAGGCGCTGCTGCGCCTTCTTCACAATGCTGTCTGTGTGGGTGGACCAATTCAGTTTGTCCGTGATGTGTACGCCGAGGAACTTAAAACTTACTACCCTCTCCACTACTGTCCTATCGATGTGGATAGGGGGGTGCTCCCTCTGCGATTTCCTGAAGTCCACAATCATCTCCTTTGTTTTGTTGACGTTGAGTGTGAGGTTATTTTCCTGCCACCACACTCCGAGGGCCCTCACCTCCTCCCTGTAGGTCGTCTCGTCGTTGTTGGTAATCAAGCCTACCACTGTAGTGTCGTCCGCAAACTTGATGATTGAGTTGGAGGCGTGCATGGCCACGCAGTCGTGGGTGAACAGGGAGTACAGGAGAGGGCTCAAAATGCACCCTTGTGGGGCCCCAGTGTTGAGGATCAGCGGGGTGGAGATGGTGTTACCTACCCTCACTACCTGGGGGCGGCCCGTCAAGAAGTCCAGTACCCAGTTGCACAGGGCAGGGTCGAAACCCAGAGTCTCGAGCTTGATGACGAGTTTGGAGGGTACTATGGTGTTAAATGCTGAGCTGTAGTCGATGAACAGCATTCTCACATAGGTTTTCCTCTTGTCCAGATGGGTTAGGGCAGTGTGCACTGTGATTGAGATTGTGTCATCTGTGGACCTATTTGGGCGGTAAGCAAATTGGAGTGGGTCTAGGGTTTCAGGTAAGGTGGAGGTGGAGGTGATATGGTCCTTGACTAGTCTCTCAAAGCACTTCATGAACGGAAGTGAGTGCTACGGGGCGGTAGTCGTTCAGCTCAGTTACCTTAGTTTTCTTGGGAACAGGGACAATGGTGTCCCTCTTGAAGCATGTGGGAACAGCAGACTGGGATAAGGATTGATTGAATATGCCTGTAAACACACCAGCCAGCTGGTCTGCGCATGCTCTGAGGGCACGGCTGGGGATGTCGTCTGGGCCTGCAGCCCTGCGAGGGTTAACACGTTTAAATGTTTTACTCACTTCGGCTGCAGTGAAGGAGAGTCCGCAGGTTTTGGTTGCGGGCCGTGTCAGTGGCACTGTATTGTCCACAAAGCGGGCAAAAAAGTTATTTAGTCTCCCTGGGAGCAAGACATCCTGATTCGTGACGAGGCTGGTTTTCTTTTTGTAATCCATGATTGACTGTAGACCCTGCCACATACCTCGTGTCTGAGCCGTTGAATTGTGACTCTACTTTGTCTCTATACTGATGCTTAGCTTGTTTGATTGCCTTGCGGAGGGAATAGCTACACTGTTTGTATTCGGTCATGTTTCCGGTCACCTTGCCCTGGTTAAAAGCAGTGGTTCGCGCGTGAAATGCTGCCATCAATCCTCGGTTTCTGGTTTGGGAATGTTTAATCGTTGCTTTGGGAACTACATCGTCAATGCACTTTCTAATGAACTCGCTCACCGAATCAGCGTATTCGTCAATGTGGTTGTTGGAAGCAATGCGGAACATATCCCAGTCCACGTGATCAAAGCGGTCTTGAAGCGTGGAATCAGATTGGTCAGACCAGCGTTGAACAGACCTGAGCGCGGGAGCTTCTTGTTTTAGTTTCTGTCTGTAGGCTGGAAGCAACAAAATGGAGTTGTGGTTAGCTTTTCCGAAAGGGCACTTTTTGCATCGCGGAAGTTAGAATAGCAATGATCCAAGGTTTTTCCAGGCCTGGTTGTGCAATCGATATGCTGATACAATTTAGGGAGTCTTGTTTTCATATTAGCCTTGTTAAAATCCCCAGCTACAATGAATGCAGCCTCAGGATATGTGGTTTACAGTTTGCAACGAGTCAAATCAAGTTCGTTCAGGGCCATCGATGTGTCTGCTTGGGGGGGGGGAATACGGCTGTGATTATAATCGAAGAGAATTCCCTTGGTAGATAATGCGGTCGACATTTGATTGTGAGGAAGTCAGGTGAACAGAAGGTCTTGAGTTCCTGTATGTTGTTGTGATCACACCACGTCTCGTTAATCATAAGAAAAATGCCCCCGCCCCACTTTTTACCAGAAAGATGTCTGTTTCTGTCGGCGCGATCCTTGATGAAACCAGCTGGCTGCACCGATTCCATTAGCGTCTCTCGAGAGAGCCATGTTTCCGTGAAGCAATAACCGGTGCACTGGAATTATCCCTCTACATCCTTTACACAGACAGACATTTCAGTCACATGTGCATAAGGGAGAGGGGTGTATATGATGTGTGCAGGTCAATGCGGCAGGGTAGCCTCGTGGTTAGAGCGTTGGACTAGTAACCGAAAGGTTGCAAGTTCAAAGCCCCGAGCTGACAAGGTACAAATCTGTTGTTCTGACCCCTGAACAGGCAGTTAACCCACTGTTCCTAGGCCGTCCCTGAAAATAAGAATTTGTTCTAAATTGACTTGCCTAATAAAATAAAGGTTAAAAAAAATGCAACTGAGAAATTTGATCCTTGTAAACATCAACAGTGGTAATGATTGTGAAATATTTAGTTAATTTCATGAGAGCAACTTGATAATTCATGATTTCTGGACAACCAATTTTATTTAATGTCTATTAATAGTATGTTATCAACTTTATTTCACTTGGTGATGTTTCATTATAGAGAACATAACATGACATCTAAGTAGCTGAATATGATTATGGACTAAAAGTGTAACAGTTTGAAGGACACAACTCCTGTTATTCTGGTTAAACAGTGAGAGACCAGTTGATAAAGGAGTGGGGATTTTTTGACAATTAGGAAACAATATGTCATGTTTTACTCGTACCTCAGCCAGCATTGTGAATGGTTAGGAAATAATATGTCATGTTTTACTCGTACCTCAGCCAGCATTGTGAATGGTTAGGAAATAATATTTAATGTTTTACTCGTACCTCAGTCAGCATTGTGAATGGTGTCTGATGCAGTGACATACTAGACCATGGCAGTAAATCTAATACTTAGGTGTTTTTAGTCATGCATGAAAGGTCTGTGATGGTTCTGTGGTTATAAGTTAATGACCTTGGAATTCATTTCTGGACATACTGGATACTGGATACATACTGAATCAAACCCAATGTCAATCTGGTACACTGACAGTGTCTGAATCGAACCCAATGTTAAGGGGAGGGAAGATTGGTGAAGAGGGTGATGATTATTGTTGTTCTACTGCCTGATTGTTATGCAACAACACTGTTTACAAAAGCTTTGTTAAATCAGCACAACAGCTTTCAGCTGTGCTAACATAATTGCAAAAGGGTTTTCTAATGTTTAATTAGCCCTTTAAAATTATAAACTTGGATTAGCTAACACAATGTACCATTGGAACACAGGATTGATGGTTGCTGATAATGGGCCTCTGTACGCCTATGTAGATATTCCATAAATCTCCAGCTACAATAGTCATTTATAACATTAACAATGTCTAGACTGTATTTCTGATCAATTCGATATTTTAATGGACAAAATTTTTGATTTTCTTTCAAAAGCAAGGATACTTCTAAGTGACCCCAAACTTTTGAACGGTAGTGTACATCTACATGATGTATTGTTACACCATGTAGGAACAGTATGGACCTACAGCAGCTTGCTACCTATTTAGATTTTTATGGTGACCTAAATGAAACCTCCTTAAATGTTCTGTAGTAAACATTTTTTTATTCGCACTAATCAATCAACACATTCATGTCTCTGTATGTCTCAATATAATAGTATTATTTAATTAAATCCATTTAAAATAATCTTTGTCTGAAAATAAAATATGATCCTCAACTACGTTTCCCCTCCAGTCAGCAGACGACGTGTGCGTCTTTCGGGCGACGCTGCCAGCGTGACGTATTATCTAGTGGACGGTTCTTCAAAGATTGCTCGTCAACCACCTCGGAAGCTTGCTATTCAACATAGCCGAAAGATTCAAGCTATTTAGACGCTTTCGGTGTATATTAACTACTGTGTTTTAGACACACTTCTGTCGTATTTACTTGTTAACCTATTTAATTTAATATTACGTTATTTTGTATTAGTCAGCTATAGTAGCTGGCTGGTTAAGTTAACACTAGCCTAGTCGCTAATGATAGCTAGCTAGCTAACATCCCCGAACATGAGCTCCCTAAACTACTCTCCTCCTGTTAAAGAAGAGGAGGTCTGCTGGACGGAGAAAGAGGGTCTGTGGCAGATAATTGTTGTGAAAGAGGAAAAGGAGGATGTTACAGTAAAACAAGTAGAGGGTGAGGCTGTTACAGTGAGAGAAGAAGAGAAAGACGTTTCAGTGAAAGAAG
The DNA here is from genome assembly GCF_036934945.1 of Oncorhynchus masou masou. NCBI lineage: Eukaryota > Metazoa > Chordata > Actinopteri > Salmoniformes > Salmonidae > Oncorhynchus > Oncorhynchus masou. Next base: position 62,554,977 of record NC_088217.1, on the reverse strand, counting down.
AGGAAGACTCGTTCAGAGTGAAAGAGGAGGATGCATTTTTTGGAGTGAAGAAGGAAGGGGAGATTACTGTCACATTGAAAGATGAAGAGGTGGAGATCGATCTGAATAACACCAGTAAGTACCGCCTTAAATGTGTTTTTAACTTTGGATATTCGGAGTTGGCTCGTCAATACCTCTTCAACGGAGGGCCCAGGATGATGACTAATATGTCTAGAATCAGACAACAAGCTACCCCTTGTTTTCTCCATTCCGTTTCCACAAAGTGACTTAACATATATATTTGAGAAGGGTCTATCTGCTGACCGCAGACTGGGGGGCACGGCATATAGTGATTTTCATGTAGTGATGTTTTACTACACACCGTGCCCCCCAATAGTGCCATGTGAGAGTTGGGTTGGCTACACCAAAGATTATGGATATACTGACAAGATGTCTCCCTGCCCTAACAAGGGGAGTCGTTGTCCACAAAGCGACACTGCGGGTTGTCTTTCTCATGCCTATCATTTCTTTGGATTGGTGGATACATCTTATTATTGTAATCTATTGTTTATATTCTATGAGGTTTGTTGTCAACCGCCTGTATTCAATGGAGAGATGCTAAGCTACTCGCCTCATGGCATGAATATGCATAGCGATCTGGAGACAACTTCTATTATGTTTTTATCAAAGTTGTCGGTATATCACGTGTCCACATAACTTAAGCATTACGAAACTTCTGTTGGTTCAAGTAAACCTCACGTAGCAAATATGCCATTCATTTTGTTGTTGACCAAATTCAACATTTTCCACATTGAGTTGATAATTGTTTCCACTTGGATACAACCTACTGTAGCCTACTGGCAAGACCTAGAGATACAACCTACTGTAACCTACTGGCATGTCCTACAGAGATACAACCACTGGTATGCAAGCATTTCTAAACTTTTTTTTCTCTCACTTTTATTGGGTATTGTGATGTCATTATGAGAAATTGTCTGTAGATTCATCATTAAATGTATGTATATGTAAAATGTAATCATCAATTTCAGAGTAGAATGTAACTTAACAAAATGTGTCAAAAGGAAGGGGTCTGAATGCACTGTATGTTCCAGATAACAAAAACATACTGCTCTCTTTCTACCAATTGATTGGTTGAATGTTGTGCATTTGTCCATATAGACACACCCCCTGTGTTGAATCAAATCAACCGTGTGTATTGAATCAAATCAACCGTGTGTGTTGAATCAAATCAACCGTGTGTGTTGAATCAAATCAACCGTGTGTGTTGAATCAAATCAACCGTGTGTGCGGAACTTATGTTATGACATTTTTCCACATAGAACCATATAGAACTTGAACTGAAGCTTCAAGCGTGTGATTAAATAATTTACACAAATGACTTGAGGAAGCCAGAGATCAATATAACCAACCGAACTGCTGCTGGCCTTCCTAAATTCTGACGTTATGCTCATGAAGTTTCCGGTAAAATCGGCAAACTTTTTCCATTTCCATTTAGAGAGAGCCAATTTATCTGACCATTACTACCGATCTGTGTGCCAGTTATGAACAAGTTACGACACCTGTTTCGCCCCGCCACTTCCTGGGTCGGTGAAGAGCGATATTACATTTAAGGAATATATCAGTCTCACGCTCATCACCTGTGGAAGGTAGGGCTTCCAGGGAGGCGTGGATTTAATAATGTTGTACCTAGTTTCCCCTCCTTCGGGGAACAATAGTTATAGTCATAATGTTATGTTTGTCATATGATGAACTTCAACTTAAATACTGGATCTTGCTGTCAGACAGTTTTTTGTATTCAGATCTCTGAAAATGCTCTCTAACTACGTAACATTTAGTGTCTCCTTATGTTACGCTGGGAAAACAGTTTTCATGGACACAGAAATCCTAAATCATTTGAGTTTGCTAAATCCAATGGTTGTAACCGAGAGTCACCTTAACTTTATTGACAACACCCAAATGGATACTGTCATTAATGCTTTAAAAAAATTACACATTCTTAGTGTAGCTGTTTTGTTAGTCACATGTTTAACTATCATCAGCTGATCCAGGAAATCATTTTCTGAATGCCAGTCACATGACAAACATCACGACATGCCACAACAACCAAAATGCTTCTTCATTCATTACTCTGGTAAAGACAGTTATGCCGTGCTCCACATTGGATCCAACATGCCTAACACATTGTTTATAATGTAATTATCTGCTTGATTTACAGTAGGGTCTCGTTAGTCTGTTTGGAAATGGAGATAATTTGCTTATAATGTGTAGAGAACTGTTCCTTGATGGATAGGCTATTGTACATCACACAGAGCTATTTTCCTTTGTTCAGGACATTTAGAATGACAACCCATTACAGAGTAGCCTAGTGGGATTATTCAAAATTATCTGGTTATGAAATGTCATGAGACATTTTAGTTTCCATGTTTCACCTGAAATATTAAATGATTTATAATCCTAGGTCTATGTTATTGTTAGGTGAAGTTATGGGTCCTTCAGTAGGTCTGTTATTGTTGGGTGACGTTAAAGCTAGCCAAAGAGCATTTTACTGTTTTTTTTTAAGTATATAGCAGTTGATTTGCGACAAAAACACAAACATATTAGCCATAGACATTCAAGTGAACCTTACAATTATAATCCAAAAGTAGTGTGAAATGTACTCATATTCAACCTGGAAATGGAGGATATTTTTGCTGTCAGCCTGTGAGATTTCCACTGAGTTTTCCACCGCGGTGGTGAATTAGTGAATAGACAGAGCTTAATGTGAGTTTCCTTGAGTAGCACTCCTGATCTTGCTCTGTGTTACGAATCCCTTTTGGCCCGACAGTCTAGGGGGGATGGTAATGAGACCCGTAACATAACTCATGCAAATTATAATAGTGACAAAGCAAAAGTGTGAACGAAATAACCAGGACAACTGAAATCTACCGTCAAACTCAAGGTTTATTTGAAAACACAGGGTAATGGGGGGAGCAGGAAAAGGGGCTGAGCTGGACCCAAGGAAAGAAACAATAAGTATTACAAAAAAAACCTAAGCTAGACTAGCCTACTTTAACAACAGCTAACTAACTAACCAAAAATACAGTGGGTGGTCCGCCCAGTTCTAACTAGTGTATTTAACAAAGTCTACCTACGGGTAGTGTATGCCCATGGGCGACTTGTCTTGGTTTCCCCTTTTCCCACCAGCAAACAAACACCATAACCAAAACAATACTCACAGGTGATGACAAAGTGCTATGGAGGTGCTCAAACAAAAGAGAGGTTAATACACAACGAGAGAGTGAAACACAGAGGCCTACTGACATGACATTTACAGAGAGATTGAGCTCGAGAGCAAACAACTGACAGGGTTTTTGTGCCAAGGGAGAGGAACTGTGATAGGGTAGGAAAACAGGAGGAGGTGTGTCTTCTGATTGATGATTGATTGGTGACTGATTGGGGAGTGATGATTTTCACCTGTGAGGGGAGAAGGAGAGCAAACACAGGATACATACACACACAGGATACCTGTATCCGTAACACTCTGTAATATTCATAATACATTGTGAAAAACTAAAATCTTTGCTCACCATTTTTGCTCCAGGCAGATATACTACATCCATAACTATCGGTTTCCTCATTTGCAGGGAGGTGTTTGTGCTTTGCCCTCATGCTGCAATTTTAGCAAACACAGAAAGTGGCCTACATTGGAGACCAATAGTTGTCTGGCACACTGCTTAGAGTTTCAACAACTTGAATAACTTATTTCTAGTTACCACAAGATAAAATATGACTTGTTGCTGACTTGACTGTCTTCATTGTCAAATAATTTAACAGAGGTCAATTGTTGTAGAACTCATGGATATGCTCTGGGCATCATCTTTTACCTCAAATAAACAGTGGATTTCTACTGTTGTGGGCTTTTAAAACTTCTTGATGCACTCATCCCTTTTGCGGGATAATTTTCGTCAACATCCGCTAAATTGTAGAGCGCTAAATTAAAATTAAATTACTAGAAATGTTTCATTTTCATGAAATCACAAGTGCGATATAGCCAAACACAGCTTAGGTGGTGGTTAATCCACCTGGCGTGTCATATTTCAATAAAGCTTTTCGACGAAAGCACACCAAGCGTTTATTTAAGGACATCTCTCTCAGTAGACATAATATTACAAACAGTTAGCAGCCAAGTAGATTGGTCACGAAAGTCAGAAAAGCAATATATTAAATTGCTTACCTTTGAAGATCTTCGGATGTTTGCACTCACGAGACTCCCAGTTACACAATAAATGTTCCTTTTGTTCCATGAAGATTATTTTTATATCCAAAATTCCTCCATTTGGTTGGCGCGTTATGTTCAGAAATCCACAGGCTCGAGCGGTCACGACATCGCAGATGAAAATTCCAAATAGTATCCATAATGTTCACAGAAACATGTCAAACGTTTTTTATAATCAATAAGTTGTTTTTACAATATATAATCGATAATATTTCAACCGGGACTGTAGCTTCTTCAATAGGGGAGAGAGAGAGAAAATGGCTGCTCCAAGCAGCCAAAACTCTGGGGACACCCAGCTATACACTGACGCGATGTGATCTTTCTCGCTCATTTTTCAAAATAAAAGCCTGAAACTATGTCTAAAGACTGTTCACAACATGGGGAAACCATAGCAAAATGAATCTGGTTGATATCCCTTTAAATGGAGGGAAGGCATTCAATGGAACATGGAGCTTTCAAAATAGAATCCACTTCCTGGTTGAATTTTCCTCATGTTTTTGCCTGCAATATCAGTTCTGTTATACTCACAGACAATATTTTCACAGTTTTGGAAACTTTAGAGTGTTTTCTATCATAATCTGACAATTATATGCAGTTTAATTTGGGTACGTTTTTCATCCAAAAATCAAAATACTGCCCCATACACTCAACAGGTTAACCATCTGTCTGACTTTGTCATTCACACAGGAGAGAGACGGGACTATCGTGGATCCTCTGTGGAGCCTCAACAACATTATGATGCTGATGCGGCAGAGAAGAGTCTCTCCAGATCAGAACACCTCAAAATACAACAACAGAGACCCACAGGGAAGAATTCTCACTGCTGCTCTGATTGTGGGAAAAGATTCAACTCTTCATCAGACCTTAAAATACATAAAATAATTCCCACTGGAGAGAAACCTTATGGCTTTGATCAATGTGTGAAGAGTTTTACTGGGTCAAGCTGTCTCACTATTCATCAGCGAATACACACAGGAGAGAAACTATATAGCTGCGATCAATGTGGAAAGGGTTTCGGCACATCTCGTGGTCTGACAAAACACCAGAGAACACACACAGGAGAGAAATCTTATATCTGTGATCAATGTGGGAAGAGATTTACTCTGCTAAACAGCCTGATAGTACACCAGCGAACACACACAGGAGATAAACCTTATAGCTGTGATCAATGTGGGAAGAGTTTTACTACATCTAGCTATCTAACTATACACCAGAGAACACATACAGGAGAGAAGCCATATAGCTGTGATCAATGTGGTAAGGGTTTCGGTACATCTGGCTGTCTGACAAAACACCAGAGAACACACACAGGAGAGAAGCCTTATAGCTGTGATCAATGTGGAAAGAGTTTTACTCAGTCTACCAGCCTGACATCACACCAGAGAACACACACAGGAGATAAAGCTTATAGCTGTGACCAATGTGGGAAGAGTTTTGGTTCATCTGGCCGTCTGGCAACACACCGGAGAACACACACAGGAGAGGAACCTTATACCTGTGGTCAATGTGGAAAGAGTTTTTCTCAGTCAACCAGCTTGACATCACACCAGAGAACACATACAGGAGAGAAACCTTATAGCTGTGATCAATGTGGGAAGAGTTTTGGTACATCTGGCTGTCTGACAAAACACCGGAGAACACACACAGGAGAGAAATCTTATAGCTGTACTCAATGTGGGAAGAGTTTTACTCATTCAACCAGCCTGATATCGCATCAGAGAACACACACAGGGGAGAAACCTTATAGCTGTAATCAATGTGGGAAGAGTTTTGCTTCATCTGGCCTTCTGACTGTACACCAGAGAATACACACAGGAGAGAAACCGTATTGCTGTGATCAATGTGGGAGAAGTTTTACTCAGCGAAGCAGCCTGGTATCTCACCGGAGAACACACACAGGAGAGAAACCACATAGCTGTAATCAATGTGGGAAGATATACTCTGATAAAAGATCTCTGATCAAACATCAGAAAATACATGTTGTTTCATGATATCAATGAAATAATGTAGAATGTTTTCAATATTGTAGAAGTATTTTAGTCATGTCACAATATAGAATGTTTTAACATTGTAGGAGCAGTATTCTAATGATGTCACAATGTAGAATGTTTTAACATTGTAGGAGCAGTATTTTAAGGGATGTCAGAATGTAGAACCTTAAACGTTTGCTCTGAATTGAAAGAGTACTATTTATGAGATTTAACAAAAATTGTCTAACTTGCGCTATTCCCATTTAGCAAAATGTAATTCAAAAGACGTTGAAAACTGAAAGTGAAAGTTGATAAGATGTCTTCGGGTCTTTTTTTCAATGACTTGAAAACAACTTAAGTTCAACGTACGTGCAGCCTATATACATGGACGCAATATAATCAATTGGTCTATAATCAATTTTATTAACAATCTTACATCACTCCAGCATTTCTTTACATCCAAGTGCCAATTGTCTTTATTCCACAACTGAAGAAGAGTGATGCAAATCACCTCATATTTCAAACATCCAGCCTGACAAAATATACATTTTTTTATCAGTTCATGTTTACAAAGGGGTGTCCATTTGCTTTTGATATTTCATATTTACAATTCATGTAACATTTAGTAATCATAATTATTCATGCAACAAAATTACTATTTTTTTGTGTACAATTATATTGGAATAGTTATCCTGCTTTTAGAATAGCAGGGATCATTCTCAGATGTTCCAACCCAAATGTACTAGAGCATGACATTGGGGACTGGGCCCCGATCCAACAACATGCCTATCGAGATATTGCAGGAGTTTGCTCTTGAAATCAGACATGACGAATACAATTTGATTTGAGTTTTGTTTGAGCTCGTTCCAAGGGGATGAGAGTTCTAGAAGCTAGTGAGTTCTTTGATTCTATAGGAAGAAAAAGGAGAAAAAAAATCTATGATTGTATATTATCATTTAGAAGTACGTGTTTTTTCTTGTTTTTAATTGTTGACAGCCAGTAGACACCATGTTTATATTGGTGAAGGTGAAGCATTGTAGTAGATTATAATGTGAAATGGAATTTGTTATCTGTTGGTGGTAAGCAAACGTGTCCAACAAAAATATAGGTTATATGTGTTGTCTTACGGGGGAAGGTGTTACAGGCTTTGGTTTTTCCATTTATGTTTTGAGGTTGGACTTTAGAACGAAAAGCTTGTCAGCAGGTATAGCTCCTTAGCACGTAGGACGCACTGATTGGTGTCACCTTGTTAGTCAGTATGTGTTACACCTGTGCTGGCTTGTCCATCTCGTTAGTTGTAAGGTGTTTCACCTGAGCTGGTCCAGGTTTTATTTAAGAGTGTCTGGACCAGTGCTACAGTGGTCTTGATAGATGTGGAGAGTCAACAACTTCAGTTGCGCCACCTTTTCCTATTAAAGATGTTTTTCATTTCAGGTTAAAGCTTCTTTTTTGAAATGAATCAATACAGATCGTTTCCGGGGATTGGTATGGCAAATACCTTACGATTTGCCTGGTCAGAAAAGGAGATGGAGCCGTGGGGTAGAGAGACATTTGGAAGGACCATTTTGATGGGATGCCTCAGGATAGAGGTGAAGGAAGTGCTCTGCCTTCAAGGGAACCCGATTGAGAAGGCTTTCGATGTGACGTTTCAAAAAGAAGAAAAACATGACGAAGTGATGAAGATGGCAAAGGAAGCGGAGAAAACGGGACCCCTGTGCCATTATGCGGTGACCAGCCTGGCGAAGAACAACTTCAGGGTGGTCACCGTAACCATGTACAATCCGCATGTGAAGGATGAAGAGGTGAGGGCCTTTCTGGGGAGATATATGGACAATGTCTCCTCAGCGAGGTACCTCAGGGACTCCCTGGGTTTCTGGAACGGAAAGAGAGGTTTCCAGGCGTTACTCAGGGAGTCCCCGAAGAGTGTGGATGGCTACCTCCATCCTCCGGCGATGTTCTCCCTGGGGGCTGACAGGGGAACACTCTACTATGCACGTCAGCCCCGTTCTGCAGGCGTTGTATGGCCTACGGTCATACCCTGGCCTCGTGCAGTAACAAGAAATGTCGGTTTTGTGGGTCGGAAGAGCACGAGGCCAGGGAGTGTGACGAGCCCAAGGCTTGCCACGGGTGTGGCTCCAGAGAACACCTGTGGCGTGATTGCCCGGCTCGTCACAGGTCATACGCGTCTGCAGCTGGGGGGGGAGCGGGGGATGGGGGGAGAAAAGAAAGGACGCGTGCGGATTGTACGGATGGCACAGGGGAAAGGACGGAGAAGGACGAAGAAGCGAAGAAGGAAGAGGTGAAAAGAAAGAGAGAAGATGGAAAGAAGGAAAAAGAAGGAGAGATTAAAAAGAAGGTGGAAGAACGTGGAGGAGAAGAGAAGGGGACAGTGGTACGAGAAGTGGAAGAGGGAACGGGGACAGTGACGGAGAAGGAGGTGGGAGGGGAGGGGGTGGGAGGGGGGAGATGGAAAGGAGTGGGGGGACAGCCTGCCAGGCTTCCTCGAGGTCGAAATGAGGGATTTGGTGGAGGAGTTAGCGGGGATGGGGCGTTGTGTCTCCCGCTACCTCCTTCACCAAAGAAGAAAGGGATGAAGAGGGGGAGCTTGGCAGGAAGTGAGAGGGAGGGGGTGTGGAGGGGGAGGGGGGGCTAAGAGAGTGGCGGGGGGGGGGGAGGGTAATTTGTCCTCCCGGTTTGCCTCTGCCCCTTGCATTTTAGTGGATGACTCCAGTGAGGGGTCGGTGGGCTGTTTGTTAGAGGGATCCCAACTCCTGTTTGAGGAGATGGGGTCCCCTACATGCAGCCCCGAGGCAAACAGGGAGGGGGATGGTGGGTGGGGAGGGAGGACCCAACACACTCCCTGGGTCATGGGTTGGGATGGAGGACGGGGGCGTCAGGAGAGGAGAGGACGTCCCCGCCGGTGGAGATGGACCAGGGGAGCATCGGGTGAGTCTCCTGTTTTTTCTTTGGTTTTTGAGGGTTTTATTTGTTAATATTTAAATGAATAGTTCTGTTTCTTTTTTTAGTCTAAATGTTAGGGGTTTAAGGAATAATGTTAAAAGGAGGGTGGTTTTTTGTTATTTAGAGGGTGTGGGGTTTGATTTCTGTTTTTTACAGGAGGTTCACCTGAGGGATGGTGGGGATGTGTGTAGATTTAAGAGTGAGTGGGATAAGGGGGAATCTTTTTGGGGCATAGGAGGGTGCACTCAACAGGAGTAGGGATTTTGTGTGGGCATAGAGAGGTTAAAATAGAGAACACTTTTGTAATAATGCAGGGTAGAGTTTTGGGGATAGATGTTAAGTTTAGAGAAGCTAGATATAGGTTAATTGGGGTGTATGGGCCACAGGTGGCGGCAGACAGGAGGGAGATGGTGGACTGTCTGGCGCCCCTGTGTGTTACAAACAGGCACTTGGTGATAGGAGGAGACTTTAATATAGATTTAGGGGTAGGCGGTGATAGCAGTGCAGGTGCCATCTCTGGGCTAATGGCTTGCCATGGTCTGGTTGATGGTGGCCTGCACACTACTCCGGCAATGGTCGGGCCTACATGGCGCAACTCCAGGGGGTTGCGCGGAGGCTCGACTACATTTTTGTATCCAGGTCTTTGGGTCAGTTGTCTGGGCGGCTGTTGCCTGTTTTCTTCACGGATCACGACGGGGTGTTCCTGCAGGTGGGGTCGCCAGTATGCCTCTTCGGTAGGGGGTACTGGAAGTTAGATCGGGATATACTGGAGGAGCAGGCTTTCGTTGACGCATTTTTTGTTTCTTTCGGAGGCTTGACGGCCTCCGGTCCATGTGCGAGGGGGTGTTAGAGTGGTGGGATTTAGTTAAGGGGAGGATAAGGGCTTTTATAATAGGATATTGTAGAAGGAAAAAAAGGGAGGAAAGGAGGGAGGTGGATCGTATCCAAAGGTTAATTGAACTCGAGTACGAGGCAGGCAACCTCGGCGGGTCGATTGACTGGGAGAGATTCGCAGCCCTAAAGGCGCAGCTCAGGGAGCTGCAGGAGCAGAAGGCTCGAGCTTTCCTGGAGCGTGCGCATAGTGGCTTTCTAGAACATAATGAGACTTGTTCCGCTATGTTCTTTAAGTCGGTTAGGGCCAGGCAGAGTAGGAAGGTAATGCATGGCGTTAGAAAAGAAGATGGTAGTATAGTTAGAAAACCAGAGGAAATGGTCAGGGAGACAACTGATCATTTCCGAGGGTTTTTTAAAGAAAGGGAGATAGATGTAGAGCAGGGAAACGTGTTTTTAGAACACTTGTCCCGGCGGTTGCCGGAGGACATTAGAGACGTGATGGAGGCCCAGATCTCACTAGAAGAGGTTGAGAGCGCTCTTAGGAGGATGGGAAAAGGGAAGGTGCCTGGGATGGATGGGCTGCCGGCTGAGTTTTACCTCAAGTTTTGGGGTATACTTGGTCCAGTGGTCCTCGAAGTCTTGAAGGCCATCATTGAGACGGGGGTCCCGGGGGGATCAATGGCTGTTGGTGTGCTGTCACTTCTTTATAAGAAGGGGGAAGCAACTGGCGGCCGTTGACCATGCTGTGTGTAGACTACAAGATTCTTGCAAAGGTTTTAGCAGACCGGTTGCGCACAGCCCTTCCCTACGTCGTCCATGAGGATCAGACGTGCGGGGTAGAGGGCCGCTCAATAAGATGGAACCTACAGTTGATCAGGGACTCCATCGCCTGGGTTGAAGATAGAGGGCTGCCTTTAATGGTAGCAGCGCTAGATCAGTCCGAAAACCTTTGATCGCGTGAATAGATCTTTTCTATTCAGGGTGTTAGGTAGATTAGGATTTGGGGAGAAGTTTATAGGATGGATCCGTACATTATATGTCGGAGCGGGGTGTCGAGTTAGTGTAAATAGTCACTTAGGTGACGTTTTTGACCTCTCGTCTGGGGTCAGGCAGGGATGCCCACTCTCGGCCCTCCTCTTCGTACTGTACATGGAGCCTCTGGGGGCTGCCATTAGGGCAGACACAGGGGTGGCGGGCTTGTTGATCCCTGGGAGCGGTGGGCTGTGTGTTAAGATGACGCAGTACGCCGACGACACTTCTTTGCTGTTATGTAAGGACTCGTGCCTGACAAGGTCCCTTGCCACCATTGGGGATTTCACCCAAGCGTCGGGGGCAGTTCTGAATCATGCAAAATCTTCCGTTATGTATTTCGGAAGATGGCGCGGTAGGACGGATGTGCCCGGGGGGTTATCTCTCTGTGAAGGGGCCCTGAGGATTCTCGGGGTCCATTTTGAGACCTCTGGCTCAGCGACGCTAAACTGGAACATGCGTTTCGCAGTGGTACAGAGGAAGCTAGCAATGTGGAAGGCTAGGTATTTGTCTTTTATGGGCAAAGTCCTGGTCCTAAAGGTGGATGTGTTGCCGTCTCTTCTGTATTTGGCATACATCTACCCATTGCCGGCTTGTCTGAGGAGGCCTCTAGTGAGGCTTGTGTTTCAGTTTATGTGGAGTGGCAGGTGCGAGTGGGTCGCCAGGGCACGCATGATCTGTCCCATCGGGGAGGGAGGTAGGGGGGTACCACATTTCCCCCTCAAGCTGGACTCAATTTTTGTTTCTTTCTTGTTAGCGGAGCTTGCTCAGCCAGTGATACACCCGTCCGGTTACCTCCTGCGGGTGTTCTTCTCGTACCAGGCGAGAAGCGTAATGGTGTGGTCTAACGCGGGTCCTCGGGCGGAACAGCTGCCGTGGCACTTTGGCCATGCGGCAAAGTGGCTGCGTGCGCACCCCGAGGTTGAAGTTGCCCGAGTAGGTTTGGATCACAGGCACCTGTACGAAGTTGTCAGGCAGGCAGGGAGTCCTGCGCCTGTAGCGGGCATCTCGTCAGTGGTCTGGGAGGGAGTGCAGGCGCGGGGCCTGGACAACGGGCTCAAGGACCTGAATTGGTTGGGCCTCCATAAGTGCTTGCCGGTACTTTCCATCTTGTACCGGTATAGTGTGGTGCGATCCCCCACCTGTCCAAGATCTGCTTGTGGCAGGGAGGAGACTGTGCGCCATGCCTTCTGGGACTGTGCCTTTGCCGGACTAGTCTGGGCTAGGGCACGGGTGATGCTAGGTGTGGTTAGGAGTGATTTTGTTTTGACATGGGCTAGGCTAGAGAGAGGCGTAGGGAGAGCAAAGGGAACGGATAGGGACAGGTTTCTGCTCTGGCTTCTCATGAGTCTCTTTAAAAAGGGACTGTGGGAAGCCAGGAAGAATTTAGTCAAGACAGGGAGAGATTGGGGGGTGGAAGGGATAGTGAGAAGGGTGGAAGGTGATTTGAGGGGGAGGATGAAGAGGGAGGAGAGGAAGTGGGGGAAGCATGCGGCACGGGAGAGGTGGAAAGGGGGTTTAGGGCTGGGAGTGTTAGAGTGAGTTTGGAAGGGGATAGATTAGGGAAGGGGGGATAGGGAAAGGGTTAGGTATTGGTTAGGTATGACGGGGAGTGACGATGCTCCCCTGAGGTTTGTTTTTGTTTGATGTTTTTGTAAATAGAATTAATTAAGAATGAATGAGAATTATGATTTTGTAATAGTATGAATGGTATTGATTGTAATAAATTATTTTAACCACCATTTTTTTGGTTTGCTTCCTGTCCTTTAGGTTTGTGTTGGTTTTTCTTTTGTTTGCCTCTTCTTGGGCAGATTTAGTGGGTCTCATGGTGGGTGTCTTTTATGTTCTAGTTGTTGTTACATGTCAACTTTCAGTGGACACTGAGAGCAAAACTGCAAGATTATGTTATAATACTTTTATTGCGTCAAATGGTTGTTTTATGCAACACAATAGAGGGTACTTAGAACTATTGTGTCTGTGTTCTACTGAGGATTGGCCTCTGGGAGATAACACTGACAGGAGATTTACAATGTCTTTTGGGGGATAAAACCTAAAGAGACCGCATTCCAGATTATGAGTTAATGATTCTGTTCTATATGGTACCAGGGAGAGATGACCCCAGGGCCAGACCCTGGTCTCTACACAGAGTACTGTTTTTACAGCAGATACTTAATTCTCAGCAGACAGTATCTTTCATATGAATCTTAACCTTGTGACCCGTTTTATACATCTGTTCGTCGTGTAGGTTGAAAGGGGTGTTTTGGGGCTGTAAAAAGACCTTTGTCTCATGGCTCTCAACTAATTATCTGGGGGTGATTCGTCGACCAGCCATCATTATCGTAGAGCACTCAATTGATTCACTTTGTGTGTGTGTGTTGTATTGACCTCCTCCCTTATTAATTAGTTAATAAAGATTTAGTTTAAGAATAACCCTGACTTGTGTGATAAGTTTGTCTTCTCAATTGATATTAAAGAAATTAACAACCACATTTGGGGATGTGAATCTTCACTTGGTGACCGCTCCTGACGACCTGGGTAAATGGTGCACGAGGGTTCCCTCAAACTTGGAATCTCAGGGAGACCACACTTTGGGAACGGAGCAGATGGACCCACCTTTAATCTGAGAGGCAGCGAGTCGAGTGGATACCACATCTGGAGAGTAGTTTAAAAACAAGAAAAAGGTGAGCAAAACAAGTGCCGTTTTTAGAAAAGCCTTGTGTGTATTCCTGTGTGGGGTGGTACCTTGGAGGTGTAAACAGTGCCAACGGAGTAGGTTCTGAGTGTGTATTCCTGTTTGGGGGGGGGGGGGGGCGACCTTGGAGGTGGTAACGGGGCCGAGTCATCTTTCTGTGTAAACTGGATGAAAACTAGAATCTGTGTTTACTAGGTAAGACCATTTATGATATAGTATAAGCTAGTTAGGTGCACCTGTAATTGTTTTAAACCTGGACCCCATTTTAGAAGTATTGAAAGATGTAAATATATGAGTTACATTATCCTAGGAACTAACCATGAGATAGAAATGTGAAATGTGAAAATATTCCTGCAGGTTAAAATATTGTTGAAAAACAACTAGTTGATTAGGTATATTTGGGAATAGCATTGTGTAACTGTGATATGAGAGTTGTGTGAATGTGGAAATGAGTCTTAATCTGACAATTAGATAGTAACATATAGAAATATGCTTAATCAGATGATTGATATTTGGATAATAAGCAGGATGATATTTTAGAAAGCAGCGGAAGGTCTATAGTTCCTGGGAGGCTTGATTTTGCCCTGGGATCCTCAACAGTTCTCTAACCTCCCAGAGACCATGGTCTTGTCTGGGAAACAAAAGTTATTTTTTTTATTCTGCTGGGAGTATGTTTGGAGAGCTGTGGAGAGTCCTTGAAAAATCTATGGAATGGTTGTTGTGACTACCTGAGAATTTTTTATGTTTTATATGGATTCTGTGAATATATGAAAATAGGATGAATTGTGTGAGTGTATAATTGATTACTAGAGATTTGATAAAGTAATACTGGGAATATAATTAGATACAATTTAAACAACCAATATATAGACGAACGTAGGCTTTGAGTTGGTATCTGTAATGGATCATTTGATAAAGATGAGGTTTAAGCATTATTAAACAGTCTACAAAGTCTGGGCAGTTGTCTCAGAAACTGATGGGAGTTTGTCCACTTGAGGGTAGGGGGGAGGGGGGTCTTCCCAGTATGAGAGGAGATGCTAGATTTATTGTATAAACCTTTTTCCATAAAGTTAGAGTGAACCAAGGTGGCTGACTAACTGTTGAAGAAGCATCCCGTACACATCACAGTGGCAGAATCACCTGGAAAACACACATCACCATCTGCTGACTGGAGTTGGTATCACAGTTTTTTTTTTTTTTTTTTTTACTTTATTTTACTAGGCAAGTCAGTTTAGAACAAATTCTTATTTTCAATGATGGCCTAGGAACAGTGGGTTAACTGCCTGTTCAGGGGCAGATCGGCAGATTTTGTACCTTGTCAGCTCGGGGATTTGAACTTGCAACCTTTCGGTTACTAGTCCAATGCTCTAACCACTAGGCTACCCTGGCGCCCCAGTTGAGAAAATACTTTCAGACAAAACGCTAAAAACCGACTGTCCCTAAAAACCATCGACTCCCTTTGAAAACGGGCAATGTGGCATCAGAAACATTAATAGTGTAAAAATGTACTACAAAGTGTAGCTAAATAGAATAACTTTGGTCATACCCAGTCAGCACATGACGTCGATTTATGGGCAATATCAGGTCTGTCTGTTGTGGCTGCTATTTTGCCCCAAAATAGTCATCCCAAATGGGGCTGTGTATAACTATGTAAATGTCTCTCGGACAAGGTGACTTTTGTGAATATACACTCTAAAAACTAAAGGCTCCTGGAGTATCCTGAAGGGGTTCTTCAAATTGAAACTGTGGGGGAACCCCTACAAGTTATTTGAAGAACCCCTTATGGTTCCTCTAAGAACCTATTGGGGTTCATTTTTTTAAACACCCTGTCAACCCTCCCTCCATTGTAAAAAAAATATTTCAATAACAATATTGATTTAAATAATTCATTGTGTTTTAGTGGCACCACAAATGTGAATCAATATTTACAAAACAATTTACCAAACAAAACACCTTACACAATTGCAACATTTCTGCAGACATGTCAGACCATAATAAATAATACATTTACTTTGTATAGTGCTTTTCATGACATAAAGGGAAAATAAAAAATAAAGGGAACACAAACTACACAATGTAACTCCAAGTCAATCACACTTCTGTGAAATCAAACTGTCCACTTAGGAAGCAACACTGATTGACAATACATTTCACATGCTGTTGTGCAAATGGAATAGACAACAGGTGGAAATTATAGGCAATTAGCAAGACACCCCCAATAAACGAGTGGTTCTGCAGGTGGTAACAACAGACCACTTCTCAGTTCCTATGCTTCCTGGCTTATGTTTTGGTCACTTTTGAATGCTGGTGGTGCTTTCACTCTAGTGGTAGCATGAGACAGAGTCTACAACCCACACAAGTGGCTCAGGTAGTGCAGCTCATCCAGGATGACACATCAATGCGAGCTGTGGCAAGAAGGTTTGCTGTGTCTGTCAGCGTAGTGGAGGCGCTAACAGGAGACAGGCCAGTACATCAGGAGACGTGGAGGAGGCCGTAGGAGGGCAACAACCCAGCAGCAGGACCGCTACCTCAAGCTTTGTGCAAGGAGGAGCAGGAGGAGCACTGCCAGAGCCCTGCAAAATGACCTCCAGCAGGCCACAAATGTGCATGTGTCTGCTCAAACGGTCAGAACAGACTCCATGAGGGTGGTAATGAGGGCCCGACGTCCACATATGGGGGTTGTGCTTACAGCCCAACACCGTGCAGGACGTTTGGCATTTGCCAGAGAACACCAAGATTGGCAAATTCGCCACTGGCGCCCTGTGCTCTTCACAGATGAAAGCAGGATCACACTGAGCACGTGACAGACGTGACAGAGTCTGGAGACGCCGTGGAGAACGTTCTGCTGCCTGCAACATCCTCCAGCATGACCGGTTTGGCGGTGGGTCAGTCATGGTGTGGGGTGGCATTTCTTTGGGGGGCCACACAGCCCTCCATGTGCTCGCCAGAGGTAGCCTGACTGCCATTAGGTACTGAGATGAGATCCGCAGACCCCTTGTGAGACCATATACTGGTGCGGTTGGCCCTGGGTTCCTCCTAATGCAAGACATTGCTAGACCTCATGTGGCTGGAGTGTGAAAGCAGTTCCTGCAAGAGGAAGGCATTGATGCTATGGACTGGCCCGCCTGTTCCCCAGACCTGAATCCAATTGAGCACATCTGGGATATCATGTCTCGCTCTGTCCACCAACGCCACGTTGCACCACAGACTGTCCAGGAGTTGGCAGATGCTTTAGTACAGGTCTGGGAGGAGATCCCTCAGGAGACCATCCGCCACCTCATCAGGAGCATGCCCAGGCGTTGTAGGGAGGTCATACAGGCACGTGGAGGCCACACACACTACTGAGCCTCATTTTGACTTGTTTTAAGGACATTACATCAAAGTTGGATCAGCCTGTAGTGTGGTTTTCCACTTTAATTTTGAGTGTGACTCCAAATCCAGACCTCCATGGGTTGATACATTTGATTTCCATTGATCATTTTTGTGTGATTTTTGTTGTCAGCACATTCAACAATGTAAAGAAGAAAGTATTTAATAAGAATATTTAATTCATTCAGATCTATGATGTGTTATTTTAGTGTTCCCTTTATTATTTTGAGCAGTGTATATATAAATAATGATGTACAATAAAAACAGCATACATTAAAAATAAATCATATGTAAAATAACAGTATTGTAGACTTGATGCTAAATGCAGATTTTT
Source organism: Oncorhynchus masou masou (assembly GCF_036934945.1). Taxonomy (NCBI): domain Eukaryota; kingdom Metazoa; phylum Chordata; class Actinopteri; order Salmoniformes; family Salmonidae; genus Oncorhynchus; species Oncorhynchus masou. The sequence goes on along the minus strand of NC_088217.1, from coordinate 62,537,533 downwards.
CAGCTTTAGTGTGTGTATTGTATCTACTTAGTTACGTTAGGAAGTTTGCCATCTTTATGACCAGCCCTGGTAACTTCACCCCAACTTCTCTTCTCCCCAGAACACAGTAACTTAAGAACAAGTGTTTTTCTGACATTTTTGGGAAATTTAAGGGATAATAAAAAAATACAGCCGTAGCAGAGCCCCAAGTCCCATGGAGACGTCCTCGAGGGCGTGGATGTTCTCCCCATTAAAGGCCAGCGGGATTTCACTCTCACGGTGAAATGGATTTCTGCCGATGTGCAGTAAAGGAGTGAAGAGCGGTGAAATCTGTGTCAACAAAAGTAAGAAAAGATTAACACATACAATTAACAAAGAACATAACACATGTTCAGCTGTAGTTTTATATAAGCATGCACACCAATGTTTATGAAGAAACAGATTGGTGCATTGGCATACTTTGACATGTACATAAAGGCATCTCGGGTCCTCATTGAAGAGGTTGGGCAAGAGCAGAATCGCTGCTGTGGTCTCCAGGCCTAGTAAAGTAAAGCAATGATCTTACTACACTTGCAATTTTTTTTTACAAAATACATTAGAGAAAGGGAAGGAATAAGAGCAAATACCTTTTCTGTATTGTCCATCAGGGACTGTCAAAATAGCAGGATGATGTCCTCACCTCTGCCTCGCCTCTCTCTCTAGTCCTTGAATTGTATTTTTGCACACCTATGTTGACCTTGAATTATATTTTTGTCTACATTCATTTCATGGACTTGATTAATTTCTTAGAAGATCTGAAAAGATCATTTGCACACATTTGTATGCTAATAGGTTTCAGTTTGTATTGACTGCTATGTAGGTTTAATGTACACTTCAAATGCAGCTGTCCTACAATATATCTGTACCTTCTTGATCCCAGTCGCATTGCGTCCATGTTTTGTCCTATAAGAATTTCAAAGGAAGAGAAAATGTGTCAAAGAATAGTCTTACAAGCATTAAAATATATATATATATATATATTTAATATATATTGAAAGATAAATGGCATTGACATACAATGTAATGTAAAATAGAACAACATATTGGAGAAAGCACTAGCCAATGCAGTACTGCCATATAGGCCTAATATCACATTTCAAGATATCTTTGTACACAAATTGTTCAATATTTTCTCAGTCTGACTTGAAAGATTATACTCAACATTTTGCTGCGTGGCAATACTGTGTTTAGATTCTAAAGGGCATTTATACAAAAGAGGAAGTCTCGACATTGTATTAATACCATTATGCATTTGAATCCCATCTACAGCTATCTAAGATATTAATTTCCCTCCACAAGGGGACGTACATGTAACGTTTCCAAAATGGGATAGTATTGTCCATGTAACGTTATGCCCCCTTGTGAGTTAATAGTATTGCATGCTGTAGCAGGCTTTAAAAAGAGGAAGACCTCCATTGACGATTCAGTTCGTTGTGACATCGGTCTGGACAGGTCACCGTCCTTAGTTGGTTAGCGTTAGCTAGTTCATTACCACAAAAGTGAGAACTGCTCTAGATTGGAAACTTACGTTAATGACTGTAAAGGCATGTTGGCTTTATGGGAAAGAATATAGTTGAGGTAAATAATCCAAACTTTGTTGTGCCTAGTCAGGACAAAACGTTATCTAGCTAGATAACGGTACTGTACTGTAGCTCATACAACACCGACGGTCATACACGGCTTTCTAATATTTACGGTAATTAACTATAGTAACGTTATTTAAGATATTCACAGAAACCCATCATTGTCTTCGCTATTCATTATTAGTAGGTTATATTAATATTATATAAATTATTTCTAGACATATTCAGAGCCAAACATCAACCCAACTTAACCTTTTTAACTGTTGTCTCATACAAACTTGTCACCATCGTTTTCAGTTGTATTTGCGAAGTTCCCGGAAGAAGTCCAGCAACAACGGAGGTTCCTCGATGAGCCCACCTTCTAACAATTTCTTTGAAGAACCTTTTGGGGCTGTTTTTCATTGGCCAAGGAACCCTGCGGTTTTTAGGGAATCTGAGAACAACTCCAGTTGAACCCTTCATTTTTGCAGTTGTAGTCGGATCTATTTATTCTCAGATTCATAACACGATGATTAGCATCAACGATCAAGTCAGCTGCTGCTGCTCCAATACAGTATGAGGTGAGACGGTAAACTGATGTTGAACCGGGCAGTCAGCTGCTGCTGCTCCAATACAGTATGAGGTGAGACTGTGAACTGACGTTGAACCGGGCAGTCAGCTGCTGCTGCTCCAATACAGTATGAGGTGAGACTGTGAACTGACGTTGAAGCGGGCAGTCAGCTGCTGCTGCTCCAATGCAGTATGAGGTGAGACGGTGAACTGATGTTGAATCATAATGATTAAGTTAATTTAAAGTAATTATTGAAACGCTATATGGCATATTAAATATATTACGCTATTGTTATCATATAGAAACATCATGGAATATTGTACATCATATTAGCATCAACATACATATTGTTTCATTCAATTTCACATAAGGATATTTCATATTTTCAAGTTCAGAAGTCAGAACCCATCACCTGCTATGTAAAAAAAAATGCACATCCAGGATCCTTGGGACATCCCTACCCTAAACCCTACCGTAACAATTTTAAATGTCAACTTCAATGGGCTAGGGACGTCCCATGGATGTATCTCTATCTGAAAATACATGATCTAAGTGATTGAAAGTTGGTATTCAGCAGTCATAAAGCCTTATTTACTTTAATGAACTACTAAAATAGTGATTTTGTCAGACTGCATAAACAGCAGCTCGACACATTATTGACTGACTGATCCATTCATCCTTCCATCCCTCCTCAGCATTCCTCTCCTCTGAAGACCCAGTGAGGGTGGAGCTCAGTCAGAGAGCTGTTGAGGGACTGGTTAGGAAGAACACTTCTACAGCCAGAGAGGTGAGAGGTCACAGATTGTTTTTATGGTAAATATTTATGTTCCCTTAGTGGTTCATCACGTCAGCAAAAGGGAATATGTTCCATCATCTATGTTTATTTACATTAGTGAAAATTCTCCACTGGTATTGGTGTAATTTCTCACCACTTTTGGCTGTATGACAGTTATTTTCCCCTCAGACACACATTTGTTCTTTGCTATTATGAAGGTAATTTGTGTAGAATTGTGTGTGTCTGCTGGTGTTTAGCTGAGTAAAACTCTTCCCACATTGATCACAGCTATAAGATTTCTCCCCAGTGTGTATTCTCTGTGTGATTTCAGAGTTTGTTGCCGAATAAAACTCTTCCCACATTGAGTACAGCCAAAAGGTTTCTCTCCAGTGTGAATTATTTGATGTATTTTAAGTTTTACTGAAGAGTTTAATATTTTCCCACAGTCAGAGCAGCAGTGAGATTTCTTCCTGGTAGGTCTCTGCTGGTATTTCTTGAGTTGTTCTGATGCGGAGAGACTTTTCTCTGCCTCGTCAGCATCATGTTGTTGAGGCTCCACAAAGGATCCACGATTGTCCCGTCTCTCTCCTGTGTGAATGACAAAGTCGGTCAGATGGTTAAAGGCCCACAACAGCAGAAATCCACTGTTTATTTGAGGTGTCTATTCACTTATTCACCACCGTGGGGGAAAACTCAGGGGAGTTCTCATAGGCTGACAGTAAAAAGAGCCTCCATTTCAAGGTTAAATATGAGTGAATTTCACATTACTTTTGGATTATAATTGTAAGGCTCGTTTGAATGTCCTGCTTAATATGTTCGTGTTATTGTCGCAAATCAACTGCTTTAGACTTAAAAAATACTTCAACCAGCAAAATGCTCTTTGGCAAGCTTTGCCATCAGCCGGACAATGAGGGTTTGTCCACTAAGTATTTAACAAATTGCCCCATAACTTCACCTAACAATAACATAGACCTACTGTAGGACCCATAACTTCACCTAATAACAACCTAGATGTAGAACTATAAATCATTTAATAAATCATTTAATATTTCAGGTGAAACATGATCCCACTAGGCTAGTCAGTAATGTGTTGTCATTCTAAATGTCCTGAATAAAGGAAAATATCTCTGTGTGTTGTACAATAGCCTATCCATCAAGGAACAGTTCTCTACACATTATGAGCTAAGTAATTCAAAAATGATTTCCTGGATCAGCTGATGATAGTTGAACATGTGACTGTAACTAAACAGCTACAGTATTAAGTATTATATGTAATTATTGAAGAACCATGTTAATGACAGTATCGATTTGGGTGTTGTCAATAAAGTTAAGGTGAATCTCGGTTAGAACCATTGGATTTTGCATAATCTGAAATGATTTAGGATTTCTGTGCCCACGAAAACTGTTTTTCCAGTGTAATATAAGGAGGCACTAAATGTTACGTAGTTAGAGTGCATTTCAGAGATCTGAATGCAAAAAAAAACTGTACTAAAAGGACATTAACCTAAACCAGAAAGCCAAATATCCACTGGAGGAGTTTACCAAGATGACATTGAATGTTCCTGAGTGGCCTATTTACAGTTTGGACATAAATTGTCATGAAAGTCTATAGCAAGGCTTTAAAATGGCTTTCTAGCGATGATCAACAACCAACTTGACAGAACAAGAAGGTTTTTAAAAAGAATAATGAATATTCACATGAAGATCAGTCTCCTATTGGATGACATCACGACTTCCAATCAAGCCAACTCCTTGAATGCCTTACTATGACATCACTCATTGCTTCTCGTTTGCAGTTCTCTCAAAAAACACAATTTTCTCAAAATGTGTTTCTTTCCCTTTTTTAGTGTGTTTATACTTTACCTTATTTATATATCACTTTTCAACGGGAAAATATTTTTTTAATCACTGGAGGACGTCATGAACAATTCCGACAGTACAAAAACATATTAAAGTGTAGAATGCCCTTTTAAAAAACACACATTAGTTCAACAACTGCAGAGTTTGTGCCCCTGTTTTATAAGACAGTACTCACTGTATTTACTGGTGTTAATCAGATCAATGTCCCTGTTTTATAAGATAGTACTCACTGTATTTACTGGTGTTAATCAGTTCTCCAGTCTTCTCTTCTTCGTCCTCTGTGACAGTAATCTCCCCCTCTTCATCCTTCATTCCTAAAACGTCTTCATCTTCTTTCACTTCATCCTCCACTCCAAAAACTGCATCTTCCTTATTTTCTTTTACAGTAACATCCTCCTCCTCTTTCACTCTGAAGGCGTCTTCCTCTTCTTTCACTGTAACAGCCTCACCCTCTACTTGTTTATGTATTGTAAACATCTTTCTCCTCCGCCTCCTCATTGACGAGAGCTTCTTTCTCTGTCCAGCAGACCACCTCTTCTTCAGCAGGAGGAGAGTAGCTTAGTGAACTCATGGTCGGGGATAATAGCTAGTTAGCATTGGCGACTCGACTAGTGCTAACTTAACCAGCCAGCTCGTTGACTTACAACGTAAATATTAAATTAAATTGGGTAGCTAGTTGTTTCCACATAAGTATGTTTAAATCATAGTGGCAAATAAACCACGAAATTGTCCCAAAGTACTTTAATGTTCCGACGTTGTTGTTTGGCGAGCTACCGAGGTGGCTGCAGTTGTTGAAGAAGCGTTCCGTCCACTAGATTACACGTCACAGTAGAAACATCGCCTGAAAGACACATATCACCATCTGCTGTCTGGAGGGAGGAAACTCAGTTGAGGGGGGAAAATTATTTTTCTTTCTTCATTGAATTATAATATTATCAAGCAGTTTAGGGAAACGTTTTTTTCCTCGCCATTAAATAGGAATATTATATCAACACGTACAAAGAGCAACAAGTGTTGTTTGATTAGGTCAGATTTTTTTTGAGAATTCAAAACAAACTCTACATCTACTCCATATCTGTATTCCTGATTCAGTCAAATAACTAGATATCAAAATAAGCCCCTAGTTATTGATACCCTTGATAAGATGAGCAAAAATTACTGTATAAATAAATAAATAAACTTTACACACGACCATTATATTTTAGCCCAAAACCTCGTTTCCTCTCTGATTGGAGGCTGAAACTTGGCCATAAGTGGATCTTCCAGCAAGACACATCAACATCCACAAAGAAGAAATGGCTAATTGGGCACAAAATCAACCTTTTCAATGGCCATCTCAGTCGTCGGACTTGTACTCCATTGAAAACCTGTGGTTTGAATTGAACAGGGCAGTCCACAAGCGCAGACAAAATAAATCAAGGACCTGGAGAGATTCTGTATGGAGGAATGGTCTAAGATCCCACCCAATGTGTTCTCTTTTCTCATAAAACATTTCAGTGTCATTATCCTCCTGAGGGGAGGGTGCTGGAGTATTGAAAACATGGGTGCCAATATTTCAGACCCCTACCTTTTGAGAATTACAGGTTAAACTATATATCTTTACCTGAACAATTGTATTAGTATAAAATGATATAATTTCCCTTTATTTTTTTACATACAATATAGCGCAATATATGAATTCTTTATTTTATAGAGTCGTTTACCTCATCTTTATCAAGGGTGTCAACAATTCTGTCCCCCACTGACTTCCATACTGCTGCTATATGGCGTAACAATACATCATGTAGATGTATATAATGAACAGACTACATTACATTACATTACATTTAAGTCATTTAGCAGACGCTCTTATCCAGAGCGACTTACAGGTCTATACTGCCCCTACAGGGTGTAACAATACATCATCCAGATGTATATAATGAACAGACTAGGTCTATACTGCTCCTACATTGTGTAACAATACATCATGTAGATGTATATAATGAACAGACTTGGTCTATACTGCTTCTACATGGTGTAACAATACATCATGTAGATGTATATAATGAACAGACTAGGTTCTATCCTACTCTACTGTATCTTAGTCTATGTATTAATCATACCATAAGTATATACTGTATTATATCCTATTCTACTGTATCTTAGTCTATGTATTACTCATCCCATATATATATATACTGTGACGGACATGAATTTTTCTGAACCTTCTCAGTGCTTCTCCTTCCAATAGTGCGCTTCCCCTTTCATTCCCAATTAAATAGCCAGCATCAGCTGCGCAAAAAGGGGGTTGTGATTGAGACGTGAATGAGGATGTGTTCAACCCTCAGTTCCGAAGCTTCTCAATTCCGTTTGTTTTGTTGCCTATAAAAGTGTATTTTGTAGCCTAATAGAGTTTACCCAGGATCGGATCCACTCTGTGCGTCCATGGACTACACCTCTCCGTTGTTCTTAGTGGCCTTTCTCTGCTGGAGATCTGTTGGCAGATTGGATTGTCTGACTGACCACCACCTTTTTGTATACGGTATTTCATTTGTTTTTGATGTGATGAAGACCATGATGATTTATGTAGTTAGCTGAAAGTGAGGAAGTATTAGTATTTGATATGCTTTATAGTTGTGGTAAAATAGTTGTTATTTTGATTGTATGATTAATACTGGGTTTACGCTACACTTGAATGAACAGACAAACATTGCATGACAAAGGTCACTTGAGTTCCCTGAACTCCTTTACCAGCATGGACTCTTTTAGGCCCGAGGAACAGGACATTTCTGGAGGAACCAGAGCTCATTATTTGTTATATTGTTATGTGTGTGTAATAATTTATGTTGGTAATTACAACCCATGCAAAATAATACAGTTGTTTTTGAAGTTCTTTCCAAGTTCGTTCCAATGTTTTAAGGGTTTATGAAAAGTGTAATTCCATCCTGACTTTTAAATAAGTCCTTTGTATTGGTGTAGACTTGACAGACCAGATGGGACTCATTCCCTCCCAAACCAAAAGGAGAAACCAATGTTTTCTCTGGTAGGCACAACCTACCTGGCACCCCTATAAATAATAACTTCAAGTCATAACTGTTACAATACTGTATTCTATCCTATTCTACTGTATCTGGCTATGCCACTCTGACATCGCTCGTCCGTATATTTATATATTCTTATTCCATTACTTAGATTTGTGTGTATTAGGTATTTGTTGTGAAATTGTTAGATATTACTGCACTGTTGGAGCTAGGAACACAAGCATTTCGCTCCACCCGCAATAACATCTGTATGTGACATAGGATTTGATTTATTATGGTCACTTGTGTAAAATGTACTTTTCCCCGCTCATCTTTGACATTGCTTATGCATATTCAGTGGCCTGGATGCTTCCAGACTATGTCAAAGGCCCATCCTGGTAGATCTGAACCTATTGCAGATTAGAGTGATCAGATGACAGAAGTCATATTTAGGTTCCAGGTGTAACTGAGGCCATAGATGCTCCATATCCATTACTTTGAGTGTTTTAATATATGACTACATGTGTTTATTTTTGTGTTGCAGGGGCAGTCAAGTAATGCAACAGCAAGGCCACAGAACATGACAATCAGAGCTGTGGGAGACCACCTCAAGCCCCTAGTAGAGCCGGGGGTGGTGTTTACCACTCCACTACGCCTTCAGAAGGCTGGAAAAGTGGGATTGAAACGGTTTTTCATACTAAGACAGACAAAGAGTCTGTTGATTGGTCAGTCACTGGGTTAATTTGTTTTGCAATATGTTCAAATCAAATCAAGCTTTATTTATACAGCACATATCAGACATGGATGCAACACAATGGCTTCACAGGAAGAAAAAAAACAATGAAAATAAACAAATATTTAGTACACAAATATAAGAGGATAAAAAACATTAAGTTAAAGACTAATAAGCATCCTAAGGAAATGCCATTGATTAAAAATATCCAGCCCAAAATATAAGCTTGTTTTTTTAGGATGGGCTCTGAAAGACACTATGGGGGTGTACAATGAAAGTTGACTCGTCACAACAACTGGGATCTAAAAGACACCCACCATGAGGCCCGATAAATATGCCCAAGAAGAGGCAAACAAAAGAAAAACCCACTCCAAACTAAAAGAGCGGAAGTAAACCAAAAAGATAGAGCGACTGAAGGTGTTGACTCTCCACATCTATCAAGACAACTGGAACACGGGGCCAGACACTCTTAAATAGAACCTGGACCAGCTCAGGTGAAACACCTTCCCACTAACGAGATGGACAAGCCAGAACAGGTGTAACACATACTGACTAACGTAGTGACACCAATCAGTACGTCTTACGTGTTAACGAGCTAGACGTGCTAACGACCGAAACGTGATAAAGTCCAACCTCAAAACATGAATGGAAAAACCAAAGCCTGCAACACCTTTCCCCTTAAGACAACAAATATATGCTATATTTTACACCCACATTTTTCTAGAACTCTCGTCCCCTTGGAACAAAATAAATTGTGAAAAACACTGGCTAAACGCAAAAGTTGCTGACTGCCCACCCTTGAGACAATGCAATATCGGTAGGATTTTCCACCTCACTTGTGGAGCTTCTCTCTCTTTTCAGGGTTCAGTCGATAGGCATGTTGTTGGATCTGGGCCCAGTTCCCAATGTCATGCATTGAGGTTGGCACATCGGAGAATGAATCCTGATATTCTAAAAGAAGGGTAACAACACCAATATAATTATATCTAAAAGCAGGGCAACATTGTCAATATAATTGTACCCAAAAATGGTCAGCTGGTGGCATAAATAATTATGATTACTAAATATTACATAAATTGTAAATATAAAAATCAAAACCAAATGTTCCCCCCTTTGTTAATATTTATTGGCAATACTTAACTTAATGGTGAGGCATGGAATAATAAAACATGTATCTTTTGTCAGGCTGACTGTTTTAAATATGAGGTCATTTGAGTCATGCTTCTTCAGTAGTGGAAAAAAGAAAATTAGCATTTGATTGTTGTTAAGAAATACTGGAGTGATGTTAGATTGTTAATACAAATGATTATAGACCAATTTATTATACTGTGTCCATGTGTATATACACAAACATCAGCAACAATTATCATATTCCATGTATTTTTTTTTCAACTTGTCGAAAACAGCAAGCTACATTTTGAAGTGCTGCATTTTGATTAAAGTGGGTCACCAACACAGTAAGTGTAACACAGCTCTTTTTTTGTTAGTCACTTTTTGTTAAATAATACTCTTTCAATTCAGAGCCTGGATTTTCCCGAGGCTAATATCCATATCATGCTGCAATCAATTGAACAGGGCAAACGATAAGGTAGAACATCATTAAAATACTCCTACTACAATGTTAAAACATTCTACATTGTGACATCATTAAAATACTCCTACAACAATGTTAAAACATTCTACATTGTGACATCATTAAAATACTCCTACTACAATGTTAAAACATTCTACATTGTGACATCATTAAAAAACATTAAAACTACATTGTGACATCATTAAAATACTTCTACTACAATGTTAAAACATTCTACATTGTGACATTATTTCATTGATATCATGAAACAACTCCTACATGTATGTATTTTCTGATGTTTGATTAGCTCTTTTATCAGAGTATCTCTTCCCACATTGATCATAGCTATAATGTTTCTCTCCTGTGTGGATTCTCTAGATGTATTTTACAGATCACAGCTATTCTGATGAAGTTTGATGAAGATTTGCAACCTTTCCCACAGTCAGAGCAGCAATGAGATTTCTTCCCTGTGGGTCTCTGCTAGTGTTTCTTGAGGTGTTTTGAGGTGGAGAGACTCTTCTCTGCCTCATCAGCATCATGAGGTTGTTGAGGCTCCCCAGAGGATCCACGATAGTCACGTCTCTCTCCTGTGTGAACAAAAAGTCAGACAGGTGGTTTAAGGCTCACAACATCAAAAATCCACAGTAAAAAGGTGATGTCAACAGCGTAGCCATCATGTTGTACAAACAATGACGTCTGTAATGAATGTAAATTATTTGACATTTGTCTTAAGACAGTCAAGTGAAGAACAAGTCATATTTTGTCTTGTTTTCACATTAGTAGTAGCATCGACGATTGTATGCTAGAAATACGTTTTTAAAGTTGATGAAATCCTAAGCAGTGTGCCAGACAACTTTTGATCTGCAATATAGGCACCTTTCTGTAGGTCTCTGTTGTTGTTAGGTAAAGTTATGGGTCCTACAGTAGGTCTATGTTAGGTGAAGTTATGGGTCCTACAGTAGGTCTATGTTGTTAGGTGAAGTTACGGGTCCTACAGTAGATCTATGGTATTGGTATAACTAGCAGTTTCCGCATTAGCATGGAGGAGTTTCTGCAACCAAATTGCGTTTTAGCAAACAGAGGGCAGAGAGCGATGCAGAGAGTGATGCACCTATTTGGGGATGTCTGATAGTATTTACACACCACCACTAATGATTTGTGGAGCTTCTCAAAGTAATTTTTTCTTCACCTCAAACAGCAAGTAAACAAAGTCTTACTAAAATAAATTGGCGAATGACAATAGTTCCTCAAAGTATCTGTAAAATATTTCCAGCTCTCACTCTTGATAACCACTCGACATGAAAAGGAAAAATGTAATACTCTGATCCAGTGGAAATGTCATAAAATACCTGATTACTTCTTATCCCTTACATAAATATCCTACAGCTGTGTCTGTCCCAAACTCACGGGCACGGGAAACCTGAGGGCCCAGAATATTTTAAATCAAGTTTCGGACCGTCAGGTGATAGTTGATATAATGTTTCAAGTTCTATGTAGACAGGCGCATCCAATGTGATTTAAATTTATCTGGATATTTTCTAGCTGTTTTTATTTGTTTGCTTTATGTAGGCTATTTTTACATAGTTGGCAATGGCAATAAAAGTTATTTAGATTTGTAGCATTTTAATTTTGATTTATATAGAATATAGCTTAATCACAGATAATGATTTTGAGATAAAGACTTATAATTATTATTACTATTATAAATTAAATGAAACTGTTCCAGTAAAATGTGATTATGAAAATCATAACTGGCACCAGATCAGTAGAAATGGTCAGATAAATTGGCACTACAAATGGAAAAGGTTGCCGACTGCTGTTGTAGCCCATTACTGGAAACTTCAGGAGCATAAGTTCAGAATTTTCGAAGGCCTGCAGCAGCGGGAGGAGGAAAAGGTTTTTTACTTATGGTTATGCTATCTTGATCTCTGATTCCCTCAAGTCATTTGTGTGTCTCAATTATTTAATAAAAACGGGTGATTCCTATGTTGATGATGTAAAGAATATTTGCTGCTCTGTGGTATGTAATGAGAAGCAACCAGACGCTGCACTCATTTATGAAATGTCTTATTCCAGTTACTAATAAGCATGCACCAATTAAGAAAATGACTGTAAAAGCTGTTAAATCCCAGTGGATTGATGAGGAATTGAAAAATGGTATGTTTAAGAAGGATGAGGCAAAAGGAATGGCAAATAAGTCTGGCTGTACAACCGATTGGCAAACGTCCTGCAAATTGAGAAATCATGTGACAAACTGAATAAAAAGAAAAACGACACTATGAAACAAAGATAAATGACAAAGTAAAACGCTTTTGAGAACCTTACATACAATTTTGGGAAAAATTAACTGAATCAGATGGCTCATTCATCACAAAGCCCACTACTTTTATGATTTTTTCATTGGCAAGATTAGAAAACTTAGGCATGACACACCAGCAGCAAACGCTGACACTACACTTCCAAGTATATCTGACCAAATTATGAAAGAAAAGCATTGTAATGTAGAATTCTGTAAAGTCAGTGTGGAAGAGGTGAAAAAAGGTATTGTTGTCTATCAACTATGACAAGCCACAGGGGGCTGACAATCTAGATGGAAAATTACTGAGGATAATAGCGGACTATATTGCCACTCGTATTTTCCGTATATTTAATTTAAGCCTACTAGTGAGCATGTGCCCTCAGGCCTGGAGGGAAGCTAAAGTAATTTGACATGTCCTATACTAAAATAAACTGACTCTGGAAATGACAAAGCGCCTCGTAACCTTGCTGGAAATGGGTCAAACGGGCCCCTTCTGTGGTAACAGACTGGGACAATTTGTAATCAAATCTAATTCCTAGGAACGGGGTTCATATGAACCACAGAGACTGTGTGAGATAATAACATGGCCATGTCCAACCCTGCTTGTTCACTCAACTCCACTACCAACCATCAATCTCCAACAGGGCCCTTTACCTGTATCACTAGACACTTCATAGTGAGCTACAGGTAGGAATCAGCAATGAATCCCAATAATGAGCCACATATGGGAGGGGTAACCCTTTGTGGACAAATCTCTCAACGTATTACTGCTACCCTGGGGAGATTGATATACCCCTTGAACATTGGCTCCAACCGGCTTGTTTGACTACCAATTAATAAACCAGGGAGGAATTACTGACAGAGTAGGAGCATAGTGGCGACATCCAAGAGAGGAAAATCAGGAAGGAAAATGACAGCAAATAGTGCAGACGAAAGGGAAAAGTTGGTGACGCAACAGATGTGCTGGAACGATAACAATATAGATGGAACGAGAACAATATAGATGCTACTTTGAGAACACAAACTCTCACATCTTTCACAGCACAGAGCGAGGGAGTCCGGGGGATGACTGGAGGAGCAATGGAGGAAGCATTGAGGGATTATCTTGGCGTGAGTACAGTTGATGAGACTGAGTGGACGATGGTGAATAACAGTGGAGTGAAAAGGGCTAAAGTTGGTAATGAACAGCAGTTTAGGGTCAGAGTGGGAATCATCAGCAAGGATGTTTTTGTGGGTGACCTGTTAACGGTCTCAAAGATGGTGAAGGATGAATTGGGTAAAGTGGAATCGGTTCAAGTGATCAGGAGCGGTATGATACTGATTGTGTGTCAACAGCGCAAAAGGAGAAAGCTTTGTGTGGTTTAGGTTAAACATTTCAGGTAGACGCACGTTGATTAAAATGAATGATAGACGGAAGGTCTTACTGTGGTTCGGTGAAGTGGTTCTCCTATCACATGTAAAACCTGGGTAAGTGAGATATACAGAAGCCGCTGCAGTGTTTCAATTGTAAAAAAGTTTGGACATGTGGCAAGTGTTTGTCGAAGGAATAAATATGTCGTTGTCAGATGAAGCATGGTGTATTTGTGATGGGAATCACGTTCCCGGAGTGCCCTGTATGGATAAAGGAGGTCGTAGTAGCTAGGATGATCGGGCCCATCCAGCAGGTGTCCTATGTGGAGGCAGTGAAAATAGCCGAAGGAGTAGAGAGGAGAAGGTAGTTCATGTCCCACAGTCTGCAGTGAAGCCATGCAGGAGAAGGATCCCAACACACTAATAGTGAAAGAGGTGGACTTTGTTGTGTTAATTGAGCAAGTGATAAATTGCATTAATAAATTATTAGTAGCCTTCGTCCAAAACTAGCAGTTTCCGCATTAGCATGGAGGAGTTTCGAACAACAAAATTGTGTTTGCATTGCCCTCACTGCTGCAGTGATAAATTGCATTAATATTAAACGAATAAAACATCTAAGAAGCTAGACATCATTGTGAAGGCGGCAAATAGATTTCTGGATCTCCAGGACTTCAGACGAAATGCTACAGGGAGTACGGAATGAAGACGTTCCACCCCTCTGTCAGGGTTGCGTCAATTCGAATCTGGTATCAGGATAAATATGACAATGAGTCACCGATTGTATGCTATGTATTTTTTATTAGCTAAGCAATAAGTGGTATATGCAATTTTCCTATATACGGGCTCTCTGTCCCACCTCGCAGGGCAAACAGAACTGACGTGTTCCTGACAAAGATATTATAATATACTCTGATGACAGAAGTAGTTCCTGCTTCCGAGCCGGCCTGTCAGAGTAGAGACTGGGCGTGGTTTAGACTCACCCAGCCTATCGTTGATTGTTGGGGCAGAGGCTGGTCCCAGCCGCCTAAGCGCTTCAGCGGTCAGTCGCTGTAGCTGTGTAGAATATACAGTTATCAGGCACCTGGCTCCTGTTATCTAACAAAAGACTGTTTGTTCTCGCAACACTACGTTCTGAATGTGCTCCCCCAACTCATTGCACAGGTCCTGTCTTCATGTTATTCTGTATTTTTCCATCATGAGAAAGGCCCATGGCCCTGAAACTGTGAGCTGACTTGAGACATTGTTATGTTGGATAATACATACATCCACAAATCAAATCAAATGTATTTATATAGCCCTTCGTACATCAGCTGATATCTCAAAGCGCTGTACAGAAACCCAGCCTAAAACCCAAACAGCAAGCAATGCAGGTGTAGAAGCACACAAGCCAACAGCAGATAATATTCAATCACATATATGCTAACGGGCTATATTGCATAACACAGAATCCTCATAATCCCCCTTTTTACACACCCAAGGGGTGTAACCACACCATCTGATATACTAGGTTGCTGATGAACCTAGGAACTTTAAACCTTTATTTTGTGAATATATGAAGTGATTGCACATCCTTTTGTTGAATAACATATATAAACTGGAGTTTTTGATTCCCCCTTTTGACACCCACAAGGTTGTAACTCATTATCCTTTATTTCAGCGGCCCCAACATGTTAATAGCATTTCCTGAAAATAATAAAAAGGTTTATTATTATATTTTTTTAACAGAAAAACATCAAAGAAAAATAGAAGAAGAAAAATCAACAAATGATATTTGCTTTTGTCTCCCCCTTTTGACACTTACCAAAAATAGGATAAAACTGTATTGTTTATTGACATGTTAGGTACAGGATAAAACTTTGGTCATGGAAAACAGAGTAAAGCAAAGCATTATTATAAACCATCAGGTCCTCTCAGCTACTCCTATCCTGTACCTGTTACAACACAGAGGCGGATGCAAGATGCAAGCAACGATGGTTTAATGAATGTAGTTCACAGCAGCAACATGACAGACAGACTGTACTCAGAAGGAATCCGACCCAGGAACTCGGGCGCATCTTCCAATGATACGTGCTGAGAAAACCAGGGGAGTGTGTCCGGAAGAGTAGGAAGGAGCACAGCAGATAATCCACACAAGAGAAGAGCACGGACACACGACACAACCTCAGAGAAGAAACAACGATCTGACAACAAGAAACACTGGTAACAGAACATATAAAGGGAAGATAAGTGGTTCCAGCTGGCGCAGACAATCAGGCCGAGATTGGGAACCACGCCCACACAAACACTGGAGAGAGAGAGAGAGAGAGGGAGAGAGAGAGAGAGAGAGAGAGAAAGAGAGAGGGAGGCAGTGGATTCATGAACCGTGACAGTACCAGGTGGGCTCCTTGCCACCCAGGGACTCTAAACCTTCACATAAGAGAGGACAGGTTATATCGTACACGTTATGTATTTAAGAAGTTATCATTCCACGACCTCACCCACAGCAAACTAGGGGTCAACCTCAGTCAGCCCCATCCTCCCCTGAAAGCTGGATTCAGTATCAGCATCTCCAACTGGCGCATCAAACAAAGGCATCATGCCTGACTTCTTAAAACACGGTATGATGCAAGCAGCACAACACATCAATAATAAAAACACAAGAATTAGGGTCAGAAATCCAGTAACCACCATTGATGCATACCCACCAAGCCACACCCCCATCCAAGACATCCAGCCAGACTCCTCCACCCCAGCCATGCCCTTCATTTCTGCCGAAAGCTCGTCCAACCCAACCAATGCTTTTGATATACTCCCATCAGGACTGGTATTATTAGGTATAAATGTACAACATTGTTCACCAAACATTTTGCAAACCCCTCCCTGACTGGCCAGGATCATATCTAAAGTCAATCTATTCTGCCTGGCGGTCCTGGAAGCAGCCTCCAATTGCTCAGCCATACCAGTAAGAGCTGTGTGGGTGTAATTAACAAATCTCTGTTGATTATAGTAGATTTAATTAATCCAAGAAGTCTGTTTAGCATCTACAATAGCGGAGCCAAGAATTGGTAGTTGATGCCATAAACCATCATTCCTGTTTAGGGCCTGGAATTCCTGAGGAACATCTACTGGCACACCTAGTAGGTTGAAATGTGTATTATCTGTTTCCTCAGACCAAGGTGTATCACGCTTATATCTGGAGTACGGATGAACATCATTAGGTGCTTTTCTAGTAGATCCCAGGAGCTGATTAGCTGTAACTTCAATAATGGTTAGTGGTATTATCAGACTGGCTAAAGCACACATACCCTGCCAGTTACCTCTAAGGACAGGTTCCTGCCTGTTTGGGCCACACATCCACCATACATCAGCAACACCCTTAGTTTGATTCGAGCCTTTCACTGGCCAGGTGGCATTAATGGTTATGTTACTATTACAATCTGCTGCAGGCAACCGCCCAGAGTCAAAACCCCTACCTGTACCAGTGATACAACTGTAGTTACCTCCGTACGTCTTAACACCCCATGGAGCCTTTTGAGGAGGGACTTCCGGGAACACTAGAGACAGAGTCTTACAAAGGGTGGAGTTAGGTTTAACATGGTAAAACTTTCCAGTATACAGCTACCTCCTTCCCCAAGGCAAATGGATGAGTAGCCAATACAGGCCTAGTATGGCCACAAATAACACAGTCCTTCCTTTGTAATGTCTTGGCAGTATATTGCATGTATGTCAACCACATATTTTTCCCTACCGTCATACCCAGTTTCAGTACCCAATTGGTCGCCATCTGTGATAACCTTAACATTAATTACCTGGATAGGATTTGGTAGCTTAGTTGGTGGAGGCAGGGTCAGGCCTGGAGTGGTGGAGGAGTGTGTCTGGGTCTGGCTCTGGTTCGTCTGGGACCGCGGTGGCCTCGGCAGCACCTTTACAGAGAACACACCCATCGTGTCAGCCCCATCCCTTTCCAGACCGAGGGTATAGGTTCCTGCATCAGAAAGCTTAATGGACTTAATGGTTAGTAGGATTTCATCACCTTTACAGAGTTCAACAGTGCTCCCAGGATTTCCCCATATCATGGAAAACCTATCCACCTTTGTGTGATCCCTTATGCTATAAGAATACCCTCTTCTCCAATCCCCGAACTGTCCCGAATTGGTTATCATGTAATCCCCATACGGACACCCTCCCCCATTACACAGCTACACTGGCACCCTCCTATACACAGGTGTTAAAACCAAACACAAATATCTCAATTTCTTCCCTGCCCTGTTGGCTCAAAATATGTCCCAAATACTTAACATCAGTCTACCATAATTAAAACTTATCCTAGCTAATTTTCATACCACATTCATCAGAGAAAATATAATGACACTATAATGTAAATTTCACTGCCTTTTTGTGTTAATCTGCAAAATTGTAATTATTCGCCTACCTCCTCATGCCTTTTGCACACAATGTATATAGACTCTCTTTTTTTTCTACTGTGTTATTGACTTGTTAATTGTTTACTCCATGTGTAACTCTGTGTTGTCTGTTCACACTGCTATGCTTTATCTTGGCCAGGTCGCAGTTGCAAATGAGAACTTGTTCTCAACTAGCATACCTGGTTAAATAAAGGTGAAATAAAAAAAATAATTAAATTACCTTATTATCAGTATTACAAATTACCCTAGATTCTCCATCCAAATGACTTTCCAATGAGGCTGATCAGACCAAAGGAAATTTACAATGGAGGTCATAAGTCATACCACCCCTCCAAATAAGTGTTTCTTACTATATTAAACAACATTCCTTTATCAAAAGGTTTCACCTATTTAATTAAGACTCAGAAAATAAAAACGTAATATTTCATATGTGAGTATACCCCTTTAAGATATCATGTCTCTGGGAAAATGGAAATGTACTCCCCCCAGTCATTTGTTTTAAATTTACTCAATGTTTCATGTAACTCATTCAATCTTTCTCCAAATAAACTGAACCTGCAATCCATTGTGGTTGTTGGTATTGTTGACCTTGTGAACCCCCTCTCTGACCCTGCCAGCTCTCCGAGTTCCTGCGTGTCCCCCATTGGCCACTCCCCCTTTGGGGTCCAAAAGGTCCCCTACCTCTTCTCCGGACTACTCCTGATGACTGCCCACAATTCCATGCCCAGTGACCATAGCCTCCACATCTATAACAGGAGAGGTTAGCCCCTCTGTCTGGATCTTGATTGTAGCTTGGCCATCCTGTAGAAGGTGGTTGCCCCCCATACGCATTCCTTTGGGGTGTCATCAATCCCGCCATAGTCTGCACCACAGCAGTAACAGTGTCACTGGCTCCAGAAGGTTGTGGTGCAGGTTGAGGAGTGCTGGCTAGAGGCAACTGGTTTGCTGGCTTATCCTCTGCCAGTTGCTTCAAGACTTTCTTTTTCACACTCTGTGCGCACCTGGTTCGGCAGCCCTTTCATGCACTGTTCCAGAAATAGATGTTTCATCTCATTCTTATCTTGCTCAGCATTCCAGCCAGGCCTGTCTCCACAGGATCCTGGCTTTTTTCATATAAACCGGCACAGTTTCGTCCTCTTCTAGGGTCAATGATTTAATCAACTGAGACCTGGGTTGAGTGGGGTATTTCCTCCTGATGGCAGTCCACATCCCATTGCGGTATTGATCAAATGGACTCTTTATGGCAAACATCCCTCTCATCCCTGCATCATTCATGAGTTCATGACATTCCTGGTCCCCCATGCATCTATTCATGACAGCCACCATGTCTCCTACTGTCAGTTCATCCGCTGCAGTCAGGCTCTCAAAGGCCTTCACCAACCTACATCCAGACTCTTCTGGTAGCGGCAGAGCTTCTACTAGAGTCTGCAAGTCCCTAAGAGCCCAAGGTTTGTATACTGTTTGTCCACCAGGTAGTTGTCTTAGTAGCATCATGTTAGCCCCACCCTGTTTGGTCTTACTCCTGGTGTGGTGTGCGGGAGCGGACTGTTGATCCCATAGGCCCCCCTCAAATACGCCACAGATGAATCTTTGGTCAAGTTCACACTGTGGGGGCCCAACCCGGGGTGTCTTTACCATCTTCATATTCCTCTGTTCCTTGGCTGTGCGTACCAAGCCTTATGAAATGTACACCTGGCCCTGATGTCGGTGTGCATTGATTCAGCTTAGTCTGTTCTTTATGCTTTATTTCAATCCATTCCATGTCTTTCAGGGTCCGTTCCAGTATTTTCACTGCTTCCTCCTCCTTTCTGAGTTTGTCTTGGAGTTCATTCCATACTCTCCCCGGCTCCTCTTCTTCCTCTTGGGTATTTGTCAGGCTTGTCTCAGTCCATCTGATTCCATTATCAGAGGATCCACTTTCACTCCTGCTGTATATGCTCAAATTTCCTCCTTCCATCTGTACTTTACTTAGTTCAGCCACTCCTCTGCTCAACTCTCTTGATTGTAGCTTGGCCATCCTGTAGAAGGTGGTTGCCCCCCATACGCATTCCTTTGGGGTGTCATCAATCCCGCCATAGTCTGCACCACAGCAGTAACAGTGTCACTGGTGTTGGCTCCAGAAGGTTGTGGTGCAGGTTGAGGAGTGCTGGCTAGAGGCAACTGTTTTGCTGGCTTATCCTCTGCCAGTTGCTTCAAGACTTTCTTTTTCACACTCTGTGCGCACCTGGTTCGGCAGCCCTTTCATGCACTGTTCCAGAAATAGATGTTTCATCTCATTCTTATCTTGCTCAGCATTCCAGGCCTGTCTCCACAGGATCCTGACAGGCTCTGGTGGCAGCTTCCACCAGAGCCTGTATTTCTTATTTTCTTCCCTCTGACGCCAGGCACCATTCTTGTCCACTGCTGCCATCATCTGGTCTTTCACAAATGAGAGAAAACCTCACTCTTACCATTTTACTGCCCTAGCAGAGCTGGTTAGGCTGTTTTCATGTTATCCAGAGCGTTGGTGATTAACTGTGCTGCAGTTTAATTTAATTTGAGCTTTTCCTGCCTACGTTTACTGACACCTGGACATATTCAACGGGTGTTGAGCGTTATTAAGATGCGTTTGGGATATCCAGTTTTCTCCTCTTCTTCATTGTTCGATGTGACAGTCACCTCCCCCTCCTCTTCTTCTTTCACTGAAACGTCGTCGTCGTCCTCTTTAACTCTGAACGAGTCTTCCTCTTATTTAATGGAGACGTCTTTCTCTTCTTCTTTCATGGTAACAGCCTCAACCTCTACTTGTTTTTGTGTTGTAACAGCCTCCTCTTCCTCGAGAGATTCTTTCTCCATCCAGCAGCCCTCCTCTTCTTCAGAAGGAATGGGGTTAAGTTTGAGACTGGAGCTATGAGGCATGTACTGAAGTTGCTAAACGGCATAATTCAAAGCAGTGTAACTTTATCAGCAGCACGTGATCAATGATGTCTGAAGAATGATTTCGTCGAACACCTGATTGGTTTGAAATTGGGCTCGTTCGACATTACAGCCGACAGTGCAGGTGGCTGCTGACTGACTAATTTACAAATCACCTTGCATCATAAATAACTACTTATTATTATTTATAAATCAGTCAGCCAGTCACCGTTTACCCACAACGCAGTGTAACAGTTTAACTTTTGACCGTCCCCTCGCCGATACACGGGCGCGAACCAGGGACCCTCTGCACACATCAACAACAGTCACCCACGAAGCATCGTTACCCATCGCTCCACAAAAGCCGCGGCCCTTGCAGAGTAAGGGGAACTACTACTTTAAGGTCTCAGAGCAAGTGACGTCAGTGATTGAAACGCTAACTAAGCTTGCCGTTTCACATCCATTACAGCAGCATGGATTTTATGCTCTCGAACACGGCCAGTGGTTTAATATATGACACAATGGCTTCGCTGCTACGTGTTGGGGATGTCATCTATAACAATGTGGCTGTTCGAAATTCTGTGTCGCTCAAAGCCTTGAGTAATTAACCTTTTTTTGACACAATTGGCTGGAAAGAGCCAATGCTTCAGGAAGCTTTGTTTCCCCATCACTAATTTTCAGCATGTTTTCTGTGAATTAGACTACAGGAGTTTTGTAACTTTTTCCACCTTGGCTTACTGTTAGTTGGGTTCTAACTGGTCTCCGGTAGTTGGTCTCGCTGACCATAACCGTGCTGGTTGGCTACACTGGTTAGGCTAATAGCTAGTTGGCTAAATAGCTGATGTTAGCTGGCTGGCTAAGATAACTGCATATAGCTAGCATTCTTTGATTTTTGGTTAGATTGTGTTATGTATTTCCAAAACGTTGGTTTACTTTAATCACTCAAGTCATGAGCGCAAATGATTGGTTTAGTTATTTCTGTTGTAGTTGACATCATAGGGAATAGGCTGGTCCTCCATATTACTTCACACCTGACTATCAAATCAAATCAAAATCAAATCAAATTTTATTTGTCACATACACATGGTTAGCAGATGTTAATGCGAGTGTAGCGAAATGCTTGTGCTTCTAGTTCCGACAATGCAGTAATAACCAACAAGTAATCTAACTAACAATTCCTAATCTACTGTCTTATACACAGTGTAAGGGGATAAAGAATATGTACATAAGGATATATGAGTGAGTGATGGTACAGAGCAGCATAGGCAAGATACAGTAGATGGTATCGAGTACAGTATATACATGTGCGATGAATATGTAAACAAAGTGGCATAGTTAAAGTGGCTAGTGATACATGTATTACATAAGGATGCAGTCGATGATATAGAGTACAGTATATAGGTATGCATATGAGATGAATAATGTAGGGTAAGTAACATTATATAAGGTAGCATTGTTTAAAGTGGCTAGTGATATATTTACAACATTTCCCATCAATTCCCATTATTAAAGTGGCTGGAGTTGAGTCAGTGTCAGTGTGTAGGCAGCAGCCACTCAATGTTAGTGGTGGCTGTTTAACAGTCTGATGGCCTTGAGATAGAAGCTGTTTTTCAGTCTCTCGGTCCCAGCTTTGATGCACCTGTACTGACCTCGCCTTCTGGATGATAGCGGGGAGAACAGGCAGTGGTTCGGGTGGTAGATGTCCTTTTTGATCATTATGGCCTTCCTGTAACATCGGGTGGTGTAGGTGTCCTGGAGGGCAGGTAGTTTGCCCCCGATGATGCGTTGTGCAGACCTCACTACCCTCTGGAGAGCCTTACGGTTGAGGGCGGAGCAGTTGCCATACCAGGCGGTGATACAGCCCGCCAGGATGCTCTCGATTGTGCCTCTGTAGAAGTTTGTGAGTGCTTTTGGTGACAAGCCGAATTTCTTCAGCCTCCTGAGGTTGAAGAGGCGCTGCTGCGCCTTCTTCACGATGCTGTCTGTGTGAGTGGACCAATTCAGTTTGTCTGTGATGTGTATGCCGAGGAACTTAAAACTTGCTACTCTCTCCACTACTGTTCCATCGATGTGGATAGGGGGTGTTCCCTCTGCTGTTTCCTGAAGTCCACAATCATCTCCTTAGTTTTGTTGACGTTGAGTGTGAGGTTATTTTCCTGACACCACACTCCGAGGGCCCTCACCTCCTCCCTGTAGGCCGTCTCGTCGTTGTTGGTAATCAAGCCTACCACTGTTGTGTCGTCCGCAAACTTGATGATTGAGTTGGAGGCGTGCGTGGCCACGCAGTCGTGGGTGAACAGGGAGTACAGGAGAGGGCTCAGAACGCACCCTTGTGGGTCCCCAGTGTTGAGGATCAGCGGGGAGGAGATGTTGTTACCTACCCTCACCACCTGGGGGCGGCCTGTCAGGGAGTCCAGTACCCAGTTGCACAGGGCGGGGTCGAGACCCAGGGTCTCGAGCTTGATGACGAGCTTGGAGGGTACTATGGTGTTGAATGCCGAGCTGTAGTCGATGAACAGCATTCTCACATAGGTATTCCTCTTGTCCAGATGGGTTAGGGCAGTGTGCAGTGTGGTTGAGATTGCATCGTCTGTGGACCTATTTGAGCGGTAAGCAAATTGGAGTGGGTCTAGGGAGTCAGGTAGGGTGGAGGTGATATGGTCCTTGACTAGTCTCTCAAAGCACTTCATGATGACGGAAGTGAGTGCTACGGGGCGGTAGTCATTTAGCTCATTTACCTTAGCTTTCTTGGGAACAGGAACGATGGTGGCCCTCTTGAAGCATGTGGGAACAGCAGACTGGTATAGGGATTGATTGAATATGTCCGTAAACACACCAGCCAGCTGGTCTGCGCATGCTCTGAGGGCGCGGCTGGGGATGCCGTCTGGGCCTGCAGCCTTGCGAGGGTTAACACGTTTAAATGTTTTACTCACCTCAGCTGCAGTGAAGGAGAGACCGCATTTTTCCGTTGCAGGCAGTGTCAGTGGCACTGTATTGTCCTCAAAGCGGGCAAAAAAGTTATTTAGTCTGCCTGGGAGCAAGACATCCTGGTCCTTGACTGGGCTGGATTTCTTCCTGTAGTCCGTGATTGACTGTAGACCCTGCCACATGCTTCTTGTGTCTGAGCCGTTGAATTGGGATTCTACTTTGTCTCTGTACTGACGGCTTAGCTTGTTTGATAGCCTTACGGAGGGAATAGCTGCATTGTTTGTATTCAGTCATGTTGCCAGACACCTTGCCCTGATTGAAAGCAGTGGTTCGTGCTTTCAGTTTCACACTAATGCTGCCATCAATCCAAGGTTTCTGGTTAGGGAATGTTTTAATCGTTGCTATGGGAACGACATCTTCAACGCACGTTCTAATGAACTCGCACACCGAATCAGCGTATTCGTCAATGTTGTTATTTGACGCAATACGAAACATGTCCCAGTCCACGTGATGGAAGCAGTCTTGGAGTGTGGAGTCAGTCAGCGTTGGACAGACCTCAGCGTGGGAGCTTCTTTTTTAGCTTTTGTCTGTAGGCAGGTATCAGCAAAATGGAGTTGTGGTCAGCTTTTCCGAAAGGGGGCGGGGCAGGGCCTTATATGCGTCGCGGAAGTTAGAGTAACAGTGATCCAAGGTTTTTCCGCCACTGGTTGCGCAATCGATATGCTGATAAAATTTAGGGAGTCTTGTTTTCAGATTAGCCTTGTTAAAATCCCCAACAACGATGAATGCAGCCTCCGGATAAATGGTTTCCAGTTTGCAAAGAGTTAAATAAAGTTCGTTCAGAGCCATCGATGTGTCTGCTTGGGGGGGATATATACGGCTGTGATTATAATCGAAGAGAATTCTCTTGGTAGGTAATGCGGTCTATATTTGATTGTGAGGAATTCTAAATCAGGTGAACAGAAGGATTTGAGTTCCTGTATGTTTCTTTCATCGCACCATGCCTCGTTAGCCATAAGGCATACACCCCCACCCCTCTTCTTACCAGAAAGGTGTTTGTTTCTGTCGGCGCGATGCGTGGAGAAACCCGTTGGCTGCACCGCATCGGATAGCGTCTCTCCAGTGAGCCATGTTTCCGTGAAGCACAGAACGTTACAGTCTCTGATGTCCCTCTGGAATGCTACCCTTGCTCGGATTTCATCAACCTTGTTGTCAATAGACTGGACATTGGCAAGAAGAATGCTAGGAACTGGGGCGCGATGTGCCCGTCTCCGTAGTCTAACCAGAAGACCGCTACGTTTCCCTCTTTTTCGGAGTCGTTTTTTGGGGTCGCCGCATGCGATCCATTCCGTTGTCCTGTTTGTAAGGCAGAACACAGGATCCGCGTCGCGAAAAACATATTCTTGGTCGTACTGATGGTGAGTTGACGCTGATCTTATATACAGTAGTTCTTCTCGGCTGTATGTAATGAAACCTAAGATGACCTGAGGTACTAATGTAAGAAATAACACATAAAAAACAAAAAACTGCATAGTTTCCTAGGAACGCGAAGCGAGGCGGCCATCTCTGTCTTCTGAATTCTGATTGGTTTTATGTAACAACTCCAAAAATAGAACTGTGAGGTGTAACTTCGCAATGGGACTTAAAACATTTATATATTTTATTTGCTCTTTTAAACTTAACCATTTTATTTATCCCCGTCGCCCACTCACTTTACATTTTTAGATAATAAAGCATTTGACCTTTCCACTGCGTTAACAATGGAGGATTGGTTGATTTCCAGTATTTAAGATGATTGACGAGAAAAGTATCGTCCAACCGTCGGGTAACTTGTTTCATGGGCATCAAAGGTGAGGGTGAATTTCAGATGTTCACTGCTTGTATTGATGAAGGAGTGGAATCGATGAAGTTCCTCTGCTGTCCTCTGGAATAGAAGGAACACGTCATCAAAGGAAGAAATTTACAGAGCCTGATGAGGTGCTAGAATGGATTGTTAGTGTTGACAATTACGTTCTTCTCAAACAACCACACATACAGATTGGGCTAATTAGATGCTATTTTTTAAACTGCAATGACCATAATCCATTGCGCATTTTAAACATATTTTCTTTACTCAAGTATGACAATTGGGTACTTTTTACACCAATGTTTATTTTACACCTGCTATGTAAAAGAAACAGAATAATGCATGATGGTCAATGATATCTGGGATCCTTGGGACAACTCTATCCTAAACCCTAACTTAACCATTTGAAATGTCAACTTCAACGGGCTAGGGACGTCCCAAGGATGTATCTCTACCTAAAAATATATGATCTAAGTGATTGATAGTTGGTATTCAGCAGTCATAAAGCCTAATTTAGTTTAATGAACTACTAAAATAGTGATTTTTGTCAGACAGCAGCTCTACACTTTATTGACTGACTTATCCATTCATCCTTCCATCCCTCCTTAACCTTCCTCTCCTCTGAGGACCCAGTGAAGGTGGAGCTCAGTCAGAGAGCTGTTGAGGGACTGGTTAGGAAGAACACTTCTACAGCCAGAGAGGTGAGAGGTCACACATGGTTTGGATGGTAAATATTTATCTCCCCTTAGCGATTCATCACGTAAAGAAAAGGGAATATGTTCCATCATCTATGTTTATTTACATTAGTGCAATTCATCCACTGATATAGGTGTAATTTCTCACCCCTTTTGGCTGTATGAAAATTAATTCCCCCCCAGACACACATTTGTTCTTTGATATTATGAAGGTAATTTGTGTCAAATGTACTTTTCCCCACTCATTCACCCCACCTCTTTATATTGAGTGGCCTGACTGCATCCAGACTATGTCAAAGGTCCATCCTGGTAGATCTGAACCTAATGCAGCTTGGAGTGATTGGATGACAGAAGTCACATTTAGGTACCAGGTGTAACTGAGGCCATAGATGCTTCATATCCATTACTTTGCGTGTTTTATATACTATGACTGAATGTGTTTCTTTCTGTGTTGCAGGGGCAGTCAAGAAATGGAACAGCAAGGCCACAGAACATGACATAAGCAGAGCTGTGGGAGACCACCTCAAGCCCCTGGTAGAGCTGGGGGTGGTGTTTTACCACTCCACCACGCCTTCAGCAGGCTTGAAATGTGGAATTGATCTGTTTGATCCATTTGTTTGTTTCAGTTTTCAGTAGTTGAATCCTGTGATGTATTGTTCATTTCAACATTTTTCATTTTCAACAAATGCACTGGGTTGATTGAAAAGTGATACTAAACTTACATACCATGCACTATATTGACATAGTGGAAGATATACTAAATTGATACTGTTTTTCATACTAAGATGGGCCATGCACTATATTGACAAGGTAGAAGATAGCATGAAAAACAGTATAAATTCAGTCTGAGATGGACCAAGATATGCCTTTGCACATATTTGTTCATTGGTTTAGCAAGAGTCTGTTGATTGGTGCATTTGTTTTGCAATATGATCAAATCAAGCTTTACTTATATAGTACATTTCAGACATGGCTTCACAGGAAAAAAACTAATAAAAATAAACTGAAATATTTAGTACACAACAAACAGAAACTTAACTGAAAGACTGAGCATTTTAAGGAAATGTCATTGATTAAAATATTAACAATTGGATGCAACATCCAACACAAAATATAAGCTTGTTTTACTCCAATATTTGTTCTAACGTTCTCCATCAAGAAACCCAAAAAACTAAAGTAAAATTAAATGTTACATGAATTGTAAATATGAAATATCAAAATCTAATATACACCCCTTTGTTAATATGTATTGGCAATAATTAACTTAATGAATGGTGAGGCATGGAATAATAAAACATGTATCTTTGTCAGGCGGAATGTTTGAAATATGAGGTGATTTGATTCATACTTCTTCAGTCGTGGAATAAAGACAATTAGCATTTGAATGTTGTAAAGAAATACTGGAGTGATGTAGGAATGTTAATAAAATGTATTATACTGCATCCATGTGAATCGGCGAAAAGTATGTTGAAATTAATTTATCCAGTCATTGAATAGTCATAAAATATTTGTATTTTATTTTATAAACAAAACACGACAACATCATAGAAACAACATCACACCTGCTCTTTTTTTGTTCGTCACTTTTTGTTAATTTACATAAATAGTAATAGATGTAAACAGATGGCTACATTTTGAAGTGTTGCATTTTGATTCAAGAGGGTCACCAACGTGGTAAGTGTAACACAACTCTTTTTTTTTTGTTAGCACATTTTTGTTAAATCACATAAATAATACTCTTTCAATTCAGAGCCAGGATTTGGCTAAAATCCATATCATGCTAAAATCAAATGAACAGGGGGCAAACATTTAGGGTGCTACATTGTGAAATTCATTCAAATACTCAGACTACAATGTTAAAACATTCTACATTGTGACAATATTTCATTGATATCGTGAAACAACTCCGTCATGTATGTATTTTCTGATGTTTGATTAGATATATTTTATCAGAGTATCTCTTGTCACATTGATCATAGCCATAAGGTTTCTCTCATGTGTGTGTCCGCTGGTGTGATATCAGGCTGTTTGACTGAGTAAAACTCTTCCCACATTGATTACAGCTATGGGATTTCTCTCCTGTGTATTCTTTGGTGTGATTTCAGGCTGCTTGACTGAGTAAAACTCTTCCCACATAGATTACAGCTATAAGGTTTCTCTCCTGTATGTATTCTCTGGTGTATTTTCAGATAGCCAGATGTAGCAAAACTCTTCCCACATTGATCACATCTAAAAGGTTTCTCTCCTGTGTGTATTCTCTGGTGTATTTTCAGATAGCCAGATGTAGCAAAACTCTTCCCACATTGAGTACAGCTGTATGGTTTCTCTCCTGTGTGTGTTATCTGGTGTGATATCAGGCCGCTTGACTGAGTAAAACTCTTCCCACATTGATCACAGCCATAAGGTTTCTCTCCAGTGTGTATTCGCTGGTGTGATTTCAAGTTACTTGGCTTAGTAAAACTCTTCCCACATTGATCACAGCCAAAAGGTTTCTCTCCAGTGTGAATTCTCTGATGTATTTTAAGGTCTACTGAAGAGGTGAATCTCTTCCCACAGTCTGAGCAGCAGTGAAGATTCTCTCCAGTGTGTATTCTCAGGTGTAGTTTAAGTGAATCTGATTTTAAGTAACTCTTCCCACAGTCAAAACAGTGGTGAGGTTTCTCTCCTGTGTGTATTCGCTGGTGTATTCTCTTATGTAGTTTAAGTGAATCTGATCTTGAATAACTCTTCCCACAGTCAGAGCAGTGGTGAGATTTCTTCCCTGTGGGTCTCTGCAGGTGTTTCTTGGGGTGTTCTGATCTGGAGAGACTCTTCTCTGCCTCGTCAGCATCATGATGTTGTTGAGGATCCCCAGAGGATCCACGATAGTCCTGTCTCTCTCCTGTGTGAACAACAAAGTTAGACAGATGGTTAAAGGCTCAAAACAGCAGAAATCCACTCTTTATTTGATTTAAAAGGTGATGCCCAGAGCGTACCCATGAAGTTGTTCAACAATTGACATCTGTTAAATTATTTGACAAATGTCTTAAAACAGTCAAGTGAGCAAAAATGTTGTATTGTTTTCACATTAGTAGTAAAATCGATAATTGGAGGCTAGAAACAAGTTATTAAAGTTGCTGAATCTCAAAGCAATGTGCCAGATGACTTTTGGTCTCCAATTTTGGCCCCTTTCTGTTTGCTAAAAATGGGCGCACGAGGGAGGAGCACACACAATTTGGTTGCAGAAACTCCTCCCTGCTAATGAGGAAACCGCAAGTTATGGATGTAGTATATCTGGTAATGAGGAAACCACTAGTTATGGATGTAGTATATCTGGTAATGAGGAAACCACTAGTTATGGATGTTGTATATCTGGTAATGAGGAAACTACTAGTTATGGATGTTGTATATCTGGTAATGAGGAAACTACTAGTTATGGATGTTGTATATCTGGTAATGAGGAAACTACTAGTTATGGATGTAGTATATCTGGTAATGAGGAAACTACTAGTTATGGATGTAGTATATCTGGTAATGAGGAAACCACTAGTTATGGATGTAGTATATCTGGTAATGAGGAAACCACAAGTTATGGATGTCATATATATATGGTTAGAGCAAAAAAAGATTTTAGTTTTTCACAATGTATTCTGAATATTACAGCACAAGATCAGAGCAAGATCAGGAGTGCTACTCAAGGAAACTAATTTTAAGCTCTGTGTCGCTATTTACTAATTCACCACCGTGGGGGAAAACTCACGGGAGGTCTCATAGGCTGACAGCAAAAATAGCCTCCATTTACAGGTTGAATATGAGTGCATTTCACGCTACTTTCAGATTCTAATTGTCAGGCTCGCTTGAATCTCCTGCTTTGTGTAATGTTTGTGTTTGTCTCAAATCAACTGCTTCATATTTAAAAAACACTTCAACCAGTAAAATGGTCATTGGCTAGCTTTTCCATCAGCCTGACAATGAGGGTTTGTAAACTAAGTGTTTGCCAAATTGGCCCATAACTTCACCTAGCAATAACATAGACCTACTGTAGGACCCATAACTTCACCTAACAACATAGACCTACTGTAGGACCCCTAACTTCACCTAACACCATAGACCAAGGACTATAAATCATTTAATATTTCAGGTGAAACATGGAATCTAAAACGTCTTTGTCACGACATTTTATAACCTGATCACAAGATAATTTTGTGAATAATCCCACGAGACTACTCTTTAATGTGTTGTCATTCTAAATGTCCTGAATAAAGGAAAATAGCTCTGTGTGTTGTTCAATAGCCTATTCCTCAAGGAACAATTCTCTACACATTATGAGTTAAGTATCTCTGTGCGCAAACAGACTAACGAGACGCTACTGTAAATCAAGCAGAAAATAACACATTATAAACATCAATTTGTTAAGGATGTTTGATCCAACGTGGAGCATGGCATAACTGTCTTTACCAGAGTAATGAATGAAGAAGCACTTTGGTTGTTGTTGCATGTCGTGATGTTTGTCATGTGACTGTCATTCAGAAAATTATTTCCTGGATCGGCTGATGATAGTTGAACATGTGACTGTAACTAAATAGCTACATAATTAAATATTGTGTGTAATTATTGAAGAACCGCATTAATGACAGTATCCATTTGGGTGTTGTCAATAAAGTTAAGGTGACTCTCGGTTTGAACCATTGGATTTTGCAAACTCTGAAATGATTTAGGATTTCTGT
Source organism: Oncorhynchus masou masou (assembly GCF_036934945.1). Taxonomy (NCBI): domain Eukaryota; kingdom Metazoa; phylum Chordata; class Actinopteri; order Salmoniformes; family Salmonidae; genus Oncorhynchus; species Oncorhynchus masou. The sequence continues at coordinate 62,506,320 of NC_088217.1, read as the reverse complement.
GTCCATGAAAACGGTTTTCCCAGCATAATATAAGGCAAACACTAAATGTTATGTAGGTAGAGTGCATTTCAGAGATATGAATACAAAAAACTGTACTAACAGGAAAATAACCAAAACCACAAGGCCAAATCTACACTGGGGGAGCTTACCAAGATGACATTGAATGTTCCTGGGTGGCCTAGTTACAGTTTGGACTTAAATCGTATTGAAAGTCTATGGTAAGCCTTGAAAATGGCTTTCTAGTAATGATCAACAACCAACTTGACCGAACAGGAAGGATTTTAAAAAGAATAATGAATATTCACATGAAAATCAGTCGCATATTGGATGACTTCACGACTTCCCATCAAGCCAACTCCTTGAATACCTTACTATGACATCACTCACACCTTCTTGTTTCCAGTTGTTTAAAAAAAACACAATTCTGCTCAAAACATTTATTTGTTTCCCTTTAGTGTGTTTATACTTTACTGTATTTATATATCACTTTTCAACAGGAAATTATGAAAAATCACTGGAGGACATCATGAACAATTCATACATTACAAAAACATATTCAAGTGGAGAACGCCCTTTTAAAAATCACACATTAGTTCAACAACTGCAGAGTTTGTGCCCCTGTTTTATAAGATAGTACTCACTGTATTTACTGGTGTTAATCAGTTCTCCAGTCTTCTCTTCTTCATCATCCTCTAATGTGACAGTAATCTCCCCCTCTTCATCCTTCATTCCAAAAACGTCTTTCTCTTCTTCTTTTACTGTAACATCCTCTTCTTCCTTCTCCTCTTTCACAACAATGTTCAGCCCCAGAGCTTCTTTCTCCGTCCAGCAGACCTCCTGTACTTTAACAGGAGGGGAGTAGTTTAGGGAGCTCATGGTCGGTGATGTTTATCATTAGCGACAAGACTAGTACTAACTTAACCAGCCAGCTGCTATAGCTGACTAATACAAAATAACGTAATATTACATTAAATAGGTTAACAAGTAAATACAACAGAAGTGTGTCTAAAACATAGTAGCTAATATCCACCAAAAGCGTATAAATAGCTTGAATCGTTCGGCTTTGTTGGCTAGCAAGCAACAGAGGTGGTTGACGAGCTGTTTCTGAAGAACCGTCCACTAGATTATACGTCATGCTGGCAGCGTCGCCTGAAAGACGCACATCGCCGTCTGCTGACTGGAGGGTAAACGCAGTTGAGGATCATATTTTATTTTCAGACAAAGATTATTTTAAATGGATTTAATTAAATAATACTATTATATTGAGACATACAAAGACAGGAATGTGTTGATTGATTAGTTCCCGCTCAGCCCAGTCAAAACTGTTCGCTGCTCTGGCCCCCCAATGGTGGAACAAACTCCCTCACGACGCCAGGACAGCGGAGTCAATCACCACCTTCCGGAGACACCTGAAACCCCACCTCTTTAAGGAATACCTAGGATAGGATAAAGTAATCCTTCTCACCCCCCCCCCCTTAAATGATTTAGATGCACTATTGTAAAGTGGCTGTTCCACTGGATGTCATAAGGTGAATTCACCAATTTGTAAGTCGCTCTGGATAAGAGCGTCTGCCAAATGACTTAAATGTAAATGATGTTAAATGTGTGAATAAAAAATGTTCACTACAGCACATTTAAGGCACATTCATTTAAGTCATACTAAATCTAAATAAGTAGCTAGCTACTGTAGGTCAATACTGCTCCTACATGGTGTAACAATACATCATGTAGATGTATATAATGAACAGACTAGGTCTATACTGCTCCTACATGGTGTAACAACACATCATGTAGATGTATATAATGAACAGACAAGGTCTATACTGCTCCTCCTACATGGTGTAACAATACATAATTTATACAGTGGGGCAAAAAAGTATTTAGTCAGCCACCAATTGTGCAAGTTCTCCCACTTAAAAAGATGAGAGAGGCCTGTAAGTTTCATCATAGGTACACTTCAACTATGACAGAAAAAAAGGAGAAAAAAAATCCAGAAAATTAATTAATTTGCAAATTATGATGGAAAATAAGTATTTAGTCAATAATAAAAGTTTATCTCAATACTTTGTTATATACCCTTTGTTGGCAATGACAGAGGTCAAACGTTTTCTGTAAGTTTTCACATGGTTTTCACACACTGTTGCTGGTATTTTGTCCCATTCCTCCATGCAGATCTCCTATAGAGCAGTGATGTTTTGGGGCTGTTGCTGGGCAATACGGACTTTCAACTCCCTCCAAAGATTTTCTATGGGGTTGAGATCTGGAGACTGGCTAGGCCACTCCAGGACCTTGAAATGCTTCTTATGAAGCCACTCCTTCATTGCCCGGGCGGTGTGTTTGGGATCATTGTCATGCTGAAAGACCCAGCCACGTTTCATCTTCAATGCCCTTGCTGATGGAAGGAGGTTTTCACTCAAAATCTCACGATACATGGCCCTATTCATTCTTTCCTTTTCCCGGATCAGTCGTCCTGGTCCCTTTGCAGAAAAACAGCTCCAAAGCATGATGTTTCCACCCCCATGCTTCACAGTAGGTATGGTAGTCTTTGGATGCAACTCAGCATTCCTTGTCCTCCAAACATGACGACCTGAGTTTTTACCAAAAAGTTCTATTTTGGTTTCATCTGACCATATGACATTCTCCCAATCTTCTTCTGGATCTTCCAAATGCCCTCTAGCAAACTTCAGATGGGCCTGGACATGTACTGGCTTAAGCAGGGGGACATGTCTGGCACTGCAGGATTTGAGTCCCTGGCGGCGTAATGTGTTACTGATGGTAGGCTTTGTTACTTTGGTCCCAGCTCTCTCCCAGCTCACTAGGTCCCCCCGTGTGGTTCTGGGATTTTTGCTCACCGTTCTTGTGATCATTTTGACCCCACGGGGTGAGATCTTGCGTGGAGCCCCAGATCGAGGGAAATTATCAGTGGTCTTGTTTGTCTTCCATTTCCTAATAATTGCTCCCACAGTTGATTTCTTCAAACCAAGCTGCTTACCTATTGCAGATTCAGTCTTCCCAGCCTGGTGCAGGTCTACAATTTTGTTTCTGGTGTCCTTTGACAGCTCTTTGGTCTTGGCCATAGCGGAGTTTGGAGTGTGACTGTTTGAGGTTGTGGACAGGTGCCATTAATACAGGTAACGAGTGGAGGACAGAGGAGCATCTTAAAGAAAAAGTTACAGGTCTGTGAAAGCCAGAAATCTTACTTGTTTGTAGGTGACCAAATACTTATTTTCCACCATAATTTGCAAATAAATTTTTTAAAAATCATACAATGTGATTTTCTGGATTTTTTTCCCTCATTTTTTTCAGTCATAGTTGAAGTGTACCTATGATGAAAATTACAGGCCTCTCTCATCTTTTTAAGTGGGAGAACTTGCACAATTGGTGGCTGACTAGATACTTTTTTGCCCCACTGTACATCTACATACTATCGTTCAAAAGTTTGGGGTCACTTAGAAATGTCCTTGTTTTTTTAAAGAAAGCACTGTTTTTGTCCATTATAATAACATAACATTGATCAGAAATACTGTGTAGACATTGTTAATGTGGTAAAAAAGATCTGCGATCTGGCCAAGATAAAGCAAAGCAGTGAGACACAAACAAAAACGTGTTATTTAACAAAGCTTTTGTAAACAGTGTTGTTGCATAACAATTAGGCAGTAGAACAACAATAATCATCACTCTCTTGACCAATCTTCCCTCCCCTTAACATTGGGTTTGATTCAGACCCTGCCAGTATGCCAGGTGGTCATTGGGTTTGATTCAGACCCTGTCAGTGTTCCAGGTGGACATTGGGTTTGATTCAGACCTTGTTGGTGTGCCAGGTGGACACTGGGTTTGATTCAGACCATGTCAGTGTGCCAGGTGGACATTGACTTCGATTCAGACCCTGTCGGTGTACCAGGTGGACATTAGGTTTGTTTCAGACCCTGCCAATGGCCAGAAATGTATTCCAAGGTCAGAAACTAATAACCACAGAACCCCCCCAGACCTTTCATGCATGACTAAAAACACCTAAGAAATTAGATATACTGCCATGGTTTAGTTTATCACTGCCTCAGACACCATTCACAATGCTGGCTGAGGTATGAGTAAAACATGACATATTATTTCCTAACCATTCACAATGCTGGCTGAGGTACGAGTAAAACATGACATATTATTTCCTAACCATTCATAATGCTGGCTGAGGTATGAGTAAAACATGACATATTATTTCCTAACCATTCACAATGCTGGCTGAGGTACGAGTAAAACATGACATATTATTTCCTAACTGTAAAAAACTCCCCACTCCTTAATCAACTAGTTTCCCACTGTTTAACCAGAATAACATGAGTTGTGTCCTTTAGACTGTTCATATTCAGCTAATTAGATGTCATGTATTGTCATGTTATGTTCTCTATAATGAAACATCTCCAATTGAAATAAAGTTGATAAGATACTCTTAATAGACATTAAATAAAAAATGGTTCTTCAGATATCATTAATTATCTTGTTGCTCTCATGAAATGTACAAAATATTTGAATAATTGCAAGGATCATAGTTGCATATTGCACGTGGACTGTAAGAAATCCTGAAAGTATTGAAATGCCTGGAGGGGATGTGTTAATTCATAACCCATAATTTATACCTGTTAATTCATAGCCCATCATTTATACCTGTTAATTCATAACCCATCATTTATTCCTGTTAGTTCATAACCCATCATTTATACCTGTTAATTCAAAACCCATCATTTATTCCTGTTAATTCATAACCCATCATTTATACCTGTTAGAGAGAATAAAGTAGACGGCACGGGTCAAAATTTAGATTTATGGCCCTGTGTCCATCATGACGTACACATGTCCAAATATGGGCCTCCGGCCAGGACATCCTGTTCCTGTGGTCACGTGTTAGAGGGTGTGTTATTTTATATCTATGTTGCATCAATTGAAGTTGTCATGCTGATTGATGTCGAGGGACCTGGTTGGGGGGTTCTGTGTTTGAACTTTTGAAAGAGTATGGCCCCCCACCCCCAGTTTTATTGCCCTTATGGTTGTTATCTAATGAAGCAGGAATGTCTGGGGTATTGGCTGTGGCAGACGCATTATAAATAAAAGTCCAGAACAAGGCATGCGACCCCAGAACAGTAAACAAGATTTTTAAACATGGATTTTGTGATCAGTGGCAAAGCTGTGATGACTGTAACAACAGAAGCAGGATCGCGGCTGAAACATAGAGAAAGGGCCCAGTATAATGCCGCAATATACGATGCGCCAAAAAAGCGGTTTCTAATTGTGTATAGAACCCAGATACCGCCTGCAACTGCGCTGAAAGATCAAGTGCTGATGTCTAATGGACAGCAATGGGGGTATCTGTTTGATTACTCGGCCTGTAGAGTGAACCTCTATACGGTAGCCGAAGGAGAAGAATATACCGACCACACATTAGGGGTGGACTATGGGGTTGAAGACTGGACGGTTTTTCGCCAGGTTTTGTGTCCCGAACTGAGACTTATCACCAAGGGGTATAGCTTGTTCACAGGCTAGGAGATCCATTGGGAAGTTACCCCTGACTCCTCAGGAAAAGTATTTCACAGGGTGAAAATACAAAGAAAGAATGGACTTCCATGTGGCTGCGTGGAGTTCTATATCAGCAACTAGGAAATCCGCAACCAAAATATTTGCGATGGAGGCCTGACTGGGGATTTTAGGTTGTGCATGCTTATTCCTTTTAAAAGTTGGGATTTAATGGAATTGAAAATGTTGGAGTTGTTGGACGCTCTGTTTGTACAGAGCCAACAGCGACAGAGCATTGTTCGGCTAAAGAAGTGCATAATATATACGAATCCCGAGGATTATGATTCAAAGGAGACCAAAGAAGGTACATCGTCAGAAGGGTCACCCCCCGAAGAAAACTAAGGACACTGCTGCGTTAACCACGCCCTGAAACCCAGAGGGCTGGTTCAACAATAAAAGGAGTGTCCTTAAAACCTACAGTTCTTCACTTACGCATTAACCATGGATATTCCTACCACATACCAGGACTCCGAAACGTCATGGGGGCCCGACCCTAAGGATTGTATGCCTCGCAGCCCAACATTCTACTACCCCCTGGCAAGATCCACAACACCCCCTACATGTTTGATGGGGTGGTCAGTACTATTTTTGTGGACACCATCAAGGCCTCTGTAGCCACGCTTTTAGACGTGGTGATTGGAGAGTATATACAAGAAAAATGCATCGGTTGTGAGATCACCCCAGCCAGCGCAGGCATCCATGCCTATACGAACCCCCAAGATACTACTTCTTCAACCATTTTGAGGCGCTGGTGAAAAGACTTTGGTCCTGCAGGTTTATACCATCGCTGGTCAGAGCCCTGGAGTCTGTGGGTCTTGTGCCGTCTATTCCCAGAGTTTACGGGGTAACTGAGGCTTTCCTACATGAACTGAAGGAGGCGATCTACATCCACGAGAAACTCAAAGAAATTCGACACCCTGGTGAACGATAACAAATACATGTCACGCCTTAGTATTTTGTGTTTTCTTTATTATTGTGGTTAGGCCAGGGTGTGACATGGGGAATTATGTGTTTGTCCTGTCTAGGGGTTTTGTAGTCCACTTGTCATTCCAATCTCCTTTGCATTAGCGTAGCCTCTTCTGTAGCCTGTCAACTATGTGTCTATCTATCCCTGTTCTCTCCTCTCTGCACAGACCATACAAACGCTCCACACCGCGTGGCCGCGGCCACCCTAATCTGGTGGTCCCAGCGCGCACGACCCACGTGGAGTTCCAGGTCTCCGGTAGCCTCTGGAACTGCCGATCTGCGGCCAACAAGGCAGAGTTCATCTCAGCCTATGCCTCCCTCCAGTCCCTCGACTTCTTGGCACTGACGGAAACATGGATCACCACAGATAACACTGCTACTCCCACTGCTCTCTCTTCGTCCGCCCACGTGTTCTCGCACACCCCGAGAGCTTCTGGTCAGCGGGGTGGTGGCACCGGGATCCTCATCTCTCCCAAGTGGTCATTCTCTCTTTCTCCCCTTACCCATCTGTCTATCGCCTCCTTTGAATTCCATGCTGTCACAGTTACCAGCCCTTTCAAGCTTAACATCCTTATCATTTATCGCCCTCCAGGTTCCCTCGGAGAGTTCATCAATGAGCTTGATGCCTTGATAAGCTCCTTTCCTGAGGACGGCTCACCTCTCACAGTCCTGGGCGACTTTAACCTCCCCACGTCTACCTTTGACTCATTCCTCTCTGCCTCCTTCTTTCCACTCCTCTCCTCTTTTGACCTCACCCTCTCACCTTCCCCCCCTACTCACAAGGCAGGCAATACGCTCGACCTCATCTTTACTAGATGCTGTTCTTCCACGAACCTCATTGCAACTCCCCTCCAAGTCTCCGACCACTACCTTGTATCCTTTTCCCTCTCGCTCTCATCCAACACTTCCCACACTGCCCCTACTCGGATGGTATCGCGCCGTCCCAACCTTCGCTCTCTCTCCCCCGCTACTCTCTCCTCTTCCATCCTATCATCTCTTCCCTCTGCTCAAACCTTCTCCAACCTATCTCCTGATTCTGCCTCCTCAACCCTCCTCTCTTCCCTTTCTGCATCCTTTGACTCTCTATGTCCCCTATCCTCCAGGCCGGCTCGGTCCTCCCCTCCCGCTCTGTGGCTCGACGACTCATTGCGAGCTCACAGAACAGTGCTCCGGGCAGCCGAGCGGAAATGGAGGAAAACTCGCCTCCCTGCGGACCTGGCATCCTTTCACTCCCTCCTCTCTACATTTTCCTCCTCTGTCTCTGCTGCTAAAGCCACTTTCTACCACTCTAAATTCCAAGCATCTGCCTCTAACCCTAGGAAGCTCTTTGCCACCTTCTCCTTCCTCCTGAATCCTCCTCCCCTCCCCCCCTCCTCCCTCTCTGCAGATGACTTCGTCAACCATTTTGAAAAGAAGGTCGACGACATCCGATCCTCGTTTGCTAAGTCAAACGACACCGCTGGTTCTGCTCACACTGCCCTACCCTGTGCTCTGACCTCTTTCTCCCCTCTCTCTCCAGATGAAATCTCGCTTCTTGTGACGGCCGGCCGCCCAACAACCTGCCCGCTTGACCCTATCCCCTCCTCTCTTCTCCAGACCATTTCCGGAGACCTTCTCCCTTACCTCACCTCGCTCATCAACTCATCCCTGACCGCTGGCTACGTCCCTTCCGTCTTCAAGAGAGCGAGAGTTGCACCCCTTCTGAAAAAACCTACACTCGATCCCTCCGATGTCAACAACTACAGACCAGTATCCCTTCTTTCTTTTCTCTCCAAAACTCTTGAACGTGCCGTCCTTGGCCAGCTCTCCCGCTATCTCTCTCAGAATGACCTTCTTGATCCAAATCAGTCAGGTTTGAAGACTAGTCATTCAACTGAGACTGCTCTTCTCTGTATCACGGAGGTGCTCCGCACTGCTAAAGCTAACTCTCTCTCCTCTGCTCTCATCCTTCTAGACCTATCGGCTGCCTTCGATACTGTGAACCATCAGATCCTCCTCTCCACCCTCTCCGAGTTGGGCATCTCCGGCGCGGCCCACGCTTGGATTGCGTCCTACCTGACAGGTCGCTCCTACCAGGTGGCGTGGCGAGAATCTGTCTCCTCGCCACGCGCTCTCACCACTGGTGTCCCCCAGGGCTCTGTTCTAGGCCCTCTCCTATTCTCGCTATACACCAAGTCACTTGGCTCTGTCATAACCTCACATGGTCTCTCCTATCATTGCTATGCAGACGACACACAATTAATCTTCTCCTTTCCCCCTTCTGATGACCAGGTGGCGATCGCATCTCTGCATGTCTGGCAGACATATCAGTGTGGATGACGGATCACCACCTCAAGCTGAACCTCGGCAAGACGGAGCTGCTCTTCCTCCCGGGGAAGGACTGCCCGTTCCATGATCTCGCCATCACGGTTGACAACTCCATTGTGTCCTCCTCCCAGAGCGCTAAGAACCTTGGCATGATCCTGGACAACACCCTGTCGTTCTCAACTAACATCATGGCGGTGGCCCGTTCCTGTAGGTTCATGCTCTACAACATCCGCAGAGTACGACCCTGCCTCACACAGGAAGCGGCGCAGGTCCTAATCCAGGCACTTGTCATCTCCCGTCTGGATTACTGCAACTCGCTGTTGGCTGGGCTCCCTGCCTGTGCCATTAAACCCCTACAACTCATCCAGAACGCCGCAGCCCGTCTGGTGTTCAACCTTCCCAAGTTCTCTCACGTCACCCCGCTCCTCCGCTCTCTCCACTGGCTTCCAGTTGAAGCGCATCCGCTACAAGACCATGGTGCTTGCCTACGGAGCTGTGAGGGGAACGGCACCGCAGTACCTCCAGGCTCTGATCAGGCCCTACACCCAAACAAGGGCACTGCGTTCATCCACCTCTGGCCTGCTCGCCTCCCTACCACTGAGGAAGTACAGTTCCCGCTCAGCCCAGTCAAAACTGTTCGCTGCTCTGGCCCCCCAATGGTGGAACAAACTCCCTCACGACGCCAGGACAGCAGAGTCAATCACCACCTTCCGGAGACACCTGAAACCCCACCTCTTCAAGGAATACCTAGGATAGGATAAAGTAATCCTTCTCACCCACCCCCCCTTAAATGATTTAGATGCACTATTGTAAAGTGGCTGTTCCACTGGATGTCAGAAGGTGAATTCACCAATTTGTAAGTCGCTCTGGATAAGAGCGTCTGCTAAATGACTTAAATGTAAATGTAATGTAAATGTTTTGTAGATTGATGGGGTTGTGTGTAGTATAGTATTCTAGGTAAGTCTATGGTTGCCTAGAGTGGTTCTCAATCAGAGGCAGGTGTTTATCGTTGTCTCTGATTGGGAACCATATTTAGGCAGCCATATTCTTTGAGTATTTCGTGGGTGATTCCTGTCTCTGTGTTTTGTTTTCGGTTTTCCACAGTTTCTTGTTTTGTAGAAGTATATTGTTCACGTTATCATCTTTATTAAAGATGTTTATAAATAACCACGGTGCATTTTGGTCCGCCTCTCTTTCACCAGAAGAAAACCGTAACAGAATCATCCACCACAACAGGACCAAGCAGCATGGTGACACGCAGCGGCAGAAGGAGCAGCGAAGTCAGGACTATACGACTTGGGAGGAAATAGACAGGTGGGCGGTCGACCCAGGGAGAGTGTTGGAGCCCGCCTGGGATTCGCTGGAGCAGTGGACGGGGGGTTATAGGAGAATGGAGAGACGAGCACGGCGGCGTGGATGGAAGCCCGAGAGTTAGCCTCAAAAAGTTCTTGGGAGGAGGCACGCAGGGAGTATGGCGAAGCTAGGTAGGAAACCTGCGCCAACTTCCTGTGCTTACCGGGGGGCGAGAGAGACCAGGCAGGCACCGTGTTATGCTGTGGAGCGCACGGTGTCCCCAGTGCGGGTGCCATGAAGCCGGCTCTATGCATCTGGTCTCCAGTGCGTCTCCTTGGGCTGGCCTACATGGCACCAGCCTTGCGCATGGTGTCCCTGTTTCGCCTTCACAGCCCAGTGCGGGCTATTCCACCTCGCCGCACTGGCAGGGCGACCGGGAGCATTCAACCAGGTAATGTTGGGCAGGCTCGGTGCTCAAGAGCTCCAGTGCACCTGCATGGTCCGGTCTATCCAGTACTACCTCCACGCACCAGCCCTCCGGTGGCAGCTCCCCGCACCAGGCTTCCTGTGCGTGTCCTCGGCCCAGTACCACCAGTGCCGGCACCACGCACCAGGCCTACAGTGCACCTCGCCTCTCCAGCGCTGCCGGAGTCTCACGCCTGTCATGAGCCGCCAGTCTGCCAGGAGCCGCCAGTCTGCCAGGAGCCGCCAGTCTGCCAGGAGCCGCCAGTCTGCCAGGAGCCGCCAGTCTGCCAGGATCCGCCAGAGCCGCCAGTCAGCCAGGATCTGCCAGAGCCATCAACCTGCCTGAGCTTCCTCTCAGTCCCGAGCTTCCTCTCAGTCCCGAGCTACCCCTCAGTCCCGAGCTACCCCTCAGTCCCGAGCTACCCCTCAGTCACGAGCTACCACTCAGTCCCGAGCTACCCCTCAGTCCCGAGCTACCCCTCAGTCCCAGCTGTCCCTCATTCCGGAGCTGCCCCTCAGCCCAGTGGGGCCCTTTGTTAGGGTTAGGTGGGCTAAGGAGGTGGTCAAAGACTAAGTTGGAGTGGGGTCCACGTCCCGTGCCAGAGCCGCCACCATGGATAGACGCCCACCCAGACCCTCCCCTATGAGTCCACCCCTTTTGGGGGGGGGGGGGTTACTGTCACGCCCTGGCCTTAGTATTCTGTGTTTTCTTTATTATTGTGGTTAGGCCAGGGTGTGACATGGGGGATTATGTGTTTGTCCTGTCTAGGGGTTTTGTAGATTGATGGGGTTGTGTGTAGTATAGTATTCTAGGTAAGTCTATGGTTGCCCAGGGTGGCTCTCAATCAGAGGCGGGTGTTTATCGTTGTCTCTGATTGGGAACCATATTTAGGCAGCCGTATTCTTTGAGTATTTTGTGGGTGATTGTTCCTGTCTCTGTGTTTTGCAACAGTTAGGACTGTTTTCGGTTTTCCACGTTTTCTTATTTTGTAGAAGTATATTGTTCACGTTATCATCTTTATTAAAGATGTTTATATATAACCACGCTGCATTTTGGTCCGCCTCTCTTTCACCAGAAGAAAACCGTAACAATACAGGGAAGCTGTGGTGGCTGATGTGATGACTTTCTGGCACAATAAACCCCAAGAGACCTAGTGACATTTTTGTTATTTAGATGTAAAGCAATGTGTATACGATGTTACAGAATAAATACATTTTTTATTTTGAGAGAACTTACAAATGTTATGCATCAAATTATTGAAAATAAAGTGAACAATGTATCGTTCTACACAACCCACAATTCCGGGACTAATGTAGAGTGTGTGCTGAAAATAGAACAAATCATGTACGACATGCCGGCGAGAGTCTACAATGGACACAATTGGTATCCCGTCCTGGGGGTGATTCTCAAGAACTAGAAACAACTTTGTCTAAAATTTTACTTTATTTGTTTGAAACACCATTTAATTGTAACATGTATCAAATTTGTTGTTTTATATACTTATATAGCAGATGTGTGTGTTTTAAAAATTCAGTGACACAAGCCTGTTAATCTAAACCAAATATGCAGGGTGTTGCATGATGTGATCATTGAGAAAACGGGGACATGTATCCTGCAACGAATTCTGAATTGTCTGTATATGTAATACATGTTTTGTTGAATTCTTTAAAAAAAAAATTAAAATAAATGTTGTCGTTATTTGAAAGTGGCTCATTAACGTTATTGTACCTCAGAGAGGCAAGAAGGATGGCGGAGCAGATGTTGAAAAACATTTATTATAATCCCTCTAACCCTGGGTCATATGGGGGTAAGGATCGTGTACAGAGAGCAATAGCCGAAGAAACAGGTAGCCGGTTAAGCGATGCTAAAGTGAATGAGTGGTTATCAGAGCATGATGGGCACACTACATAAACCCGTAAGAAAACAATTTCCAAGAAATAGTTTTTTTCTACCCAACCATTGTCCCAATTTCAGGCGGATCTATGTGACATGCAGGCCCTTGCAGATAAAAATGATGGAAATCGCTACATGCTAACGGTTATAGATATTTTCTCTAAAATAGCTTTTGTCAGGGTCTTAAAATAAGAGCGGGGCAGAGGTGACCCGGGCCTTTGACTCTATCTTGAAGGAAGGAGGAGCCCCCAAGAAAGTGCAGACTGATGGCGGAAAATATTTTTTTTAATAATACTTTTCAGAAACTCATGAAGAAGCACAATATAGTACATTTTGCTACAGGCTCAGATTAGAAAGCTTCAGTTGTTGAACGCTTTAACAGAACTCTGAAGGAGCGGATGTGGCGCTATTTTACAGCTCACAACACGCATAAATATATCGATATAGTTCAAGATTTAGTAATGGGGTACAACAATAGTTACCATAAGAGTGTACGGATGAAACCCTCCGAGGTCTCTTCTGAAAACTCTTTTCAAGTCTTTAAAAATCTGTATGGTTTGTTCCCCCTTCGCCGTAAGAAAAAAACTAATTTTAAATTAATTGCGGGGGACTTGGTGCGTATATCCAAGTTGAGGGTTGTTTTCAACAAAAAATATGAGCAAGGCTACAGCGATGAGTTGTTCACGGTTACCGAATGTCTGCCGCGCATACCCCAGGTCTACAAATTAAAAGATTATGATGGGGAATTTATAGAGGGATCTTTTTATGAGAAGGAATTACAGAAGGTAGAGTTGGGTGAAGACAAAGTATTTCACGTAGAGGAGATTCTAGATCAAAAGAGAGAAAAGGGTCAAAAATGGGTGCTGGTCCGCTGGAAAAACTGGCCCCAAAAGTTCAACAGTTGGGTATTAGAGCAGGATGTGGTGGAGGCATCGGGGGTTAACTTAATCCCTCATGCATGATAAAATACATCATCATTCGCGTGTACACAGGAGTGCATCATGGAACACAGCGGCTTCTACCTGACTCTCCCCAGTAATGCGTCTGCCTGCACATATATATATCGTAATAATCAGAGTTCGAATTATACAACCAATTTTCCAAAGCCTATAGCGTTATCAGAGGCCTGGGAAGTAGGTCTCAGCGAGATTACATACCCCCATAGCTGGTATAATATCAAAGATCAGACTGTGATTTTTATTGCAAAAAGTTATCGGAACCTGCGAAACTTATTAAGGTTAAAAAGGGGTTCTATAGAACCGTCGACAGGATCGTCTCCGAGTTGAATGAACGCCTATTACTGAACAATATGGAAATATTCCTGATGTACAACCCTATACATAAACGTGAACAAATCTCAGGAGATGCTGCCTGGGGAATAAAGACCGGCGGTAATTTAGCCTACATGTTGGGGATGGGTCCCAATAAATGGACGTATGTGAAAGATAAATTATTCCCATTCCCTGCGGATATACATGCAGGTTTTTACAACATATTTGTGTATACCGACATCATATCCTATCAAAGGGTCGGAGACAGCTGTGTGCCACTCCTGAGAACGGTTCGTATAGACGGAAAGGATGGGGACATAGTCACTGTCACCTACGACAATCCACACGACGTACCTGTAAGCAAGAAATATATTGAAAACATTCTTGTTGAGCTTGAAACGGATCAGATCGAAAACTTCGAATTTACATATGGTAAAACGATTGTAAAAATCCACTTCAGACCCACCAAAACCTCTCTACATATATAATATTAGTATTATATATTTTATATACATGATACAAATAAATTAAAAAGGGTTATGGAACACCGACATCTCGACCTTAACCGTTATGTCTCATACTATGTTCATCAAGTGGGTAATGGGTTACCCGGCTATTATGGATCCCCAACCATGTACGGTTCGGGGATAGGAGGTATATTTCGTAACCTGTTTAGGATGGTTTTATCGTTTATGAAGAGAGGCCTCAGCATAGCCAAACCGCATTTAAAATCAGCAGCAAAAAATATAGTAAGTGAGGTTGTAGCCAATGCTATGACCAGAAGGGCGTCACCAGATGTTGAGCGTCAGAAAGGCTCGGGGCTGATGATGTTGCCTCAAAGACCAAAAAAGAGACCTCCGGGTATAAGGCGCAGGCTTGCGCCTAAAAAAATTGATGTTAACGGTTAAAAGAAACTCAGTTAGTCAAAGACGGGGTAAAATGAGGAGGTCTGGACCAAAAAAACGGTAAAAAGAATACTCGGAAGTATTTTCTAAAAGAACAAGCACAATGGCTCTTTTACACCGCATGTCTTCTGAAGCTATAAAGACAGAGCTTGATCTTTTCACGGCCCCCTTAACCCAACATTCAGTAGAGAGGTCCAGTTATGTGGAGATAGGCCCACTCTCTGCCATTACAGACAATGGTCCCATAGAATTTTTCATACCAGGCCACGGTGACAACTATCTGGACCTCAACAACACCGTGGTGCATTTGCGTCTAAAAGTGACCAAAAGAGATGGTACTAATATTGCAAACGATGCCAATGGGAGTCTCATTAATTACCCAGTGGCCACCATCTTCTCCCAAGTGGATGTGACTTTGGGTGAACGTCTAATCAGTCAAAGCAGTGCCACATACCCATATAGGGTCATCATGGAGTGCTTACTCAACTACTCTGAAGACACTCTCAAGACCCAATTCAGCGCCGGGCTGTTTAGCAAGGATACTGCAGGAGTCTCTATGGAATCGACAGACCCACCGGTGCAAACAAATGACTGGAGGCATGGGCTCGCTACTGTGCCGAATCTCGAGAGTTTCATCTGCTAGGCCCTATACACTCTGACATTTTCTTTCAAAAACGTTTACTCTTAAATGTGGTTGATTTAAGACTAAAATTAACCAGGGCCAAGGATGTCTGCCCAGGACGGGGACTTTAGTTTAAAAGTGTTGGGGGCCACGCTTTTTATTCAAAAAGTGTCTGTATCTCCAGCAGTTCGTCTGGGTCATTCACAGGCTTTGATGAAAGGAAATGCCCTTTACCCTCTCCAAAGAATTACCATGAAAACCTTTAGCATACCTGTGGGCAGCAGAATCTGCAGTCAAGAAAACCTATTTCTAGGCCCTTTACCACGATACGTGTAAAGGTACGTAGTGTGGCTTGTCGTAGGTGACAGTGACTATGTCCCCAATTATCACCTGATGATGACGCCTCAGGAAATCTTTAGGTGGTGTCCCATGGTAACCTCAGGCTGGAAATGCGTTTCCGTACACCTTTAGGCTGTACCGTTAGCATGATTGTTTATGTAGATTGTTTATGTATGCTCTGATTCAATCTTGGAAGTGAATAGCCGAAGACAGGTTTTAGTAGATTATTATTAAGGATCGTTGAGCAAAGACATGAATACCCAAGAGTTGGAAGGGCTCATGAGCCGACTGATTGGAAAACAATTTTGTGGAGTGTTGGCTTGTGATGAATTACCTATGGAGAAATGGACGGAGCGGCCTGCCATGTTTATTGGAGTGGGGTCCCCTGCCGGGTGAACATTGGCTAGCTGTGACATTAGAAGAGGAAGGAGGAAGAAAAATCTCAACTTTTTTTGATTCCTATGGCTTTCCCCCCCGGTTTTTCACATTTCCCCAAATCTATTAAAGAATTTTTGACCAAAAACGGCTCAAAAATATACTACAGCATCAAACAAGTGCAAGATAACCTTTCCACTACATGCGGTCAGCACTGTGTATTCTACCTATGCCAAAGAGCCCGGGGAGTTTCTTTTGAAGATGTTATGTCTCTTTATAAGGATGATTTAAGAAGCAATGATAACGCTGTAGCTTGTTTTGTTAGAAACTATCAAGTGTTCAAATGTGTATCCTTTAAGACCGTGTAATCAAGGCGTATGCTCACGTCAAATGTTTCAAGAATGCCACAAATGTTAAATTGCTTAATTTTTCAAATAAAATTTATTTAATTTAATCATAGTCATTCAAAAGTCATTCAAATGTCTAACCACACAGAGAGATCGGGATTAAGGAAAGGTCCGAAGGCGTTCAGGGGGGTAAATGAGTTATCATCATTCATTTCATAGTGATGCGGGGTTGTTGGGGCATCTTTAGGGGTGCTGTATCTCGTTGAAGGTTTTTGTTTTAAAGAGTGAATCTGTTGACGAAGCTTATAGTTGGGTACACCCGAGAGGGGAATGTTGAGGATGGCCAGGGCCTTAAGAAACTGAAGCCACCCTGGAGGTCTTCTGTCATCAGCAACCTTGTGGGCCGATGTGGTACTTGTAAGCAAGTCATGCACATGTGAACCCCTGACAACAGAACCCTGAAGGATAAACTCTCCTTTGTCGTTCCAAGTAGCGTCCCCATTTGAGTCTTTTATCTTGTTCATAATGTATCTAACATTTTTCCTGTTACGTGCCGGAACATGGGTTAACAAGTCATGCATAACTTTATCTTCAACAGGCATTTGATCTTCAGACGGTAAGCTCGCAGGTACAGGCATTACAGGGGCTTGGCTCTCGCTAGGCTCGTCATCATTTAAAGGGTCCGGTAGGGAAATAGTTAAATGGCCGGTCTCTCTCTCCCCTTGTTTCACCAAGGCCAAATACCTTTGCAAGAGGTTTGTGTATTTTTGGACCTTATCATAGGGGTTCAATCCCTTTTGATTCAAAATATCCTTCATGGCCGTATCCAAATCATTTTCCGCTGTTTGTCTGATATTTTCAGGACCCTGCACTTGTATTTTTAAGTCTATCCAAATCTTGTTGTGGCAGCAGATACATTTTATTGGCCATCACCCTCTGTGTTCAACCCCCACGTCTGGCAGCAATAAGGCTGGTGATGAAGGGCACGGCTATACTTAGTAAAGGTAGAATAGAACCGCCAGACTGTTGTATGCTATGTCGTTTCTTTTGAAGACTGACCCGTTTATTGGCAAAGAGTTTGATCGCGGTCTTTTGTCTCTTTAATATTTTCAATTGGGTCAGGGTGAGTGGAATGCGTCCTTTGAGAAGATTCAAAGCAATCTCACATAGGGATAATATGAGATCTGAAGAACAGTGACCCAAGATGGCCTTCCGTTCATTAGCTGTTGCCCCAACTAGGCTTCTCAAGAGGGGCAGGTTACTTTTTAAACGCAGAGACATAGCGGTTACTTTTTAGGAATGTATGCAGCCGGCCACTCCCACGGGAACAGACCTGTTCCTAGCCTCAGGTGTTCTGGAGTATTTGCTTTTAAATCCACGATTAAATAAGAAAATGGTGCTTTGGTAGCGTCCTCATAGCTCTCCATAATGTAGGATTTCCTTCCCAGGTACATCTGCTGAGCTAGAGTGTTAATTTGTAGTTTGTCTCTAGGTTTTTGAACAAAACCATGTAATTGGCATTCAAACTGATGGTGCGGCTATTTTTACCTTTGTGAAACACATTCTGCACCAAGTAAAGCACGGACAGGTTTTTATGATGAGTATATTGGGTAAACGCTCGGGCAATTTCAGGATGTTCGCTACCTGCAAATAGCATATCGTCCAAAACCAGCAGATTGTTTTTATGAGGAGGTAAAAGTTCATCATCAGACAGGGATTCAGGTAGTCCTTCAACAAACTTGATTTTTATTGTCTTCAACAATTCATCATACAGAGGTTGATAACAAGAATAACACCACACAACATTATCAGGCTTTTGAGATAGCACATGTTCAGAATTCTCAAAAATACTTTTTACCAAAGTTTTACTACAATTAGACGGCCCTGCGATTAAGGCTGAAAATGGTAGTTGCAACCGGGGGTCAAAACCTTATACAGCAGTCATTATAGCTTAAGCTTTAAGACACCCTGCGGCTTGTAGCATAAGTCAGTAGCCAAAGGGCAATGTGGTCCCGTCAGGCAAAAGCAGTCTCTTGTCATAGACAACCCTGAATCTTTTAGTAAGTGGGGCATTCCTCAGATGGAAGCCCTTTTTATCCCTAACAATCTTTTTGTAGGAGCTCAAAATCCCCAAATCACTATTCCTGTCATTTATGAACCCCCCGACCAAGCGTGTGATTGATTCCAAGTTTACACGCGGGGCATTTTCATAGTTTTGAGTCACGCTTTTGGCTTTCAGCACCACGTGATTCTTTTTAGTCCTAAAAACATAGCTTTTGGGCCCAAAGGAGGACCATTCTGTTATATGGTCACCCACTACGAGTTCACTCGTTAAGCCACCCAGATAGTTGCTGATAGTGTGTGATTGATTCCAAGTTTACACGCGGGGCATTTTCATAGTTTTGAGTCACGCCTTTGGCTTTCAACACCACATGATTCTTTTTTGTCCTAAAAGCATAGCTTTTGGGACCGCAGGAGGACCATTCTGTGATATGGTCACCCTCTTCGAGTTCACTCGTTAAGCCACCCAGATACAGTGCTTTGCGAAAGTATTCGGCCCCCTTGAACTTTGCGTCCTTTTGCCACATTTCAGGCTTCAAACATAAAGATATAAAACTGTATTTTTTTATGAAGAATCAACAACAAGTGGGACACAATCATGAAGTGGAACGACATTTATTGGATATTTGAAACTTTTTTAACAAATCAAAAACTGAAAAATTGGGCATGCAAAATTAGTGTTATGCAGGCTATCTCCACAAATTTCCAACTGTAAGACATCACGTGGTTCGCCATAATCTCTTGCCCTGTCTAACAGATCGTTCAGAGTGTCCAATATCATTACATAAAAACACAGCATTGTCAAGATTCTAATTCACCCATAGGAAATTGAAAAACTGTCGAATCTCTGTATTGTTGAATTTATTCCGGTACACAACCCAGACACGTCTATCAATACCATCTCCCTCCTGATTTATTAGACAATTTTCCAATTCCCCCCAAAAATCATGTTGCGTTTCAGACTCTACGGACCTGGGCGTTAACGGTTGGGATGTCGATGTTGGTGTAGCGGGTGCCGAAAATGTCCGGCTCTCGTTCATACGATTAATTAGGGTTATGAGGGCTTCGGGAATCTGTGATAACAGGTTTTCATCGGGCGTCCCTGACTCGTTCATGCAATTAATCATTTTGAGTGGTTCGGCTGGAATCTGTGATAATATGCTTTCCTCTATGTCTGTTACCCCCGCCTCATTCATACGTTTAATCATTTCTAGGAGTTCTGGCGGTATCTGTGCTAAGAGGCTTTCAACTGTCTCAACTTGCTCCTGTGGTTCTGCCATTTGGATAATTAAAGATGTGCGTTTTGGGGTATTTCTGGAATGATCCGTGTTACATATATGATTTTAGCGCTTGTATTTGCGTTTTTTAATCAGTTTGCTGTTTAACATGCGTGGAATTGTTCTATGCCAGAATAACATATCGTCTCGGTACTGTCCCCCCAGTCGTTTGTATAGCAAAACGTTCCTCGATTTCAAAGCCCTGGAAAAACTGTGAAAAACCTTGCTTGTTCTATTTCAGATCGTGATGTTGACGCCATAGAATTGTCGGGGTCAAGAAGGTTGGCCACATAAAGGAATAACTGGTCGTCAACCTCTGAAATGTCATTAAAAACAGGGATATCCTCCGCTTTGGTTGTTTCATTGGGAATGTTCGGTGTACCGGAATCCCCCAGCTCTAGATGTATGTGGCCTTCTGTGCCGTTTTCCGCCAGGGAGGAGTCTGAAAGAAAATAATACATACAAAATAGGTTATTAAATATAAAAATATGTTAGATACATGAAATGTCAAATACATTTCAGGTATAATACTACATAATAACAATACATAGTTAAAATACCTCGGCTTTTTGGCGTTATCTGTCTTACGAAGTCGTTCAGAGTGACCACTTTTCGATTTTTATATATAAATATTCTTGGGTATGGGATTATTTGGATTTACGCCGAAACTTGATCGCTTCCCAATCACTTATGTCCAGTAGCCTTCAGAAATATCCATTAGGAGGGATTCACTTATTCACATCTCTTTTTTAATCTGTCCTGGCAGCTAAATATTCGGGGCTGTGGGTTTGCGCTAAAGCTGTGCTAACATAGTGTTAATTAAAGTATAAACTCCACTAGACTCGCTCCGCGTTCTGTCCCACTGTGGCATTTTTTCGGGAGATATCATGTATGCAACACCCTTTATATTTGGTTTAGAGAACAAAGGCGGTGAATTCAAACAACAGGAGGGGATGTCGAGATGTCTACAACCGGGGTGGGGGGCACGGGGCGCTAATTAGAGATATCAATGTTTAACCCCGGGGGGTCGGCAGATATCTGGACATGCCCTATGCATGATAGTGCAAACATTGGTTTCAAACGATTCTCCACAGATAGAATGGGGCTACATGCTTGGGCCCTGTTGAACACACCCCCCTTTGTTTTTGAAACGCACACACACTCCTGCTGCTCGGTCACACGCACACTCACGCACGCACCCTGATTTTCCGTGTCTTTTTTGTTCGCTACAGAGAGGGGTGATGATGTAAAATACATTTTCCCATCATTAAAGGGTGAGATACAGTTTTTAAATTCCTTTTATTGAATTCCAAAATATTTATTACAACCTTTTTTAAGACGTTAGAATTAATTACCAAATTTGCCTAATATTTAAACATGCATCACGAGTGTTTTATGTAAAAACCTTGGAGGCCTGCAGTTGTACATTATTACAAACTTTATAACATACCACTGTAGGAAATGTTTTATACATTTCTCTGCGACATACCAGGGCATGAGCGAAAAGACAGCTTCCCCTTTCGTTAAAGGGGTGAGATACATTTTAAAACCAATGATTTAATTCAAAATATTTAGTACATACATTTTAACACACGTTATAATTCATTTTTTTAAACTATTTCTTACAGATAAAGGGTCCGGTTAGCCCTGACCATTATCCGTTTCCAATTCACCATCGCAAAGTCGCTTGCCCGCTCCATCGAAGCTCCGGACGTTTTCACTCCAGGGAAAGATCCTCCTTCGGCCTTGTGAGTCCTGGGTATGTCTCAACGATAACCTCAGCCATCGCCGTAATTGTTCACGATTTTCGAAAAGACTGTCCAGCAAATTCATCAGTGTTCGGAAAATATGATAATCACACCATTTAAAACTGAACACTGGCGTAAAAAAAGTTTACATCATTGCATGCTTTGGAAAATACATATGAACTGACAGTTTTCGTCGCATTTCCACTATCAAATTGTTCACATGCTAAAATTGTCACTCTTGAGTAAGGGGTATACGCCATTGAAGCGATTCTTAGGGCCATCAGATCACTTCGTCTGCAGACCAGTTCTTCCAACGCATATCCGGGTAGACTTGAAGCGCTCAGGGCCTGTTCAATTTGACACAGCGCAAGTCTTATCTTAAGCCATTCTCTCATCCTTAGCGCTGGAGAAAAACTCTCGGGTTCTGCCCGATAAAGGGGTTTGGGGCCTCTGTCTGTGAATATCTTAACCGTAGATTCCTCAGGTTGGAATATGTAAGACATATGTCCCTCACTCCTACCCAAAACTACTAAAACATTCTGGAGCCCCACGCAAAACATCCTCCAGGCTTTTGTCATTGGGTTCATGACATGAGCTGCATAGCACCCCGAGAATTGGCCAAGGAGACATATTTTTATGTTTAATGATACTGGGCTTTATTTTAAAAATCTTGTTGCTGTTCTGGGGTCGCATGCCTTGTTCTGGACTTTTATTTATAATGCGTCTGCCACAGCCAATACCCCGGACATTCCTGCTTCATTAGATAACAACCATAAGTGCAATAAAACTGGGGGTGTGGGGCCATACTTTTTCAAAAGTTCAAACACAGAACCCCCCCAATTCAACCAGGTCCCTAGACATCAATCAGCATGACAACGTCAAAGGATGCAATATAGATAATAAATAACACACCCTCTAACACGTGACCACAGGAACAGGATGTCCTGGCCGGAGGTCCATATTTGGACATGTAAACGTCATCATGGACACAGGGTCATAAATCAAAAATTTGACACGTGCCGTCTACTTTATTCTCTCTCCTGTTAATTCATAACCCATCATTTATTCCTGTTAATTCATAACCCATCATTTATTCCTGTTAATTCATAACCCATCATTTATTCCTGTTAATTCATAACCCATCATTTATACCTGTTAATTCATAACCCATAACTTATACCTTTTGCTTGAAAGGGGCGTTTCAGGCAGACTGGCACGCTCCCTGACCTTACGTCTTACTTGACAGGAACTAATGGGGATCCATAATATACCCCAGGAAGAGTAGCTGCTGCCTCGGCAGGAACTCATGGGTATCCATAATATACCCCAGGAAGAGTAGCTGCTGCCTCGGCAGGAACTAATTGAGATCCATAATAAACCCCAGGAAGTGTAGCTGCTGCTTTGGCAGGAACACAGTATTGTGATAAGTGGTATAGAAAAGTCCAACCTTAGGAGAGTACATGGGAAGCACTATACTGTATATCTGCAGGTGTCTATCTGGTCAAAATCCCTCTGGTGGGATGGATCATACAGAGAAACCTCGATTCAAATACTTAGATGTGTGTGTATTGGGAATATGTTGTGAAATTGATAGATACTACTTGTTAGATATTACTGCACCGCCGGAGCTAGAAACACAAGCATTTCACTATACCCGCAATAACATCTGCCAAACATGTGTATGTTACCCAAAAAAATGTGATTTTGATTTGAATTAAACTATTTCAAAGGTGCTTTTGGCTGAGGTCAAAATTACTCCAAAGGATTTGAATTTGTTAAAAGTCCATTTTTGATACAGGAACACGAAACCATGATTTAGATTGATTAAGAACAAGATGATTGACAAAGTCATGAAAATTTTAAGAAATCACATTTAGGCTATGATAATGATCTTGAGTCAAAATGGTCCATGTCAGAAGTATGCTTCATTGCAAATATGTAGTGGGTGTAAAGTTTGTTTTAAATTCTCACTCATTAAACACGAATCAATCAACACATGCTTCTCTTTGAACGTCTTAATATTATATTACACTTTTATGAAATAAATGAAAAATTAACTTTTGGTACCTCAACTGCGTTGCCCACTCCAGTCAGCAAATGGCGATGTGCGTCTTTTAGGTTCAGGCGACGTAGGTGACGTATAATCTAGTGGACGCTCCTTCAAAAACAACAGCTCGTCAGACACCACGGTAGCTTTCTAGCAAACACAGCTACAACATTCACGCTCTTTACACTCTTTTAGTGTATATTAGTCGCTGTGTACTAAACACAACTCTTTCGTATGTACTTGTTGGCCCATTGAATTATATATTTACGTTGTTTGTCAGCTAGCTGGTTTGCTAAGTTAGCTTAGAACTAGGCTAGTCGCTAATGCTAGCTAGCTAACATCCCCGACCATGAGTTCACTAAGCTACTCTCCTCCTGCTAAAGAAGAGGTCTGCTGGACAGAGAAAGAAGCTATTGTGAAAGAGGAGGAGAAAGAGAAGGATGTTACAATACACAAACAAGTAGAAGGTCAGGCTGTTACAGTGAAAGAAGAAAAGAAAGACGTGTCAGTAAAAGAAGAGGAAGACTCATTCAGAGTGAAAGAGGAAGAGGATTTTACAGTAAAATAAGAGGACGTATTTGGAGTGAAAGAGGAGGCGGGGGAGATGATTGTCACATTGTAAGAGGAAGAAGAGGAGGTTGGAGATATGTTTAACACCAGTAAGTACCGTCTCTGCAGTCGTTGAACCAATATGCAGTAAAGGGGTTCTACACTTTACTGTTGTTCAGTAGGAATGGCTGGAGCTTCACTGTAACGTGTAGAACATCAAGAGTGGACCATCAACAAAACGTTAACAATTGATCAAATGCATCCAATGACAATCCCTGAAATACTGTAGTCCTCAATATCTCCTATTAGAGTAGCCCAATATGTAGTCTTAGAGGGGCAATCAGCAGTTGTTACATCCATTTTGGGACTTATACATTCATGATATGTACTCATTGTTTCTTGAAGAAATCACTTATAAATGC
This sequence comes from Oncorhynchus masou masou, assembly GCF_036934945.1. Lineage (NCBI taxonomy): Eukaryota > Metazoa > Chordata > Actinopteri > Salmoniformes > Salmonidae > Oncorhynchus > Oncorhynchus masou. The sequence goes on along the minus strand of NC_088217.1, from coordinate 62,481,870 downwards.
CTCATGAGCTTAGTTCAACTGTTGTACCCCATCAACCCAGAATATAAGCTTTTTTTACTCCAATGTTTGTCAGTAAATATAAACAAACACTGTATATCCTCAAAACATGGTTAAAACTAGAATGTTGATATCATGGTGGATTGCATTTCTCCAGCCCAATCCCTCAGCTTTTTACCGAAACGGGCAGGGAGTTCGCTTTGTTATTGTTTCTACTGCTGATTGCTGCCCCCGTTACTCCTCAAGGTCCATGGACTGTATGTTATTTTCAGAGGTAGACTGGCTCTGGCAGCTAAAATAATCAAATATTCCATCGAAATGTGAATCGATTCTCAATTGCGATACATTTCTAGAAACAAAAATTGCTGTACTTTCATATCACATCAGAATAATTTCACACTACTTTTATATCACATCAAAATAATTTCAAATTGTACTTTCACATCAAAATAATTTCACATAATACTTACATATTACATCAAAATAGGTAACCAGTCCTGACGCCCCAAACGGTAAACCAAATTGGTTTCTCGTAATTTCTCCTTCCTTCAGGCTTCTTTTTCTTCTTTGGACTTTGTGGTGGTTGGCAACCAACTTTAAGGTGCATTACCACCATCAACTGGACTGCAGTGTGGACCTCAGTTCATCTTTCAATCACCCACTTGGGTATATACCAAGACAGTCATGAAGAGGGCACAACAAAAACTTTCCCCCCTCAGGAGACTGAAAAGATTTGGCATTAGTCCTGAGATCCTCAAAAGGTAATAGAGCTGCACCACCGAGAGCATCCTGACCGGTTGCACCACCACCTGGTATGGCACCTGCTCGGCATCTGACCGTAAGGCGCTACGGAGGGTAGTGTGAACGGCCCAGTGCATCACTGTTGCCAAGCTTCCTGCCATCCAGGACCTATATAATAGGCGGTGTCAGAAGAAAGCCCACAAAACTGTCAGACTCCAGTCACCCAAGTCATAGACTGTTTTCTCTGCTACTGCACGGCAAGCGGTACCGGAACACCAAGTCTAGGACCAAAAGTCTCCTCATCAGCTTCTAACCCATAGCCAATCGCCACCGGACAATTTACATTAACCCCCCCCCCCCCCCCTTTTGTGCACTGCTACTACTCGCTGGTTGTTTGTTACCTATGCATGGTCACTACCCCCCCAACTTCATGTACAGATTATCTCAACTAGCCTGTACCCCCGCACACTGACTCAGTACCGGTGCCCCCTGTATATAGCCTCCACACTGACTCGATACCGGTGCCGCCGGTATATAGCCTCCACATTGACTCTGTACCGGTGCCCCCTGTAGATAGCCTCCACATTGACTCGGTACTGGTGCCCCCTGTATATAGCCTCCACATTGACTCGGTACTGGTGCCCCCTGTATATAGCCTCCACATTGACTCGGTAAGGGTGCCCCTGTATATAGTCTCCACACTGACTCGGTACCGGTGCCCCCTGTATATAGCCTCGTTATTGTTATTCTCATTGTGTTACTTTTCGTTATTACTTTTTATTTTAGACAACTTGCTAAATATTTTCTTCTTCTTGAACTGCACTATTGGTTAAGGGCTTGTAAGTAAAGCATTTCACGGTAATGTCTATGTTGGTGTCTTGATGGATTTGTAAAAAATGGTTTGTCATAAAACATTATATATCCTTTTTTCAAATGTTGCTGACAACCCTTCCCATAGGTGTCTCATTATCATTGGGATTCATTGCTGATTCCTACCTGTAGTTCACTACAAGGTATCCAGTGATACAGGTTAAGGGCCCTGTTGGAGATTGGTGGTTGGTAGTGAAGTCGAGGGAAGAAGGGAAGAAGCAGGGTTGGACACGGCCATGTTATTATCCCACACACAGTCTCTGTGGTTCATATGAACCCCATTCCTGGGAATTAGATTTGATTACATATCGCCCCCATCTGTTTCCACAGAAGGGTTCCATCTGTCCCATTCCCAGCTAGGTTACGAGGCGCTTTGTAGCCAGTACCTATGACTGATTGATAGGGGAAACCTCCATGCTTATTATAGAAAAAGTAATTAGGGGAAAACTATTTAGTAAACTGAAATAAAATTACTGTTTTAAAAATTACAACTATTACAAAACTATCTTTGACTCCAAAATGTAAATAGCCTAAAATAATAACCAGCATGTTTTGTTTGGGCAAAAATTAATTTGCATTTTATTGCATGACATAAGTATTTGATACATCAGAAAAGCAGAATTTAATATTTGGTACAGAAACCTTTGTTGTGCAATTACAGAGATCATATGTTTCCTGTAGTTCTTGACCAGGTTTGCACACACTGCAGCAGGGATTTTGGCCCACTCCTCCATACAGACCTGCTCCAGATCCTCAGGTTCGTGGCTGTCGCTGAGCAATATGGACTTTCAGCTCCCTCAAAATATTTTCTATTGGGTTCAGGTCTGGAGACTGGCTAGGTCACTCCAGGACCTTGAGATGCTTCTTACAGAGCCACTCCTTAGTTGCCCTGGCTGTGTGTCGGGTCGTTGTCATGCTGGAAGACCCAGCCACGACCCATCTTCAATGCTCTTACTGAGGGAAGGAGGTTGTTGGCCAAGATCTCGCGATACATGGTCCCATCCATCCTCCCCTCAATATGTTGCAGTCGCCCTGTCCCCTTTGCAGAAAAGCATCCCCAAAGAATGATGTTTCCACCTCCATGCTTCATGGTTGGGATGGTGTTCTTGGGGTTGTACTCATCCTTCTACTTCCTCCAAACACAGCGAGTGGAGTTTAGACCAAAAAGCTCTGTTTTTGTCTCATCAGACCATATGACCTTCTCCCATTCCTCCTCTGGATCATCCAGATGGTCATTGGCAAACTTCAGACGTCCCTGGACATGCACTGGCTTGAGCAGGGGGACCTTGCGTGAGCTGCAGGATTTTAATCCATGACGGCGTAGTGTGTTACTAATGGTTTTCTTTGAGACTGTGGTCCCAGCTCTCTTCAGGTTATTGACCAGGTCCTTCCGTGTAGTTCTGGGCTGATCCCTCACCTTCCTCATGATCATTGATGCCTCACGAGGTGAGATCTTGCATGGAGCCCCAGACCAAGGGTGATTGACCGTCATCTTGAACTTCTTCCATTTTCTAATAATTGCGCCAACAGTTGTTGCCTTCTCACCAAGCTGCTTGCCTATTGTCCTGTAGCCCATGCCAGCCTTGTGCAGGTCTACAATTTTATTCCTGATGTCCTTACACCCTTTCTGGTCTTGGCCATTATGGAGAGGTTGGAGTCTGTTTGATTGAGTGTGTGGACAGGTAAAGGTAATGGGTTCAAACAGGTGCAGTTAATACAGGTAATGAGTGGAGAACAGGAGGGCTTCTTAAAGAACAACTAACATGTATGTGAGAGCCGGAATTCTTACTGGTTGGTAGGTGATCAAATACTTATGTCATGCAATAAAATGCAAATTAATTACTTAAAAATCATACAATGTGATTTTCTGGATTTTGGTTTTAGATTCCGTCTCTCACAGTTGAAGTGTACCTATGATAAAAAATTACAGACCTCTACATGCTTTGTAAGTAGGAAAACCTGCAAAATCGGCAGTGTATCAAATACTTGTTCTCCACACTGTATGTGTTTTAATAAAATCAACTATATGTACTGAATTTCTCCGATGCTTTAAGCGTGCTGTTTGATCAAATAATTAAGACACACATGACTCGAGGAAGCCAGAGATCAAGAACAATTCTGCCGTTATGCTCCTGAAGTTTCAGGTAATGAGCTACACCAGCGGTCGGCAACCTTTTCCATTTGGAGTGCCAAGTTATCTTACCATTTCTACCGATCTGCGTGCTAGTTTGGATTATCATATGCACATTTTCGTGGAACAGTTTAATTTAATTTATAATAGTATCTCAAAATCATTGTCTGTGATTAATCTACATTCTATCTAAATCTAAATTAAAATTATACAAATCTAAAAGTAACTTTTATTTCCATAGCTAACTATGTAAAAATAGCCTACATAAAGCCAACAAATAAAAACATTTGTATGCCTGCAGGTAGAAAATATCCTATAAATCACATTTGCTGCACATGGCCTGTCTACAACGAACTTGAAACATTGTATCAACTATCAACTTGGTCAGCCCAAAACTTGAGATAGCAAGCTTGCAACATTGTATAAAATATTCTGGGCCCTCAGAGTTTCCAGGCCAGTGAGCTTGGGACAGACACAGCTGTAGGCTATTTGTGCAAAGAATAAGAAGTAATCAGGTATTTTATGACATTTCCACTGGATCAGAGCATTACATTTTTCCTTTTTATGCTGAGTGGTTATCGAAAGGGCGAGAGCTGGAAATATTTTACGAAATTACTTTGAGGAACTATTGTCGTTTGCAATTGATTTTGATTAGACTTTGTTCACTTTGTTTAGACTTTGTTTACTTGCTGTTTGAGGTGAAGAAAAAATTACTTTGAGAAGCTCCACAACTCTTGGTGGTGCATTAAGACAATCCCAAAATGGGCACATTTATAGGCCTACATTTGTGTGCAGGCCAGGTAGACTAGTCCTACTTCTATATGCGTAATCAGGTGTGCGTCCTTACTCAACATTGACAGGAGTGTTTCAAATGAAAGACAATGAAGGAATTGACAAAACTGACGCATCTTGGCCTCCCGGTGGCACAGTGGTTAAGGGCGCTGTACTGCAGCGCCAGCTGTGCCCCCAGAGACTCTGGGTTCGCGCCCAGGCTCTGTCGCAACCGGCCGCAACCGGGAGGTCTGTGGGGCGATGCCCAATTGGGCTAGCGTCGTCTGGGTTAGGGGGGGCTTGGCCGGTAGGGATATCCTTGTCTCATCGTGCACCAATGACTCCTGTGGCGGGCTGGGCGCAGTGTGCGCTAATCAAGGTTGCATGGTGTTTCCTCTGAAACATTGGTGCGGCTGGCTTCCGGGTTGGATGCGCGCTGTGTGAAGAAGTAGTTGGGTTGTGTATCGGAGGACGCATGACTTTCAACCTTCTTCTCTCCCGAGCCCGTATGGGAGTTGTAGCGATAGTAGCTACTAAAAACAATTGGATACCACGAAAAAGGGGTAGAATTCAACAACAAAAAACAAAAAAAACTGACTCAGGTCTGGGTGTTCTGCCAGGGGTCGGTTGGGGAATGATTTTATTTCCCCATAGTTTGTTGTACTGAAGTTGACCGACTGAAAGGGAGTGTAACTTTGATTATAATTACACTTCCCTGAAGGAGGGAATCGAGGTTCAACACCTGTTTGTCCCCACCCTTTCCTGGGTTGGTGAAGAGCGTTATTCCATTTAAGGAATAAATCCGAGCCTCACGCTCATCACCAGATATACTACATCCATAACTAGTGGTTTCCTCATTACCAGATATACTACATTCATAACTACTCATTACCAGATATACTACATCCATAACTAGTGGTTTCCTCATTAGCAGTGAGGAGTTTCTACAATCAAATTGTGTGTGCATTCCCCTAGTGCTGCAGTTTTAGCAAACACAGAAAGTGGCCTATATTGAAGACCAAAAGTCATCTGGCACACTGCTTTGGATTTCAACAACTTCTTTCTAGCCTACAATCATCGATGTTACTACTAATGTGAAAACAAGACAAAATATGACTATTGTTGCTAACTTGACTGTCTTAATTGTAAAATTTAATGATATTGTTGAGTGATGACAAATAAGTGTTGTTTGTTTGTTTGTTTGTTTGTTAAGCGACCCCTACATTTTAATGCATCACTCCAAAATATAGCTGACTGTCTTCTGCAGGTTGTCCTCTAACCAGTGAGGTAAAATATATCTCCCATTTCCATGTGTTTTGTTTAGTTGTGTTAGTTTCAACAGCAACAAGCTGATTTCCCCCCTAATTGAAGTCAGTGATTTATTGCTACTTGTCAAAACAACAGTGTTTTTGGTGCTTGTGCAGTTTATAAGGAGCTTGTTTTTAAAAATACAAGTAATATGATTATTGTGGCAGATGTTTGTGTGTAAATAGCACCTGTTATGTTTGGGTTTTCAATTTATCCCAAACTGTTTTTATTGGGATTTATCCCAAATTAATTGTTATTGATTTGGACACTTTAAAACTGTAGGTTGCATTAGATTAGATTTTTTTGATGGGGAACTTAACAACAATCAATGTAGTAAAACAAGCTGATATTTTGGGTTGGATATTGCATCCAATTGTTCATATTTGAATCAACGGCATTTCCTTAGAATGATCATTAGTCTTTCAGTTGTTAGTCTTCTGTTTTTAATCCTCATGTTTGTTGTGGTAAATGTTTATTTTTGTTTATTTGTTTTTTTTCCTGTGAAGCCATTGTGTTGTATCCATGTCTGAAATGTGCTGTATAAATAAAGCTTGATTTGAACATATTGTAAAACTCATGCTAACCAATGAACAAACATGTGCAAAAGAAACACATCTTGGTCCATCATAGTATGAAAAACAGTACATCTTCCACTATGTCAATATAGTGCATTGTATGTAAGTTTAGTATCACTTTTCAACCAACCCAGTTAATCTGTTGAAAATAAAAAATGTTGAAATCAACAATACATCACAGGATTCAACTACTGAAAACTGAAACAAACGGATCAACCAGATCAATTCCACTTTTCCAGCCTGCTGAAGGCGTGGTGGAGTGGTAAACACCACCCCCGGCTATACCAGGGGCTTGAGGTGGTCTCCCACAGCTCTGCTTATGTTATGTTCTGTGGCCTTGCTGTTCCATTTCTTGACTGTCCCTGCAACACAAACACATTTAGCCATGGATACGGAGCATCTATGGCCTCAGTTACACCTGGCACCTAAATGTGACTTCCGATCACTCCAAACTGCATTAGGTTCAGATCTACCAGGATGGGCCTTTGACATAGTCTGGACACAGTCAGGCCACTGAATATGCAACAGCTATGTAAAGAGATGGAGTGAATGAATGGGGAAAAGTACATTTGACACAAATTACCTTCATAATATCTGTCACGCCCTGGTCGAAATATATTATGTTTATTCTTCATTTATTCGGTCAGGCCAGGGTGTGACATGTGTTATTGTGGCGTGTTTTTGTCTTGGGGTTTTGTGGGATGTCTAGCGTTAGTCTATGGCTGCCTGAGGCGGTTCTCAATCAGAGTCAGGTGATTATCGTTGTCTCTGATTGGGAACCATATTTTAGGCAGCCATATTCTTTGTGGGTTTCGTGGGTGATTGTCCTTAGTGTCCTTGTTCCTGTCTCTGTGTTAGTTTACACTAGTATAGGCTGTTTCGGTTTTCGTTACTTTTTTTTATTTTTTGTATTTGTATTGATTCGTGTTTACGTTTGTTCATTAAACATGGATCGCAATCTACACGCTGCATTTTGGTCCGACTCTCCTTCACCGCATGAAAACCGTTACAGAATCACCCACCACAAACGGACCAAGCAGCGTGTCAACAGGCAGGAGCCACAGGAGAAACAGCAAAGGCAGCAACAGCGGCGCAATAGGGATCGCCTTCCATGGGAACAGGTGGAGGCAGCGAGGAGACCAGAGGCAGCCGGAGAGAGGAGCCGGCGATATGAGGGAACACGGTTGGCTAGGAAGCCCGAGAGTCAGCCCCAAAAATGCTTGGGGGAGGCTCACAGGGAGTAGGGCTACGCCAGGTCGGAGACCTGTGCAAACTCCCTGTGCTTACCGGGGGGCTAGAGAGACCGGGCAGGCACCGTGTTATGCAGTGGTGTGCACGGTGTCCCCAGTGCGGGTGCATAGCCCGGTGCGGTATATTCCAGCTCCTCGTATCGGCCGGGCTAGAGTGGGCATCGAGCCAGATAAGGTTGGGCAGGCTCGGTGCTCAAGAGCTCCAGTGTGCCTGCACGGTCCGGTCTACCCAGTACCACCTCCACACCCCAGCCCTCTGGTGGCAGCTCCCCGCACCAGGCTTCCTGTGCGTGTCCTCGGCCCAGTACCACCAGTGCCAGCACCACGCATCAGACCTACTGTGCGCCTCGCCTGTTCAGTGCAGCCAGAGCCTTCCTCCTCTCCTGCGCTGCTGGAGTCTCCTGCCTGTTCAGCGCAGCCAGAGCTGCCAGCCTGCATGGAGCAGCCAGAGCTGCCAGCCTGCATGGAGCAGCCAGAGCGGCCAGTCAGCATGAAGCAGCCAGAGCTGCCAGTCTGCAAGGATCAGCCAGTCTGCCCAGTGCCGCCAGTCTGCCCAGAACCGCCAGTCAGCCAGGATCTGCCGGAAACGCCAGTCAGCCAGGATCTGCCGGAACCGCCAGTCAGCCAGGATCTGCCAGAACCGCCAGTCAGCCAGCATCTGCCGGAACCGCCAGTCAGCCAGGATCTGCCGGATCTGCCAGTCAGCCAGACTCTTCCGGATCCGCCAGTCAGCCAGACTCTTCCGGATCCGCCAGTCAGCCAGACTCTTCCGGATCCGCCAGTCAGCCAGACTCTTCCGGATCCTCCAGTCAGCCAGACTCTTCCGGATCCGCCAGCCAGCCAGGATCTGCCGGAGCCAACTACCTGCCTGAGCTTCCTCTAAGTGCTGAGCTTCCTCTCAGTGCTGGGCTTCCTCTCAGTCCCGAGCTTCCCGTCAGTGCTGAGCTGCCCCTCAGTGCTGAGCTGCCCCTCTGTCCCGAGCTGCCCCTCTGTCCCGAGCTGCCCCTCTGTCCCGAGCTGCCCCTCTGTCCCGAGCTGCCCCTCTTTCCCGAGCTGACCCTCAGTCCCGAGCTGACCCTCAGTCCAGTGGGGTTCTGGGTGAGGACTACTACGCCATGGTCGGCGGCGAAGGTGGACTATCCTAGGACGCGAGGAGGGGGGACTAAGACATTTATAGAGTGGGTCCCACGTCCCGCGCCAGAGCCGGAGCCGCCACCATGGACAGACGCCCACCCCCGACCCTCCCTATTGTTTTGATGTGCGTCCGGGAGTCCGCACCTTAGGGGGTGGGATCTGTCACGCCCTGGTCAAAATATATTATGTTTATTCTTCATTAATTCGGTCAGGCCAGGGTGTGACATGGGTTATTGTGGTGTGTTTTTGTCTTGGGGTTTTGTGGGATGTCTAGCGTTAGTCTATGGCTGCCTGAGGCGGTTCTCAATCAGAGTCAGGTGATTATCGTTGTCTCTGATTGGGAACCATATTTTAGGCAGCCATATTCTTTGTGTGTTTCGTGGGTGATTGTCCTTAGTGTCCTTGTTCCTGTCTCTGTGTTAGTTTACACTAGTATAGGCTGTTTCGGTTTTCGTTACGTTCTTTGTTTTTGTAGTATTTGTATTGATTCGTGTTTACGTTTGTTCATTAAACATGGATCGCAATCTACATGCTGCATTTTGGTCCGACTCTCCTTCACCGCATGAAAACCGTTACAATATCAAAGAACAAATGTGTGTGCCTGAGAGGAAATTAACTTTCATACAGCCAAAAGGGGTGAGAAATTACACCAATATCAGTGGACAATTTGCACGAATGCAAATAAACATAGATGATGGAACATATTCTCTTTTGCTAACGTGACGAATCGCTAAGGGGACATCAATATTTACCAACTAAACCATGTGTGACCTCTCACCTCTCTGGCTGTAGAAGTGTTCTTCCTAACCAGTCCCTCAACAACTCTCTGACTGAGCTCCACTCTCACTGGGTCTTCAGAGGAGAGGAAGGCTGAGGAGGGATGAATGGATCAGTCAGTCAATAAAGTGTAGAGCTGCTGTTTATGCTGTCTGACAAAATCACTATTTTAGTAGTTCATTAAAGTAAATAAGACTTTATGACTGCTGAATACCAACTATCAATCATTTAGATCATGTATTTTCAGGAAGCGATACATCCATGGGACGTCCCTAGCCCATTGAAGTTTACATTTAAAATGGTTAAGGTTGGGGTTAAGGTGAGGGTTTAGGGTTTAGGGTAGGGATCTCCCAAGTATCCCAGATGGCATTGATCATTGTGCGTTTTTAACCGATGTGAAATGGCCAGCTAGTTAGCGGGGTGCGTGCTAATAGCGATGGTAACGATGTTAAGTGGGTGTTAGTTGTTAACTTCTTGAAACTCCCCATCCCGGATTTGTGACTAAAGCCACAGGCTCATTAGCATAACGCAACGTTAACGATTTCTGAAAATCACAAATAAAATGAAAATAATGCGTCTGCTCTCAAGCTTAGCCTTTTCTTAACAACACTGTCATCTCAGATTTTCAAAATATGCTTTTGAACCATAGAAATTGACTAATTTGTGTAAGAGTATGCAAAGCTAGCATAGCATTTTGAGTAGCATTTAGCACGCAACATTTTCACAAAAACCAGATAACCAAATAAATAAAATCATTTACCTTTGAAGAGCTTCTGATGTTTTCAATGAGGAGACTCTCAGTTACATACCAAATGCACAGTTTTTCCTGAAAGCGTCTGTGTGTAGGAGAAATCGTTCCGTTTTCTACATTGCGTCTGGCTACCGAAACGAACCGAAAATTCAGTCACCTACAACGTAAAACTTTTTCCAGATTAACTACATAATATCGACCGAAACATGGCAAACGTTGTTTGGAATCAATCCTCAAGGTGTTTTTTCACATATCTCTTCATTGATATGCAGTTCGTGGAAGCTTGCTTTCCTCTCTGTATCGCATGGAAAAATACTGGCAGGTGACTTTTGCGCACCAATTTCGGCGCAGGACACCGGGCGGACACCTGGTAAATGTGGTCTCTTATGGTCAATCTTCCAATGATCTGCCTACAAATACGTCACAATGCTGCAGACACCTTGGGGAAACGACAGAAAGGGCAGGCTCATTCCTCTCGCATTCACAGCCATATAAGGAGACAATGGAAAACAGAGCCTCAAAAATCCTTGTCATTTCCTGGATGTCATCTCATCTTGGTTTTGCCTGAAGCTCACGTTCTAGGGCACGCACAGAGAATATCTTGGTATTTCTGGACACGTCAGTGTTTTCTTTCGAATGCTATCAATTATATGCATAGTCGAGCATCTTTTTGTGACAAAATATCTTGTTTAAAACGGGAACGTTTTTCATCCAAAAATGAAATAGCGCCCCCATAGATGTAAGAGGTTAATGTGTTTAGAGGCCCTGGTTCGAGCCCAATAGGGGCGAGGAGAGGGATGGAAGCTATACTGTTACACCTTCTTCGGTCTCTTTTACATAACATGTGTAAAAAAACACAGACAAGACAAGTAGGCCCTCAAGTCATTATGGTCATTGTAGTTAAAAAAAATAGCATCTAATTATGTGTAACTGTATGTGCGGTTGTTAGAGAAGAATGTGATTGTCAGCCCTAACAATCCAGTCTAGAACCTCATTAGGTTCTGAAAAAGTCTTCATTCATGACGTGTTCCTTCTTTTCCAGGGGACAACAGAGGAACTTCATTGATTCCACTCCTTCATCAATACAAGCAGTAAACAGCTGAAATTCACCCTCACCTTTGATGCACATGAAACAAGTTACCTGGACATTTTGATTAAGAGAAGGGGTGTGGCTTTAGCACAGTCCTATACAGGAAGCAGACGGACAGGAATTCCCTGTTACGCGGAGTCAGCTTCCTCCCTACACCCTAAAAAAGAGCCTCCCCATCAGCCAATACAGTCGCATACACAGGATTTGTAGTACACAGAGTGACCATGACAAAAGAAGCTGACTGTCTGGATTAACGTTTCAGACAGCAGGGTTACCCAGAGGAATGGCTGGATGAGTGTTTCAGACAGCGGGGTTATCCAGAGGAACGGCTGGATGAGTGTTTCAGACAGGGGGGTTACCCAGATGAATGGCTGGATGAGTGTTTCAGACAGCGGGGTTACACAAAGGAATGGCTGGATGAGTGTTTCAGACAGCGGGGTTACTCAGAGGAATGGCTGGATGAGCGTTTCAGACAGCGGGGTTACCCAGAGGAATGGCTGCATGACGCAAGTGATCGTTATAAAAATACAGTGGTGGAAAAAGTACCCAATTGTCATACTTGAGTAAAGAAAACATTTAAAATGTAAATTTGTACTTTTAATTTTGTAAATTTAAAACAAAAAAATAACTGTTTGTACTTATAGGTAACCAGATCGTGACTACAACTAAGTTACTAAGTCATTAACCACACTGTGTTGTTACACTGGTGAGTAAAAACTCAGGCTTCCTACACTTTAACTTTTTGTCTGAAAATAGAATGTACATTTTACTCAACTGTGTCCAGTCAGCAGACGGACTAGATGCCGCTTAGGCCACCCATTGTGACTCCGTCAAGAATTCAGCAGAGCAAGTTTGTATGAACGTCTGCTTATTTGGGTACATAGTTCAATAGTAATTTCCTCGAAAACTCTCCGGTGATAAACTTTGCTGCCCTGTTTCCAGGTGTCCACATGGCTGGGAGAACCTATTCAAGTAAGTAAGTAAATAGATTTTGAAAATGTAAAAAAAAATCATTGTATTATTATCTAACTAGCTCCAGTGCAAGCTAACTCTAATGAGCTGCTAAATGAGCTATCTAGCCGACTTCAAATACTGTATGTAACGGATGTGAAATGGCTAGCTAGTTAACGGTGGTGCGCGCTGGTAGCATTTCAATCGGTGACGTCACTCGCTCTGAGACCTTGAAGTAGTGGTTCCCCTTGCTCTGCAAGGGCCGCGGCTTTTGTGGAGCTATGGGTAACGATGCTTCGAGGGTGACTGTTGATGTGTGCAGAGCGTCCCTGGTTCGCTCCCAGAGGGGATGGACGTAAAGTCTATACTGTTACATTGGTGCTGTTGACCCGGATCACTAGTTGCTGCGGAAAAGGAGGAGGTCAAAAGGGAGGTGAGTGTAATGGATGTGAAATGGCTAGCTAGTATAGACGTAAAGTCTATAAAGTTACATATAGATAGATAGCTAAGTGAATTAAATATCACCAGCTACCTAACTTCATATTAGCTAGTGTTAAGGGATTTTTTATCAATAATGACTAATTATGTATACATTTCAATCAGGACTGACTAATCAGAATACTATTATGTTACTGTATAGATGTATGAATTTTCTTTTAACCCGAGTACTGAATATAATGTGTGTAAATATAATCAAGAATTAGAACAATGACTGTCTGTTCCTTGGTAGAAATGAATGAACTATATCGCCAGACTGGCTAGAATGCTTATCTACACAGGCAGTCCTTGGCTCATTATCTAAATTAGGATAGACGATGTGGGAAGGCTTGAGAACTATACAACCTTTGTACCAGTGTCAAGAAGAGACGGGACAGTTAGAAAACGAATGACGTCATTTTCAGTTTATAACCTGTGGTAAACTGTATCATGTTCAGTACTCTCGAGAATAAACGCTGCAGGTTGATTTTGAGACTGGTCTCTGTCCATTTTATACAAATAAGAGTCTTACAAATTCTTAGGAATTGACCGTGTTTAATTTTAATTGGGTATTAAAACATATAGGAATTTAATTCCTGTAACAATTGGTTTTTCGAGCCGGATCTAAATACCCGTCTCTGCCATCTGAAGGTCGTACACAGAAAATCGTGCACAAGCGGGTCTGGTCCCGTTATTTAATACCTGGCTGAATTGAGGGTAAAGACCAGGCCGGTGTACACCCCAGACCGACAGGAACGGTGACTAGATCCAACGAACAGTGCTTTTCCCAGTCGGCGGCAAGGTCAATAGCCTTTATTCTCGAATTTGGGAGGAATTATTTAAGATATTTTTGATTGAATGTTCTAAAGGAGTTTGGATTAAATCAATGATAGGTGCTTGAATATTCTGAACAAATACACTAGGTTTCTACCTTGTGTTTTAACCAAAATCGATAGGAAGGAAGGAAACAGGTCTGAAATTACCTGTGGTAAGGTGCACTACCGTTAATAAAATAGAACTTAATAAGTCCTGGTTTTGCAAGCCGAAGGGTTATTAAGGGTGGGATATAGTAAATTTTGTTAGATAGGACGGTCGTTCTGTACAAATAGGATAGCCATTCATTCAAAAGACATACCTAAATAAAGTTTTAACCTAAGTAGTCTATCTGTATATGGGAAGTAGTCTGACTATGAAAAGTAGCAGATAGATATATTAAAACAGGTGAGGATAAATTAGGCTTGGTGAGAAGTCAGGGTAATTCCAGGCGAACAGAAAAATTTAACCTATTCAATACTGAAAGAAATTAATATCCAAGGAGGTGGAGAGGGAAACCTAGTCTAGAGTACTGAGATATGAGATATTAACGTTGAAAGTCCCAAGGAACAATAGTTTATAATGAGCTTATAATTGTATACGGGTGAAATTTAATATCCGATCAAAAGTCAAATCTATAGACGAAGTTTCCAGAAAGGAGAAATAAATATAGAAGAGAGAATAAAGTAGACGGCACTGGTAAAAATTTTGATTTATGACCCTGTGTCCATGATGACGTTTACATGTCCAAATATGGGCCTCCGGCCAGGACATCCTGTTCCTGTGGTCACGTGTTAGAGGGTGTGTTATTTATTATCTATATTGCATCCTTTGAAGTTGTCATGCTGATTGATGTCTAGGGACCTGGTTGAACTGGGGGGGTTCTGTGTTTGAACTTTTGAAAAAGTATGGCCCCACACCCCCAGTTTTATTGCACTTATGGTTGTTATCTAATGAAGCAGGAATATCCGGGGTATTGGCTGTGGCAGACGCATTATAAATAAAAGTCCAGAACAAGGCATGCGACCCCAGAACAGTAAACAGGATTTTTAAAATAAAGCCCAGAATATTAAACATAAAAATATGTCTCCTTGGCCAATTCTCGGGGTGCTATGCAGCTCATGTCATGAACCCAATGACAAAAGCCTGGAGGATGTTTTGCGTGGGGCTCCAGAATGTTTTAGTAGTTTTGGGTACGAGTGAGGGACATATGTCTTACATATTCCAACCTGAGGAATCTACGGTTAAGATATTCACAGACAGCGGCCCCAAACCCCTTTATCGGGCAGAACCTGAGAGTTTTTCTCCAGCGCTAAGGATGAGAGAATGGCTTAAAATAAGACTTGCGCTGTGTCAAACTGAACACGCCCTGAGTGCTTCAAGTCTACCCGGATATGCGTTGGAAGAACTGGTCTGCGGACGAAGTGATCTGATGGCCTTAAGAATCGCTTCAATGGCGTATACCCCTGACTCCAGAGTGACAATTTTAGCATGTGAACAATTTGATAGTGCAAATGCGACGAAAACTGTCAGTTCATATGTATTTTCCAAAGCATGCAAGGATGTAAACGTCTTTACAACAGTGTTCAGTTTTAAATGGCACCATTACCATATTTTCCGAACACTGATGAATAAGCTGGACAGTCTTTTCGAAAATCGTGAACAATTACGGCAATGGCCAAGGTTATCGTTGAGACATACCCAGGACCCACAAGGCCGAAGACGGATCTTTCCCTGGAGTGAAAACGTCCGGAGCTTCGATGGAGCGGGCAAGCGACTATGCAATGGTGAATTGGAAACCGATAATGGTCAGGGCTAACCGGACCCTTTATCTGTAAGAAATCGTAAAAAATGTTGAATTATAACGTGTGTTAAAATGTATGTACTAAATATTCTGAATTAAATCATTGGTTTTGAAAATGTATCTCACCCTTTAACGAAAGGGGAAGCTGTCTTTTCTCTCACGCCAGGGTCTGTCGCAGAGAAATGTAATGTCTGGAAAAAAACATATTATTTTATAGTCTTTCCTACAATGGTATGTTATAAACATTACTGGTTATTAAAGTTTGTAATAATGTACAACTGCAGACCTCCAAGGTTTTTACATAAAACACTCATGATGCATGTTTAAATATTTGTCAAATTTGGTAATTAATTCTAACATGTCTTAAAAAAAGGTTGTATGAAATATTTTGGAATTCAATAAAAGGAATTTAAAAACTGTATCTCACCCTTTAACAATGGGAAAATGTATTTTACATCATCACCCGCTCTGTCGCGAAGGAAAAAAGACACATAAAATCAGGGGGCGTGAGTGAGTGTGCGTGTGACGGAGCAGCAGGAGTGTGTGTGCGTTTCAAAAACAAAGGGGGTGTGTGTGTTCAACAGGGGCCCAAGCATTCTATCTGTAGAGAATTGTTTGAAACCAATGTTTGCACTATCATGCATATGGCATGTCCAGATATCTGCTGACCCCCGGGGTTAAACATTGATATCTCTAATCAGCGCTCGGTGCCCCCCACCCCGGTTGTAGACAGAATGTCTCAACCCCCCCCCCCCATGTTGTTTGAATTCACCGTCTTTGTTCTCTAAACCAAATATACAGGGTGTTGCATACATGATATCTCAAGAAAAAAATGCCACCACGGCCATGTAAACTCATTCCGTACTATTGCTAGTTAGGGACAGAACGTGGAGCATATATTTTAACACTATGTTAGCTCAGCTTTAGCACAAACCCACAGCCCCGAATATTTAGCTGCCAGGACAGATTTAAAAAAGAGATGTGAATAAATGAATATTTCCTAAGGGATATTTCTGAAGGCTACTGGACATAAGTGATTGGGAAGCGATCAATTTTAGACGTAAATCCAAATAATCCCATACCCAAGAATGTTTATATATTAAAAAACGAAAAGTGGGCACTGAACGACTTGGATAGACTTGGATACTCTGAACCGAATGGATATTTCTGGAGGTGAGTAAGTGAAAAATATATTTTATGTTTTGTTTGAATATTATCGTGATATTATTGTAATATTAAACACGAGTTATTTGTGTTTTTCAGGCCAAATGCACATATAAGTTAAAGTGTATATATTTCGTATAACTGTTAATATTCTCTAACGTTTGTAAGGGAATACCCCCCTGAAATGGACAAAAATGAATGGGAAAACATTGGCATAGTACAAACCATGTACACGATGGACAATACCACCCAAATCGGCGTTGATTCATGCAAAATGTTTTGCAAATGCCATATGGCAATTGCCAGTTGTAACACTTCAAAAATCCAACAGGTGGCGTGTGCACTCCACCGTGGTTTTTCATATAGGAAATGGACCCCAAGTCAACATCCAAAAGCCAAATTTTGAAAAAATGAATTTTTTGTCAAAAACGTATCACCCCTTAAAAAAGTGCTTTCTGGACCGTTTTTCGAAATTCTTTTGCTTTTTTTGTCAATTACACGTGTAAGAACTGTATGAATATACTTTTGTAAAATTTTATTATCATATTTTTTTTAATTACTTGCGCATAAGGCACATGTTTTGTCCATTTGCAATATGATTTCATAGGAAGTCAAAAGTCAAAAATTGCAAAATTTCATAAAAAACTTCACACACCCCTAAAAAAGTGCTTTCTGGACCGTTTTTCGAAATTCTTTCGAATTTTGTGTCAATTACACACGTATAAGAACTGTATCAACATACTTTAGTCATATTTTATTATCATATTTTTTTTTTTTTACTTGTGCATTAGGCATATGTTTTCTCCATTTGGAATATGATTTCATAGGAAGTCAAAAGTCAAAAATAGCTAAATTTTATAAAAAACTTCACACCCTTAAAAAGTGCTTTCTGGACCGTTTTTCGAAATTCTTTAGAATTTTATGTCAATTACACACATATAAGAACTGTATCAACATACTTTAGTCATATTTTATTATCATAACTATTTTTTTATTTTTTTTACTTGTGCATAAGGCATATGTTTTGTGGGGGCCAAATGTCATAAGAAATTTGACATGCTCAAAAATCCTGCAGAAATGCAAAATTGACTGGCCTGATGAACTCGGGATGGCCGGGCAGTGATTGTTGTTCCTTTCCATCACTCGTGGTGTTGATTTCATCATGTCCATTTGTTTATGTTTTCTCACTTTTGCAAAGTCACTGTGCATTTGCAATATGGTTCAATGGGCATTCACCATCACAAATTTGTCATGCTATAAAAATCGTGCAGGAATGCAAAATTGACTGGCCCGATGAACTCGGGATGGCTGGGCAGTGATTCTGGTACCTCTCCATCGCTCGTTAGGGTTGATTTCAGAATGTCCATTTGTTTATGTTTTCTCACTCTTGCAAAGTCACTGTGCATTTGCAATATGGTTAACTGGGCATTCACCATCACAAATTTGTCATGCTATAAAAATCGTGCAGGAATGCGAAATTGACTGGCCCGATGAACTTGGGATCGCTGGGCAGTGATTCTGGTACCTCTCCATCGCTCGTTAGGGTTGATTTCAGAATGTCACTTTTGGTGATGGTACCTCACTGTTAAAACATATTGCAAATGTTTTCTCACTTTTGCAAAGTCACTGTGCATTTGCAATATGGTTAACTGGGCATTCACCATCAGGAATTTGTCATGCTATATAAATCGTGCAGGAATGCAAAATTGACTGGCCCGATGAACTCAGGATGGCTGGGCAGTGATTCTGGTACCTCTCCATCGCTCGTTAGGGTTGATTTCAGAATGTCCATTTGTTTATGTTTTCTCACTCTTGCAAAGTCACTGTGCATTTGCAATATGGTTAACTGGGCATTCACCATCACGAATTTGTCATGCTATAAAAATCGTGCAGGAATGTCAAATTGACTGGCCCAATGAACTCGGGATGGCTGGGCAGTGATTCTGGTACCTCTCCATCGCTCGTTAGGGTTGATTTCAGAATGTCCATTTGTTTATGTTTTCTCACTCTTGCAAAGTCACTGTGCATTTGCAATATGGTTAACTGGGCATTCACCATCACGAATTTGTCATGCTATAAAAATCATGCAGGAATGCCAAATTGACTGGCCCGATGAACTCGGGATCGCTGGGCAGTGATTCTGGTACCTCTCCATCGCTCGTTAGGGTTGATTTCAGAATGTCACTTTTGGTGATGGTACCTCACTGTTAAAACATGTTGCAAATGTTTTCTCACTTTTGCAAAGTCACTGTGCATTTGCAATATGGTTAACTGGGCATTCACCATCAGGAATTTGTCATGTTGATTTCAGAATGTCACTTTTGGTGATGGTACCTCACTGTTTAAACATATTGCAAATGGACAAGAGTCACCAGCAAGTCACCGTCCATCAGTCAATTTGATATCATTCTGACACCAAACTGATACAAACTGACACCAAACCCTCTTTTCCCAACTCGTTTAGTAGCCAAGTATCACATACTTCAGAGCTGGCCCAAAATTCAAAACGCCTTCGGTTCAAACCATAAAAAAAACATAAAACACATAGTTACGTTCTAGCTGCGGGTCCATTTCTTGTGTTATGTGTAGGCCTAGCTGAGGCGACCCCGAATCCCAAGTTTCGGCTCGATAGTTCATTTGGTGTCCGAGTTGGTGTCCGGGTTCCTTGAATGAGCTATCGGACAGAAACGTTGGGTTCTGTCTCTATGGGCCGAGACGGTCACAATGCACCTAGTCTTGTGACTCTGGGACATTTCTAAATGTCGCCATTTTCGTAATGGTCAAAATGAATTGAAGTCATTGCAAATGTACGAGGCTGTTTCTCGGTCCGAGAACATTCTAGAGCAACGTAACTCACCACGCACTATCGACCTGAGGTCTAGAACAGGATTCTAAAGTTTCGGAACTCTAGGTCTGACGGTTCTTTAAAAGTTCCAACAAGGTTAACTAATGCAGGGAGTGTATGTCTCTACGCACCCCAATGGGTCCCTACTTCCAAGCTGTGTAGTTTAGTTTTCCTTTGAAATTTTATGGGAAAAATGACTGATTTACAGTTCATGGGGGTTGCCTAATCACATATATGAAGTTTTGGAAAGATCTGATTTTTTTAACCCCTCGAAACAGCCCATGAGACACCAATTATGGCACTTCCCGTTGGCACAGGAAGCTATAACTCAACACACATCCTCATTGGGGTATTCTATTACAGAATCCTGAGTTTTAAGTCTTTACTATAAAAACTGACTGATTTACACAGGGTTGAATGCACTATGTCTATCAAACTGCAGGCAGGTTATGGATATACACTTTTAGGGCGATTTTAACCACTTCCCGGTTGGTCCAGGAAGCGTAGAATCGACACAGGTAGATCTTATAGTGGCCTGATGAACTGGTACCGAAGACAGGTTCATAAGGCATTCATAACCCATATAAGCTCCAGGTTGAATTTAGGGGAGCAGGCAATGTATTCCTATGGGGAGAGATATCATTGTATTCTATGAGTTCAAAAAACCCTATTGTACTGTTAAGGGTTAATGCCACACGGTCAAACTTTAGGCTTGCACGGATCGGAAGGACCTTAGGAACATTCCTGTGGTTGAATTGTCTTTCTAAACCTAACGGTTCCGCCGCTGTCACCCAAAATCAAATGACGTTGTGGTGCAGGCTTCATTTTGGGCCTACTTTTCTAATGCTCGCTGCTCTCAGACCGAGCGAGCTACGGTCAAGCGGGATATCTCGTTGAACTCGGCACGGCCTAGGGCTTGTGTTTATGCCATTGCCCGCTCTCTGTGTCTTTAGGCACCGCACTTTTTTACTCCATCCTTGCTGTGTGTGTGTGAGAGAGCTTTTCTTTGACATCTGCTGGGTGAAATGACTGATTTACAGTTCAGGAGGTTTACCTAGTCACACATATGAAGTTTTGGAGAGATGTGACTTTTCTAACCCTTCAAAACAGACAGTGTGACCCAATTAAAGGCACTTCCGGTTGGCACAGGAAGCTATAAGTAAACACATGTCTTGATTGACATAGACACTTACAGAATCCTGAGTTTTAAGTCTTTAAGTTGAGAATTGACTGATCTACACAGGGTTGAATGCAGAGTCATTTTCACCTTTGCTGGTGATGTACATCCAAATACCTTTTGGGTGAATTTAACCACTTCCGGTTGCTCCAGGAAGCTTAGAATCGACACAGGTAGACCTCATAGTGGTCTGATGGGCTGTCATAGAAGACAGGTTCATAAGGCATTCATAACCCACATAGGCTTCAGGTTGAATTTAGAGGTGAAGGCAATGTATTCCTAGGGGGAGAGAAGTCAATGCAAACTGTTTGATGTAAACACCTTCCTTTAACTGTGAAGGGTTAATGCCACACGGTCAAGGTTAGGCTTGCACAGATCGGGAGGACCTTAGGAACATTCCTGTGTTTGAATTGTCCTTCTAAACCTAACGGTTCCGCCGCTGTCACCCAAAATCAAATGACGTTGTGGTGCAGGCTTCATTTTGGGCCTACTTTTCTCATGGTCGCTGCGCTCAGACCGAGCGAGCTACGGTCAAGCAGAGCGTCTCGTTGAACTCGGCACAGTCTGGACACTATGGTGATGCCATTTTTTGTGTTGATTTCAGAATGCCATTTTGGTGATGGTCCCTCTCCGCTTAAACATATTGCAAATTAACAAAAGTCAACTAGCAAGTCAGTGTCCATCAGTCAATTAGATGTCATTCTGACACCAAACTGATACCAATTGACACCAAACCCACTTTTTCCAACTCATTTAGAAGCCAACTATCACATATGTCAGAGCAGGCCCATAATTCACAGCACCTTTAGTTTAAAACATAATAAAAACGTAAAACACATAGTTATGTTCTAGCTACGGGTCCAGTTCGGACATTATGTGTAGTCCTATGTGAGGCGACCCCGAATCCCGAGTTTCGGCTCGATAGGTCATTTGGTGTCCAAGTAAAACCCTAATTGGTTCTGAAAATCCACTTTTTTCAATTACTTGCTACGGGGTCCTTGAATGAGCTATCGAACAGAAACGTTGGGGTCCGTGTCTATGGGCCGAGCCGGTTTCAATGCACCTAGTCTTGTGTCTCTGAGACTTTTCTAAATGTCGCCATTTTCGTAATGGTCAAAATGAATTGAAGTCATTGCAAATGTACGAGGCTGTTTCTCAGTCCGAGAACCTTCTAGAGCAACGTAACTCACCACGCACTATCGACCTGAGGTCTAGAACAAGTTTCTGAAGTTTCGGAACTCTAGGTCTGGCTGTTCTTTTTTAGCTCGAACAAAGCTAACTATTGGAGGCAGTGTCAGTCTCTACGCACCCCAATACGTCCGACCTTCCAAGTTGTGTATCTGTGTGATTTAGTTTTCCTTTGAATTTTTATGGGAAAAATGACTGATTTACAGTTCATGGGGGTTGCCTAATCACACATATGAAGTTTTGGACAGATCTGATTTTTTTAACCCTTCCAAACAGCCCCTGAGACACCAATTATGGCACTTCCGGTTGGCACAGGAAGCTATAAGTCAACACATATCCTCATTGGGGTATGCTTTTACAGAATCCTGAGTTTTAAGTCTTTACGTTAAACATTGACTGATTTACACAGGGTTCAATGCACTATGTCTATCAAATTGCAGGCAGGGTATGGATATACACTTTCAGGGTGATTTTAACCACTTCCGGTTGGTCCAGGAAGCTTAGAATCGACACAGGTAGACCTCATAGTGTCCTGATGGACTGTCATAGAAGACAGGTTCATAAGGCATTCATAACCCACATAGGCCTCAGGTTGAATTTAGAGGAGCAGGCAATGTATTCCTATGGGGAGAGAAGTCAATGCAAACTGTTTGATGTAAACACCTTCTTTAATTGTGAAGGGTTAATGCCACACGGTCAAGGTTAGGCTTGCACGGATCGGGGGGACCTTAGGAACGTACCTGAGGTTGAATTGTGTTTCTCACCCTAACGGTTCTCTCACTGTCACCCAAAAGCAAATGACATTGTGGTGCAGGCTTCATTTTGGGCCTACTTTTCTAATGGTCGCTGCGCTTAGACCGAGCGAGCTACGGTCAAGCGGGATATCTCGTTGAACTCGGCACGGCCTTGGGATTATGGTAATGCCATTGCCTGCTCTCTGTGTCTTTAAGCACCGCACTTTGTCACTCCATCCTTGCTGTGTGTGTGTGAGAGAGCTTTTCTTTGACATCTGTTGGGAGAAATGACTGATTTTACAGTTCAGGAGGGTTGCCTAATCACACATATGAAGTTTTGAAAAGATCTGACCTTTTTAACCCTTGGAAACAACCACTATTACACCATTTAAGGCACTTCCTGTTGGCACAGGAAGCTATAAATAAACTCATATCCTGATTGGGGTATGCCTTTACAGAATCCTGAGTTTTAAGTCTTTACGTTAAGAACTGAGTTATTTATGGAGGGTTTAGTGAGTGTGTGTTATTTCAGAAAATCATAGAAAATCACAGAAATCTCGCAGAGCTCCGCAGCACACTTTAAAAATATTCGTATGAACACCCTGCAACTGGATCTGTAACTGTTGAAAAAAAACCACCTATATTTGAACATCACCAATCTGTCATTGTACGATTTCTCTTAAATGACGATAGATAAATGGCTGATTTTTTTTTTATTGACACCGGGGGCTCCTTGACTTTGACGTGAAGTGAAAAAATAATTTCTCTATTTTCATTTTGGACCTTTAATCCCAGAAAAATGGCCATAACTCAAAAACCGTTGAGGCCTAGACGCCATCTTTTTTTTTTTACCTTTATTTTACTAGGCAAGTCAGTTAAGAATAAATTCTTATTTTCAATGACGGCCTAGGAACAGTGGGTTAACTGCCTGTTCAGGGGCAGAACGACAGATTTTGTACCTTGTCAGCTCGGGGATTTGAACTTGCAACCTTTCGGGTCCAATGCTCTTACCACTAGGCTACACTGCCGCCCCATCTTGTTCGGGGCCAACTGCCCATTATGCCAAACCTATGCTCACCAAGTTTCAGCTTCTAAATATTTTCAGTTTTCGAGATAAGGCACCGTCGTGATTCGTGATGTTTTGTCAAATTGCAATTTGATTGCTTATGCCCTCTTGTGGGATTTTCCGGGATAGCGGAAAAATGACCAAAATTGGATTATTTTATAAAACGAAAACCGAATGTCCGACAAAGTTCATTTGATGACTTCCCGGTAGGTCTGGCCCTGCCGCTCGGCCCGACGCCGTCCCCGAGTTTTACAAATGTTTTCGGACGTCTAGTAAGGGACGGTACATTTGCAATATGGACTTTCTCACTAACCATACAGAAAATGTCGAAATGTTCCCTTAATGTATGTTAGGTGGCCCTATCATTTACGCAGCTTTAAGATTTCCACTCGCTAAATTGTCTAGATATTATTGTAATATTAAACACGAGTTTTTTGTGTTTTTCAGGCCAACTGCACATATAAGTTAAAGTGTATATATTTTGTATAACTGTTAATATTCTCTAACGTTTGTAAGATCATTTACGCAGCTTTAAGATTTCGACTCGCTAAATTGTCTGGATATCATTGTAATATTAAACACGAGTTATTTGTGTTTTAAAACAGGGGACAACGTTTTTTTTTTTTAGGTATGTATTTCATCTGGAACACAATGAGTTAGACGATGATTCTCAGTCTCAAAACCCCGGCAGCCAATCGCCATCAGCATATTTTCGGCATAAATCCATATAATTAATCACATACCCAAGAATATTTATATATTAAAAAAACAAATAGTGTGTACTATTTTAAAAGCTATTTTTTTGTATTTACAGCCAACATACAGCCAAGAATGATAAAGGTTTCGTTATGGACAACTGACACAACGGGTGATTTGGATGCAATTCTCCCATTCTGCACAAACTTTTTTTCCAGCACACCACAAACAGAGAATCTTAAACTTCCCGACAACTCCCCCGGAAACCTCAACCCACTCGCTACACATTCCATGTCCCAACAACCAACGCATAACTGTAGCCCAAGTGCATTGCGCAGAATCACCCCGGTCCAAGAAGGGCTACAGGGCTGAAAATGTACGGATTCAAGAACTGGCACTCTATGGAGACGGTATGAGACCATTATACATTTGTTATTAGTTATACGTCTTTTATTAGTTATACCTCTTTTGATAGAATATGTTAAAACAATGTCAAATAATGTTTTTTCAGACTCCAACGAGACCGGCCCTGCAGAATCGGGAACGCTTGATGAAAAAAGTCTAGAGCCCTCGGTATCCACGATTCGTCAGAACAGCCAGCGCCAAAAAAGCAGAGGTATTTTAACTATATATTGTTAATATATAGTATTATACCTGAAATGTATTTGACATTTTATGTATCTAACATATTTTTATATTTAATAACCTATTTTGTATGTATTATTTTCTTTCAGACTCCTTTCAGACGGCACAGAAGGCCACATACAGCTGGGGGATTCCCGGCTCACGGAACATTCCCAATGAAACAACCAAAGCGGAGGATATCCCTGTTTTTAATGACATTTCAGAGGTTGACGACCAGTTATTCTGTGATGCGGCCAACCTTCTTGACCCCGACAATTCTATGGCGTCAACATCACGATCTGAAATAGAACAAGCAAGGTTTTTCACATTCTTTTCCAGGGCTTTGAAATCGAGGACTGTTTTGCTATACAAACGACTGGGGATTTTAATTGAGAGACAGTACCGCGACGATATGTTATTCTGGCATAGAACAACATGTTAAACAGCAAACCGATTAAAAAACGCAAATACAGGTGCTAAAATCATATATGTAACACGGACCATTCCAGAAATACCCAAAAACGCACATCCTTAATTATCCAAATGGCAGAACCACAGGAACAAGTTGAGACAGCTTTCAGCCTCTTAGCACAGATACCGCCAGACCTCCTAGAAATTATTAAACGTATGAACGAGTCAGGGACGCCCGATGAAAGCATATTATCACAGATTCCAGCCGAACTCCTAGAAATGATTAATCGTATGAACGAGTCAGGGGCGCACGATGAAAACCTGTTATCACAGATTCCCGAAGACCTCATAACCCTAATTAATCGGATGAACGAGAGCCGGACATTTTCGGCACCCGCTACACCAACAGCGACATCCCAACCGTTAACACCCATGTCCGTAGAGTCTGAAACGCCACATGATGTTTTTGGGGAATTGGAAAATGTTCTAAATTGTCTAAATCTGGAGGGAGATGGTATTGATAGACGTGTCCAGGTTGTGTACCGGAATAAATTCAACAATACAGAGATTCGACAGTTTTTCAATTTCCTATGGGTGAATCAGAATCTTGACTATGCTGTGTTTTAAGTAATGATAATGGACACTCTGAACGATCTGTTAGACACGGCAAGAGATTATGGCGAACCACGTGATGTCTTACAGTTGGAGATTTGTGGAGATAGCCTGCATAACACAGTTTCTCTTATTTTACCCAATGGCGAAGCAGATCTTGAACAATTTATCGCGCTGCTAGAACGCCTTGTTCAGTCGAATTTAGCCATCATAGCAGATCGGACCCTCGAGCTTGTAGTGCAAATAATATGTCAACCCCAGGGTGGTGGTTGACAGAGAAGGAAGCTTGATAGCCTAATGCAGTCAGAAATCATAAGCAATAAAAGGGCCTACCTCATAAACGTTCACAATCCAGATAATAAGCTATGTTTTGCAATAGGCTTAGCGCATTTACTTAACCCTGGATGTACTGATCTGACGGCATTGCAAAAGGCTAGAGAACTCCAAAATGGCCGTGGGTCTCGGTATACAGGATGCTGTGGCTTTCTCTGACATAGTCAAATTTGAAAACTTTCTGAATATCAAGATTGTGGTTTTGCACCAAAGTAGAGCTAATGCAGCTCTCTTGAAGGTCCAAAACAACCCCCAACCGCATCCTCAGATTCTGTACTTTTATGTGCAAAACGAACATTACTACGCCGTTACCAACATCACACCGTTCATAGGAGCACCATATGTGTGTCCATCCTGCCATACCGGCTACACCCGAAAGGGGGGGGGGCACTTTTGCCGTTATAACTGTTCAGTATGTCAGGATGTAGATTGCCCAATGCAGCCCTTAAACTTGACACCCTGTGAGGATTGCCACCGCACATGTCGTTCGACCTACTGTTACAAAAAAACACAAAATTGAAACATGGCACCCCAAGGCATGTACATCTGTAAGCATTTGTGACATTAACAAGAAATGCCCAGAATGTCATTGCAATTACAACCTTAAAATAGATAGCCCTAAACCGCATGTGTGTGGAATCATACATTGTCCAATCTGTAAAGGGCCTTTGAAAAGCAGAGACGCTAAAGTGGTTCAAGAAGTGCCACACGAGTGTTATATTCAGCCCTTGGCTGAAGATGATATATGTGTTCTATGATTTTGAGACAAATCAGCAATCGGGGGTTCATTTACCTATTCTTGTATCTACCATAACTTTCAAGGGGGGAAAGTGGTCGGCAGAAGGATCCAATTGTGCACTACTCTTTCTAAAACACTTTAGAAAACCACAGTACAGAAACTTCACATTTATAGCGCACAATGCTAGAGCCTACGACTCTTACCTTCTTCTGAACCCCTTGATACAGCAAGGCGTGGCACCCAGTGTCATAGCTCAAGGTAGTAAAATATTGTGTTTTGTAGACCCAGCCTTCAACCAGAGATACATTGACAGTTTAAGCTTCTTGGCTCAAATGCCAGAGGACTTGGGTTTTGAAAACTCTGTGAAAGGCTGGTTCCCCCACTTCTTCACATCTGAGGAGAATCTACATTATGTCGGATCATATCCCAGCCCAGAAATGTACGGGTGTGATCAAATGTCTCCCAAAGAGCGTGAGAGATTCATGACGTGGTACGAAACAGTAAGACATGGCACCTTTGATTTCCATAAAGAGATGGAATCATACTGTGACAACGATGTGGTTATACTTCGTGAAGGATGCCTCAGATTCAGAGAAGAGGTAATCAAAGATGCAGGCATTGACCCCTGGAGTTGTACAACTATTGCATTGGTATGCATGAAAACCTAATGTACACACTATCTGCCTACATCCTCTATAGCTATCCCCTCGCCAGACAACTACCGACGCCAATTCAAGTCATACTCTAGTGCAGGGGTGTCAAAGTCAAATGGACGGAGGGCCAAATAAAAAATTTAGCTACAAGCCGAGGGCCGGACTGTTCGAATGTTCATTGAAAAATTTTTAAATGACGCATATAGTCTAGTGAACCTAATTGTACCTACTGAAAACCTAACAAATATATTCCAATATGATCAGATAAATAAAGCAATATTTTCTTATGGCTCTGTCAGTAATCTTTAATTTTCAACAGACACAAAAGACAAATTTCCTTTATATAAAAATCCCCATAACATGAACATTAAATGAAAGAAACCGGTATTCAAGGCACCATCAGTAGCCTATATTTTCTATTTTAGCAAAAGTGGGCTAAATTTACTTCAAAGAAAAAAACAATAATAGCAATTTTCTATCATCCACTCAACTGAAATATTTTTAAAATATAATTGGATTGAAATACAATAAAATAAAGTGCAAAAATCTATTAATCAAAAACAACACTTTGTTTAAGGAGAAGTAACATGCAGTGAAAACAAATATTAAACTTTAACTTTTAAACTTGAACTGAGTAAAAACTCTAAATATGTGATTGCACAGTAATGTTCACTTGTTTGAGGTTGAGGGTGATACTTGGTGGTGTCCCATCTTTTCCACAAGTTCATCAATGTTCGGGGTAAGGCTCTGAGCTGAGGAAATCCTCAGAATTGAGTGGAGGTGTTCAGCAGTAAGTCGACTTCTGTGTGATGTTTTGTTCAGGTTCATCAAAGAAAAAAGTTGTTCACACAGGTATGTGCTGCCAAACATAGACAACGTTTGAGCAGCCTGGATGCGCAGCTGGGGCATTGTGTCGTGGAGGAAACGGGCGAACTCCGCAGCACCCACTGCCGCATATTTTGCCCTCAGTGCATCATTGCATTGGAGGTCAATCAACTCCATTTGGAGGTTTGGTGGTGAGCTTTCCACGTCAACAGCAAATGGGTTACCGAGCAGTTCCAACCTGCTTTTTTGTGCTTCAAAGTCAGCAAATCGGCGTCGAAAGTCAGCGGCAAGCATACCTATTTTATCAGCCAACTGTGCGCTCGGGAACGCACTGGTAGAGAGCTTCTCTTTCATGGTCTGGCAGCTGGGAAAGTGGCTCAAATTTTCTTTCCGCATCTGCGTCTCCCACAGAGTCAGTTTGGTTTTAAATGCCTTCACTGTACTGTACATATCAGAGATGACATGATCCCGACCCTGCAGCTGCAAGTTCATTGCATTCAGATGACTCGTAATGTCACACAGAAAAGCCATTTCACACAGAAACATTTCGTCTCGGAGTTGTGTTGTGTCTTTCCCTTTGCTGTCCAAGAACAGACAAATCTCCTCACGAAGCTCGAAACATCTTTGAAGCACCTTTCCCTGGCTTAGCCATCGCACCTCTGTGTGATAAGGCAAATCACCATGCTCCGTTTCTAACTCCGTCAGAAATGCCTTGAACTGGCGGTGATTCAAACCTTTGGCTCTGATAAAGTTAACTGTGCGCGTGATGATGCTCATTACATGCTCCATTTTCAAGGCTTTACCGCACAACGCTTCCTGGTGTATGATACAATGATAAGCTGTCAGCTCACCTGTCGCGTTTTCCTCTTGCATCTTTTCCCGTATCTTCGCCACCAGTCCGCTCCTGTGTCCACACATCGCAGGTGCTCCGTCGGTTGTCAAACCCACGAGTTTTTCCCAAGGCAGCTCCATCTCATTTACACATCTTGACACCTCTTCATACAAATCATGCCCCGTAGTTGTGCCATGCATAGGACGTAAAGCCAAAAACTCCTCTGTCACGCTTAGGCTGGAGTCCACTCCGCGGATGAAAATTGACAACTGGGCAATGTCAGAAATGTCGGTGCTCTCATCCACAGCCAAGGAATATGCAATGAAATCTTTTCCCTTTTTCACAAGCTGCTCTTTTAGATTGATGGACAACTGGTCTACTCTCTCGGCAATGGTGTTTCTGCTCAGACTCACATTTAAAAAGAGTTGCCTTTTTTCTGGGCAAACTTCGTCACAAACTTTAATCATGCAGTTTTTGATGAAATCCCCCTCCGTAAATGGCCGGGCTGATTTAGCGATCTCTTCTGCCAAAATAAAACTGGCCTTGACAGCAGCCTGGCCTTGTGATTTGGCTTTTTTGAACAGAGCCTGTCGAGATTTGAGGCCTCGTTTTAATTCCTCTGCCTTTTGTAGCCTTTGTTCCATGTCCATATTCTTGTTTTTGTCCGCGTGTTTCGTTTCATAATGTCGTCTCAGATTATACTCTTTCAGTACCGCCACACTTTCTCCACACAGAAGACACACAGGTTTTCCAGCTACCTCCGTGAACATATACTCCGACTCCCACCTTGTTTGAAACCCCGGTTCTCAGTGTCCACCTTCCGTTTTGCCATTTTTGATGGGTATCTGAAAGTTAATTTTACTGTGATGCTGACGACTGCTGTGCCAATAAATATTGAAATGAAGCAGCCTACTGCTCGGTGCGTCACCGTTGCATTGTGGGAAATGTAGTATTGGTGCGTGTAAAAGATCTGCGGGCTGCCGGCTTGCTGCGGTCTGCGGGCCGGTTCTAATAATAAATCAAGATCATCCCAGGGGCCGTAAAAAACCTTCTCGCGGGCCGGATGTGGCCCGCGGGCCTTGACTCTGACATATGTGCTCTAGTGGGTCCATTCAATGGTTGGAGTATATGGCCCAGGATAAAGACATTTTTATTCAACATGCTTTGAATTGGGGGGAGAAGGCGTTTGGCTCTTACCATGTAGATGGCTACTCCCAGATTGACGGGGTTGAGACCGTGTATGAGTACAACGGTTGTTTCTTCCACGGTTGTAAATCTTGCTTTGTGCCCCAGGCCATGTGTGTCCTAACCTAAAAGACTTTTGGGGAAATGTACCAAGAGTTTCAAAACAAATTGGATTCTTTACAGGCTACTTACGAGCTAAAAGTGGAGGTTTTGTGGGAGCACGAATGGGCCGCCCTCAAAAAGTCTGATCCTCATGTTCAAGCCTTCCTTTCCAGCTATGACTCCCCAGAACTCCTGGAACCCCGACAGGCCTTGTATGGAGGCCGCACCAATGCTTTGACCTTGCGGTATGTAGCGCAACCAGACGAGACAATAGGATATGTAGATTTTACATCCCTTTATCCTCATGTAATGAGATCCTCATGCTATCCTATGGGGCATCCGGAAATTATTCATTGTGATTTTGACTTACCTCAAAACTATTTTGGTCTTATCAAAGCAACTGTCTACCCTCCTAGGGGTTTGTTTATACCAGTGTTGCCTTACAGGGGCCCTCAAGGAAAACTTTTCTTTCCCCTTTGTCGCACCTGCAGTGAAAACAAACAGCAAACCCCATGTGATCACTCAGATCAAGAAAGAGCCCTGACAGGGGTTTGGGTCACAGTTGAATTCTCTAAGGCTTTAGAGATGGGGTATCGTGTGGCAAAAATCTTTGAAGTGTGGAACTTTTCCAATAAATCAGACATTCTTTTTAAAGAGTACATCAAGACCTTCTTGAGATGCAAGAAAATGGCTTCAGGCTATCCTGCATCGGTCACAGATCAAGAGAGCAAAGACAGGTACATTCAAGTCTATCACGACAGAGAAGGCATACTTCTTGACCCTGACAGAATAGAGGTCAACAAAACCAAACGAAATGTGTCGAAATTGTACTTAAATTCGCTTTGGGGCAAATTATCGTAGAGATGTAATATGCTAACAATATCGATTATTAAAGACCCCGAAGAATTTGGGGAATTTGTTTTTTCGGACCAATACGAAATTTCATTTATTCTTGAGTCAAGACATTGCCCTGGTGCAATGGCGACGTAACAAGAAGTGGGTTCTACCCCCGCGTAATGTAAATGTGTTTCTTGCAGCATTTACCACGGCCTATGGCCGACTTGAACTGTACACCCTCATGGAGCAGCTTCAGAGGCGTGTTCTTTACCACGATGTAAGCAAACAGGGGGAATGGAGCCCCCCACTCAGCAACTATCTGGGTGGCTTAACGAGTGAACTCGAAGAGGGTGACCATATCACAGAATGGTCCTCCTGTGGTCCCAAAAGCTATGCTTTTAGGACTAAAAAGAATAACGTGGTGTTGAAAGCCAAAGGTGTGACTCAAAACTATGAAAATGCCCCGCGTGTAAACTTGGAATCAATCACACGCTTGGTCGAGGGGTTCATAAATGACAGGAATAGTGACTTGGAGATTTTGAGCTCCTACAAAAAGATTGTTAGGGATAAAAAGGGCTTCCATCTGAGGAATGCCCCACTTACTAAAAGATTCAGGGGTGTCTATGACAAGAGACTGCTTTTGCCTGACGGGGCCACATTGCCCTTTGGCTACTGACTTATGCTACAAGCCGCAGTGTGTCATTAAAGCTTAAGATATTAGAGAATTTAGAGAATTTTAGAGAATTCTGAACATGTGTTATCTCAAAAGCCTGATAATGTTGTGTGGTGTTATTCTTGTTATCAACCTCTGTATGATGAATTGTTGAGGACAATAAAAATCAAGTTTGTTGAAGGAATACCTGAATCCCTGTCTGATGATGAACTTTTACCTCCTCATAAAAACAATCGGCTGGTTTTGGACGATATGCTATTTGCAGGTAGCGAACATCCCGAAATTGCACGAGCGTTTACCCAATATACTCATCATAGAAACCTGTCCGTGCTTTACTTGGTGCAGAATGTGTTTCACCAAAATAGCATTAAAATAGTAAAATAGCATTTCAGTAAAATAGCATTTTACTGGTACAAGTGTTTTTTGAATACAAAGCGATTGATTTGCGATGACACAAACATTATATTAAGCAGAACATTCAAGCGAGCCTTACCATTATAATCCAAATTATTATGAAATGCTCTCATTAGCTTCCTGGAAATGGAGGTTACTTCCCTGAGTTTTCCCCCATTCACATTCAGAATACATTGTGAAAAACTAAAATCTTTACTCACCATTTTTGCTCCAAGCAGATATAGTACATCCATAACTATCGGTTTCCTCATTAGCAGGGAGGAGTTTCTACAACCAAATTGTGTGTGCATCGACGTCATACCGCAATTTTAGCAAACACAGAAAGCGTCCGATATTGGAGACCAAAAGTCGTCTGACACACTGTTTAGGATTTCAACAACTTTAATAACCGATGTCTAACCTACAATCATCAGTTACTACTAATGTGAAAACAATCCAAAATATGACTATTCTAGCTCATTTTGTGGGCCTTTAACCATCTGTCTGACTTTGTTGTTCTCGTAGGAGAGAGACGGGACTATCGTGCATCCTCTGGGGAGCCTCAACAACCTCATGATGCTGAGGAGGCAGAGAAAAGTATCTCCAGATCAGAACACCTCAAGAAACACCCGCAGAGACCCTCGGGGAAGAGAACTCACTGCTGCTCTGACTGTGGGAAACATTTAAAATTTTCATTTGAACTTAAAATACACCAGGGAACTCACACAGGAGAGAAACCTCATAGCTGTGCACAATGTGGGAAGAGTTTTTCTCAGTCAAACACCCTGATATCACACCAGAGAACACACACAGGAGAGAAATCTTATGGCTGTGCTCAATGTGGGAAGAGTTTTACCACATCTTGCAAGCGGACGAGACACCATAGAACACACACAGGAGATAAATCTTATAGCTGTACTCAATGTGGGAAGAGTTTTCTAAGTCAACCACCCTGATATCACACCAGAGAAAACACACACAGGAGAGAAATCTCATGTCATTGCTCAATGTGGGAAGAGTTTTACTACGTCTAGCAAGTGGACTACACAACATGTAACACACACAGGAGAGAAATCTCAGCTGTGATCAGTGTGTGTCCTTGATAAAATACCTCTGATCAAACATCAGAAAATACATGAAGGAGTTGTTTCATGATATCAATGAATTAATGTCACAATGTAGAATGTTTTAACATTGCAGTAGGAGTATTTTAATAATGTCACGATGTCGAACCCTAAACGTTTGCCCCTTTTCTATTGATTTGAACTTGATAGTGATGTCAGCTTCATGGAAAATTCAGGCTATGAAATTGAAAGAGTAACTATTTATGTGATTTAACAAAAATTGACTTACAAAAAACGAGTTGTGTCACACTTACCACGTTGGTGACCCACTTGAATCAAAATGCAACACTTCAAAATGTTGCGAGCTGTTTTCTACAGATGTACACATTACTCCCAGATTCCGTGTCGTTTTTGAGCTGTTAGTTTTAACAGGACGTGCAGCCTCATCTCCCTCCTGTGGCACAATTGATTTCAACATGATATCGATAAGTTATGACAAATAAGTGTTGTGTTCCTTTGTTTAGCGACCCCTACATTTAAATGCATCACTCCAAAATGTAGCTGACTGTCTTCTGCAGGTTGTCCTCTTATCAGTGAGGTAAAAGATATCTCCCATTTCCATGTGTTTTTTAGTTGCGTCCGTTTCAACAGCATATACAACCTGATTTCCCCCCTAATTGATATCAGTGATTTATTGCTACTTGTCAAAACAACGTTTCTGGTGCTTGTGCAGTTTATAAGGAGCTTGTTTTAAAAAATACAAGTAATATGATTATTGTGGCAGATGTTTGTGTATATAGCCCATTTTACGTTTAGGTTTTCAATTTATCACAAACTGTTTCTGCATATTGGTTATTTATTTAGACACGTTAAAACTGTGTTTTGACATTGGGGATATCCCACCTAGCAAAATGTAATTGAAAAGACGTTGAAAATAAGACTATGCAACCAAATATTTCATATTTACAATTCCTGTAACATTTAGTAATCATAATTATTTATTTAACCAACTGACCATTTTTTTGGACACAATTATATTGACATTGTTTCACCTGCTTTTAGAATATCAGGGTTCATTCTCAGATGTGCCAACCCAAATATACTAGAGCATGACATTGGGAACTGGGCCCCGATCCAACAACATGCCTATCTAGTGAACCCTGAAAAGAAAGAGATGCTCCGCCGTGAGTTGGAAACTTACTACGGATATTGCAGGAGTTTCCTCTTGAAATCAGACATGTCCGTGGTAAAGGCAACTGGGTTGTTGATTGTCTCAAGGGTGGGCAGTCAAAAGGTGTTGTGTTTTGAGCTTAAGCAGAGTGAGTTGCCATGGATCACAATTTATTTTGACTGGATGTTTTTCCGTATTGGAGATGATTTTTTTTTAGTTTCGTTACAAGGGACGAGAGTTCTAGAAGCTCTTGAGTTTTAGGAAGATGAGAGTTCTAGAAGCTAGTGGGGGAAAAAAAAACGTTTTTTTCTTGTTTTTAATTGTAGACAGCCAGTAGACACCATGTTTATATTGGTGAAGGTAAAGCATTGTAGTTGATTATAATGTGTAATTGAAGTTGTTTTATGTTGGTGGTAAGCATTCTCTTAAGGGGGTAGGTGTTAGTCTTTAGTTTTTCCATTTATGTTTTGAGGTTGGACTTTCGCATGTAGAGCTCGTTAGCACGTATGGCGCACCGATTGGGGTCCCCTCGTTAGTCAGTATGTGTTACACCTGTGCTGGCTTGTCCATCTCGTTAGTGGGAAGGTGTTTCACCTGAGCTGGTCCAGGTTCTATTTAAGAGTGTCTGGCCCAGGGGAATCCGGTGGAGAAAGGGTTTGATGTGACTGTACATTTGGAAGAACAGCACGACGAGATTATGAAGATGGTGAGGGAAGGGAAAGAAGAAGGACCCCTGTGCCATTACACGGTGACCAGCCTGGCAAGGAACAACTTCAGGGTGGTCACCGTAACCATGTACAATCCGCATGTGAAGGATGAAGAGGTGAGGGCCTTTCTGGGGAGATATATGGACAATGTCTCCTCAGCGAGGTACCTCAGGGACTCCCTGGGTTTCTGGAACGGAAAGAGAGGTTTCCAGGCGTTACTCAGGGAGTCCCCGAAGAGTGTGGATGGCTACCTCCATCCTCTGGCGATGTTCTCCCTGGGGGCTGACAGGGGAACACTCTACTATGCACGTCAGCCCCCGTTCTGCAGGCGTTGTATGGCCTACGGCCATACCCTGACGTCGTGCAGTAACAAGAAATGTCGGTTTTGTGGGTCGGAAGAGCACGAGGCCAGGGAGTGTGACGAGCCCAAGGCTTGCCACGGGTGTGGCTCAAGAGAACACCTGTGGCGTGATTGCCTGGCTCGTCACAGGTCATACGCGTCTGCAGCTGGGTGGGGAGCGGGGGATGGGGGGAGAAAAGAAAGGACGCGTGCAGATTGTACGGATGGCACAGGGGAAAGGATGGAGAAGGAGGAAGAAGGAAGAGGTGAAAAGAAAGAGGAGAGAAGATGGAAAGAAGGAAAAAGAAGGAGAGATTAAAAAGAAGGTGGAAGAACGTGGAGAAGCAGAGAAGAGGGAGAAGGGGACAGTGGTACGAGAAGGAGTGGAAGAGGGAACGGGGACAGTGACGGAGGGGAGGGGGGGGAGGAGTGGGGGGACAGCCTGCCAGGCTTCCTCGAGGTCGAAATGAGGGATTTGGTGGAGGAGTTAGCAGGGATGGGATGTTGTGTCTCCCCGCTACCTCCTTCACCAAAGAAGAAAGGGATGAAGAGGGGGAGCTTGGCAGGAAGTGAGAGGGAGGGGGGTGTGGAGGTGGAGGGGGGCTAAGAGAGTGGCGGGGGGAGGGGAGGGTAATTTGTCCTCCCGGTTTGCCTCAGCCCCTTGAATTTTAGTGGATGACTCCAGTGAGGGGTCGGTGGGCTGTTTGTTAGAGGGATCCCAACATGCAGCGCCGAGGCAAACAGGAAGGGGGGGGATGGTGGGTGGGGAGGGAGGACCCAACACACTGCCTGGGTCATGGGTTGGGATGGAGGACGGGGGGGCGTCAGGAGAGGAGAGGACGTCCCCGCCGGTGGAGATGGACCAGGGGAGCATCGGGTGAGTCTCCTGTTTTTTCTTTGGTTTTTGGGGGTTTTATTTGTTGTTTAATAATTAAATGAATAGTTCTGTTTCTTTTTTTAGTCTACATGTTAGGGGGTTAAGGAATAATGTTAAAAGGAGGGCGGTTTTTTGTTTTTTAGAGGGTGTGGGGTTTGATTTCTGTTTTTCTACAGGAGGTTCACCTGAGGGATGGTGGGGATGTGTGTGGATTTAAGAGGGAGTGGGATAAGGGGGAATCTTTTTGGGGCATAGGAGGGGTGCACTCAACAGGAGTAGGGATTTTGTGTGGGCATAGAGAGGTTAAAATAGAGAACACTTTTGTAATAATGCAGGGTAGAGTTTTGGGGATAGATGTTAAGTTTAGAGAAGCTAGATATAGGTTAATTGGGGTGTATGGGCCACAGGTGGCGGCAGACAGGAGGGAGATGGTGGACTGTCTGGCGCCCCTGTGTGTTACAAACAGGCACTTGGTGATAGGAGGAGATTTTAATATAGATTTAGGGGTAGGCAGTGATAGCAGTGCAGGTGCCATCTCTGGGCTAATGGCTTGCCATGGTCTGGTTGATGGTGGCCTGCACACTACTCCGGCAATGGTCGGTCCTACATGGCGCAACTCCAGGGGGGTTGCGCGGAGGCTCGACTACATTTTTGCATCCAGGTTTTTGGGTCAGTTGTCTGGGCGGCTGTTGCCTGTTTTCTTCACGGATCACGACAGGGTGTTCCTGCAGGTGGGGTCGCCAGTCTGCCTCTTCGGTAGGGGGTACTGGAAGTTAGATCGGGATATACTGGAGGAGCAGGCTTTCGTTGACGCATTATTTTGTTTCTTTCGGAGGCTTGACGGCCTCCGGTCCATGTTCGAGGGGGTGTTAGAGTGGTGGGATTTAGTTAAGGTGAGGATTAGGGCTTTTATAATAGGATATTGTAGAAGGAAAAAAAGGGAGGAAAGGAGGCTGGTGGATCGTATCCAAAGGTTAATTGAACTCGAGTACGAGGCAGGCAACCTCGGCGGGTCGATTGACTGGGAGAGATCTGCAACCCTAAAGGCGCAGCTCAGGGAGCTGCAGGAGCAGAAGGCTCGAGCTTTCCTGGAGCGTGCGCATAGTAGCTTTCTAGAACATAATGAGACTTGTTCCGCTATGTTCTTTAAGTCGGTTAGGGCCAGGCAGAGTAGGAAGGTAATGCATGGCGTTAGAAAAGAAGATGGTAGTATAGTTAGAAAACCAGAGGAAATGGTCAGGGAGACAACTGATCATTTCCGAGGGTTTTTTAAAGAAAGGGAGATAGATGTAGAGCAGGGAAACGTGTTTTTAGAACACTTGTCCCGGCGGCTGCCGGAGGACATTAGAGACGTGATGGAGGCCCAGATCTCACTAGAAGAGGTTGAGAGCGCTCTTAGGAGGATGGGAAAAGGGAAGGTGCCTGGGATGGATGGGCTGCCGGCTGAGTTTTACCTCAAGTTTTGGGGTATACTTGGTCCAGTGGTCCTCGAAGTCTTGAAGGCCATCCTTGAGACGGGGGTCCCGGGGGGATCAATGGCTGTTGGTGTGCTGTCACTTCTTTATAAGAAGGGGGAAGCAACTGACCTTGGCAACTGGCGGCCGTTGACCATGCTGTGTGTAGACTACAAGATTCTTGCAAAGGTTTTAGCAGACCGGTTGCGCACAGCCCTTCCCTACGTCCGTCCATGAGGATCAGACGTGCGGGGTAGAGGGCCGCTCAATAAGATGGAACCTACAGTTGATCAGGGACTCCATCGCCTGGGTTGAAGATAGAGGGCTGCCTTTAATGGTAGCAGTGCTAGATCAGGCGAAAGCCTTTGATCGCGTGAATAGATCTTTTCCATTCAGGGTGTTAGGTAGATTAGGATTTGGGGAGAAGTTTATAGGATGGATCCGTACATTATATGTCGGAGCGGGGTGTCGAGTTAGTGTAAATAGTCACTTAGGTGACGTTTTTGACCTCTCGTCTAGGGTCAGGCAGGGATGCCCACTCTCGGCCCTCCTCTTCGTACTGTACATGGAGCCTCTGGGGGCTGCCATTACGGCAGACACAGGGGTGGAGGGCTTGTTGATCCCTGGGAGCGGTGGGCTGCGTGTTAAGATGACGCAGTACGCCGACGACACTTCCTTGCTGTTATGTAAGGACTCGTGCCTGACAAGGTCCCTTGCCATCATTGGAGATTTTACCCAAGCGTCGGGGGCAGTTCTGAATCATGCAAAATCTTCCGTTAAGTATTTCGGAAGATGGCGCGGTAGGACGGATGTGCCCGGGGGGTTATCTCTCTGTGAAGGGGCCCTGAGGATTCTCGGGGTCCATTTTGAGACCTCTGGCTCAGCGACGCTAAACAAGAACATGCGTATCGCAGTGGTACAGAGGAAGCTATCAATGTGGAAGGCTAGGAATTTGTCTTTTATGGGCAAAGTCCTGGTCCTAAATGTGGATGTGTTGCCGTCTCTTTTGTATTTGGCATACATCTACCCATTGCCGGCTTGTCTGAGGAGGCCTCTAGTGAGGCTTGTGTTTCAGTTTATGTGGAGTGGCAGGTGCGAGTGGGTCGCCAGGGCACGCATGATCTGTCCCATCGGGGAGGGAGGTAGGGGGGTACCACATTTCCCCCTCAAGCTGGACGCAATTTTTGTTTCTTTCTTTTTCATCGGAGCTTGCTCAGCCAGTGATACACCCGTCCGGTTACCTCCTGTGGGTGTTCTTCTCGTACCAGGCGAGAAGCGTAATGGTGTGGTCTAACGCGGGTCCTCGGGTGGAACAGCTGCCGTGGCACTTTGGCCATGCGGCAAAGTGGCTGCGTGCGCACCCCGAGGTTGAAGTTGCCCGAGTAGGTTTAGATCACAGGCACCTGTACGAAGAGGTCAGGCA
The DNA here is from genome assembly GCF_036934945.1 of Oncorhynchus masou masou. Lineage (NCBI taxonomy): Eukaryota > Metazoa > Chordata > Actinopteri > Salmoniformes > Salmonidae > Oncorhynchus > Oncorhynchus masou. The sequence continues at coordinate 62,442,305 of NC_088217.1, read as the reverse complement.
GGCAGGGAGTCCTGCGCCTGTAGCGGGCATCTCGTCAGTGGTCTGGGAGGGAGTGCAGGCGCGGGGCCTGGACAACAGGCTCAAGGACCTGAATTGGTTGGGCCTCCATAAGTGCTTGCCGGTATTTTCCATCTTGTACCGGTATAGTGTGGTGCGATCCCCCACCTGTCCAAGATCTGCTTGTGGCAGGGAGGAGACTGTGCGCCATGCCTTCTGGGACTGTGCCTTTGCCGGACTAGTCTGGGCTAGGGCACGGGTGATGCTAGGTGTGGTTAGGAGTGATTTTGTTTTGACATGGGCTAGGCTAGAGAGAGGCGTAGGGAGAGCAAAGGGAACGGATAGGGACAGGTTTCTGCTCTGGCTTCTCATGAGTCTCTTTAAAAAGGGACTGTGGGAAGCCAGGAAGAATTTAGTCAAGACAGGGAGAGATTGGGGGGTGGAAGGGATAGTGAGAAGGGTGGAAGGTGATTTGAGGGGGAGGATGAAGAGGGAGGAGAGGAAGTGGGGAAGCATGCGGCACGGGAGAGGTGGAAAGGGGGTTTAGGGCTGGGAGTGTTAGAGTGAGTTTGGTAAGGGGATAGATTAGGGAAGGGGAGATAGGGAAAGGGTTAGGTATTGGTTAGGTTTGACGGGGAGGGACGATGCTCCCGAGGTTTGTTTTTGTTTGGTGTTTGGTGATTTGGTTTTGTAAATATAAGTAATTAAGAATGAATGAGAGATATGATTTTGTAAAGTGTGAATGGTATTGATTTTAAATAAATTATTTTAAGCACCTTTTTGGTTTGCGGCCCTTTAAAAATATATATATATTTTTTTAACGTTTGTTGTGTTTTTCATTTGTTTGCCTCTTCTTGGGCAGATTCAGTGGGTCTCATGGTGGGTGTCTTTTATGTCCCAGTTGTTGTTACTAGTCAACTTTCAGTGGACACAGAGCAACTCTGCAACATTATGTTTAATACTTTTATTGCATCAAATGGTTTTATGCAACAGAATAGAGGGTTCTTAGAACTATAGTGTCTGTGTTCTACTGAGGATTGGCCTCTGGGAGAAAACACTTACAGGAGATTTACAATATCCTTTGGGTGATAAAACCTAGAGACCGCATTCGTGTGTGTATACCTGTGTGGAGGTGTAGGCCCAGTCAGGAGGCTCTGATGACCAGTCAGCTATCTGTTATTATTTTAACATTTACTTGTTTTAAACCTGTACCCCATTTTAGAAGTATTAACATATGTAAATGTATGAGTTGCATTATCCTAGGAACTAAGCATGAGATAGAAATGTGAAAATATTCCTGCAAGTTAAAATATTGTTGAAAAACAACTAATTGCTTAGGTATTTTTAGGAATAGCATTGACGGTCTAAAGTTATACTGTTACATTGATGCTGTAGCTATGGAGAGTCATTGAAAAAGCAAATGGAATGTTTGTCGTGAGTACCTGATAATTTCTTACGTTTAAATGGATTGTGAATATTTGAAAATATGATTAATTATATGTGTATAATCGATTACTAGAGATTTGATGAAGTAATTCTGAGAATATAATTAGATACAATTTAAACAACCCATATGAAGACCAACGTAGGTTTTGAGTTGGTATCTTTAATGGGTAATTTGATAAAGATGAGGTTTAAGCATTATTAAACAGTCTACAAAGTCTGGGCAGTTGTCTCAAACTGATGGGAGTGTCCACTTTAGGTTAGTTACCCTAAGGATGAAACTATAAAACGCTTACTCGATTTTCTCCGTCTGGGTACTACATTTGAAATAAAACTGCCCTTAAGGCCTGAAAATTCTCCTCGAAACAGCCACCCTCGAAGCATCGTTACCCATCACGCCACAAGCCGCAGCCCTTGCAGAGCAACTACTTCAAGGTCTCAGAGCGAGTGATGTCACCGATTTAAATGCTATTAGCACGCACCCCGCTGACTAGCTAGCCATTTCACATCAGTTACACTATATTTATTGTATAAACCTTTTTCCATGAAGTTCGAGTGAACCAAGGTGGCTGACGAGCTGTTGATGTTGAAGAAGCGTCCCGTCCACTAGATTATGTCACAGTGGCAGAATCACCTCGCCATCTGCTGCCTGGAGTTGGTATCGCAGTTGCAAAAATACTTTCAGACAAAAAGCTAAAAAGCGACTGCCCCTAAAAAACAACGACTCCCTTTGAAAACGGGCGATGTGGCATCAGAAACATTTATTACAGTGGGAAAATTTGCTACAAAGTGTAGCTAAATAGAATAACTTTGGTCACACCCAGTCAGCACGTGACGCCCAAGGACGCCGAATTATGGGCGATATCAGGTCTGTCTGTTGTGGCCGCTATTTCGCCCCACAATAGTCACCCCAAAATGGGCTGTGTATAAGTATGTAAATGTCTCTCGGAAAAGGTGACTTTTATCAATATACACTCTAAAAATTAAAGGTTCCTGGAGTAATCCTTTAAGTGTTCTTCAAATTGAAACTGTGGGGGAACCCCTAAAAGTTATTTGAAGAACGTTTTGTGGGAACCCCTATAAGTTATTTGAAGAACCCCTTATCATGGTTCCTCAAAGAACCTTTTGGGGTTCATTATTTAACTCACTGTCCACCCTCCCTCCATTATAAAAACATATTTTAATAATATTGACCATATTGATTTAAATAATTCATTGTTTATTTACTGGCACATATATGAATTAATATTTACAAAACACATTACAAAATTGCAACATTTCTGAGGACATGTCAGACCATAACAAATAATACATGTATTTGTATAGTGCTTTTCATGACATTTAAAATGTATAAAATAATGATGTACAATAAAGACAACATATATTAAACATGAATCATAGGTAAATTAACAACATTGTAGACTTGATGCTGAATACAGATTTTTCAGCTTTAGTGTGTATATCGTATCCACTTAGTTATGTTAGGAAGTTTGCCATCTTTATGACTGGCCCTGGTAACTTCACCCCAACTTCTCGTATCCCCAGAACACAGTAACTTAAGAACATAAGTGTTTTTCTGACATTTTTGGGAAATTCAAGGGATTTTTTTTTTAAATACAGCCCTAGCAGAGCCCCAAGTCCCATGGGGACGTCCTCGAGGGCGTGGATGTTCTCCCCATCAAAGGCCAGCAGTATTTCACTTTCATATCCATTCCATGGACTTGATTAATTTCTGAGAAGATCTGAGAAGATCCTTTGCACACATTTGAATGCTAATAGATTTTAGTTTGTATTGACTGCTATGTAGGTTAAATGTACACTTCAAATGCAGCTGTCCTACAACATACCTGTACCTTCTTCTTGATCCCAATTGCATTGTGTCCATGTTCTGTCCTATAAGAATTTCAAAGGAAGAGAAAATGTGTCAGAGAATAGTCTTACAAGAATTAAAAAAAGAAAAATATATATATTAAATACATATTGCAAGATAAATGGTATTGACATACAATGTAATGTAAAATAGAAGAACATATTGGAGAAAGCACTAGCCAATACAGTACTGCCATACAGTAACAGTACTGCCATACAGGCCTAACATCACGTTTCAAGATATCTTTGTTCACATATTGTTCAATATTTTATCAAGCTGACTTGAAAGATTACACGCAATATTTTGCTGCATGGCAATACTGTGTTAAGATTCTGAAGGGCATTTATACAAAAGAGGTAGTCTAGACTGTATTATTACCATTACGCATTTGAATCCCATATCTGATACCAAGATATTAATTTCCATCCACAAGGGGGCGGACGTGTAACGTTTCCAAAATGGGATATTATTGTCCATGTAACGTTTCCAAAATGGGATAGTATTGTCCATGTAACGTTATGCCCCCTTGTGTTAATAGTATTGCATGCTGTTGCCGGCTATATAAAGAGTAAGACCTCCATTGACGATTCAGTTCGTTGTTACATCTCGTCCGGACAGGTCACCGTCAGTTAGTTAGTTAGTTAATGTTAGCTAGATCATTCTCACAAAAGTGAGAACTGCTCTAGATTGTAAACTTACATTAATGAAGTGTAAAGCCATGTTGGCTTTATGGAAACGATATATGGGAAAGAATATAGTTGAGGGAAATAATCCAAACCTAGTTGTGCCTAGTTAGGACAACGTTATCTAGCTAGATAACGGTACTGTACTGTAGCTCATACAACGCCGACGGTCAAACCCGGCTTTCTAACATTTACGGTAATTAACTATAGTAAGGTAATGGACGATATTCACAGAAAACCATCATTGTCTTCGTTATTCATTATTAAATTACTATATATGAATTATTTCGAGACATATTCAGAGCCAAACATCAACCCAACTTAACCTTTTTAATAACTGTTGTCGCATCCAAACTTGTCACCATCGTTTTCAGTTGAAATTGCGGAGTTCCCGGAAGAAGTCCAGCAACCACGGAGGTTCCTCGATGAACCCACCTTCTAACAAGTTATTTGAGAACCTTTTGGGGCTGTTTTTCATTGACCAAGAACCTTAGGGGATCCGAGGACAACTCCAGTTGAACCCTTCATTTTTAGAGTTGTAGTCGGATCTATTTACTCTCCGATTCAAACATGATGATTAACATCAACGATCAAGTCAGCTGCTGCTGCTCCAATACAGTATGAGGTGAGACAGTGAACTGACGTTGAATCATAATAATTAAGTTAATTAAAATTAATTAGTGAAACTGTTAAAAAGGAGTATGGCATATTAAATATATTACTATATTGTTATCATAAAGAAACACCATGGAATATTGTACATCATATTAAATATATTACTCTATTGATATCATATAGAAACATCAGTGAATATTTTACATCATATTAGCATCAACATACATTGTTTCATTCAATTTCACATAATAAGGATATTTCATATTTTCAAGTTCAGAAGTCAGAACCCATCACCTGCTATGTAAAAGAGACCGAAGAATGCACAATGCTATCCGGGATCCTTGGGACATCCCTACCCTAAACCCTACATTAACTCCTACCTTAACCATTTTAAATGTTAACTTCAATGTGCTAGGGACGTCCCAAGGATCTATCTCTACCCGAAAATATAAGTGATTGATAGTTCTTATTAAGCAGTCATAAAACCTTATTTACTGTAATGAACTACTAAAATTGTGATTTTGTCAGACAGCAGCCGACCAGCCGACCGACCGACCAGCCGACCGACCGACCGACCGACCCTTCCATCCCTCCTCAGCCTTCCTCTCCTCTGAAGACCCAGTGAAGGTGGAGCTCAGTCAGAGAGCTGTTGAGGGACTGGTTAGGAAGAACACTTCTACAGCCAGAGAAGTGAGAGGTCACACATGGTTTAGATGGTATATATGTTTGTCCCCTTAGTGGTTCATCACGTAAGCAGAAGGGATTATATTCCATCATCTATTGTTACAGATATTGGTATCCTGTGTGTATTTTCTTTCCTTCTCCCCTATGCACAGGTGTCGCCAATCAGTCGGCAATCAGAAGACACCTGCTCCTTTTACCTTACCCAATCACATCCCCTTTCCCTTGGTTTAAAAACCCAGTCAGTTGTTTTCTCTGCAGCTCAATCTCTCTCACTCTCTCTTTGGATTGAGCTCTCTTTTGGTTTTTGGTCCTACATGTCACATTTGTCCGGAATTATGCGAGTATGTATTGTTGTGCTTCCTTAATGTTTGTTGGTGGGAAAAGGCAGTACCAAGACAAGTCACCCATGGGCATACATTACCTGTAGGAAAACCTTTTGTCTAAATACCCTAGTTAGAACTGGGCAGACCACCCGCTGTATTATTGTTTAGTTAACTGTATTGGAGTAGGCTAGTCTAGCTTAGGTGTGTTTTTGGATATTTTATTATTTCTTTCCTTGGGTCCAGCACAGCCCCCTTTACCGCGTGTTTAAAATAAACCATGAGTGTCTGACGGTAGATTTAAGTTGTCTGTGGTTTTTCACTATTATGATTTGCTTGAGTTATGTTACGGGTCTTGTTTCCATTCCCCCTAGACTGTAGGGCCAAAGGGATTCGTAACATCTATGTTTATTTCCATTAGTGCAAATTGTCCACTGATAAAGGTGTAATTTCTCACCCCTTTTGGCTGCATGAAAGTACATTTCCCCTCAGGCACACACACATTTGTTCATTGATATTATGAAAGTAATTTGTGTAGAATGTACTTTTCCCCACATCTCTTTACATTGCTTGTGCATATTGGTGGCCTGACTGCGTCTAGATTATGTCAAAGGTCCATCCTGGTTGATCTGAACCTAATGCATCTTGGAGTGATCAGATGACAGATGTCACACCTGGCACCTAAATGTAACTAGATGCTCCATATCCATTACTTTTGAGTGTTTAATATGACTAAATGTGTTTCTGTGTTGCAGGGGCAGTCAAGAAATGGAACAGCAAGGCCACAGAACATGACATACGCAGAGCAGTGGGAGACCACCTCAAGCCCCTGGTAGAGCTGGGGATGGTGTTTACCACTCCACCACTCCTTCAGCAGGCTGGAAAAGTGGGATTGATACTGTTTTTCATACTAAGAGGGACCAAGAGTCTGTTGATTGGTCGGTCATTGGGTTAATTTGTTGAAATCAAATCAAGCTTTATTTATACAGCACATTTCAGACATGGATGCAACATAATGGCTTCAAAGGAAAAAAATAATTTTAAAAATGAAAATAAAAACAGAAATATTTAGTACACAACAAACAAGATTAACAATTGAAAGACTAATTGGCACCCTAAGGAAATGCCATTGATTAAAATATGAATTGGATGCAATATCCAACCCAAAATATAAGCTTGTTTTTTTAAGAGGGGCTCTGAAATACACTATGGGGTGTCCACTGGAAGTTGACTAGTAACAACTGGGACCTAAAAGACACCCACCATGAGACCCACTAAATCTGCCCAAGAAGAGGCAAACAAAATAAAAACCCACACCAAACTTCAAGACAGTGGTGCAACTAAAGGTGTTGACTCTCCACATCTATCAAGACAACTGGAGCACCGGGCCAGTGTTATGAGAATTTTGTTATCAATGTTCAAAACTTCAATTAATCTACTCAGTCTGCCACCCAGAGTTGTAAGATTCTGGTTGAATGAAACCTAAGAGTCCCAACTTACAATAGTCTAAATGTTTATTCACGAGAATGTTCTAAAGTCAAGAATGCAAACACACTCAAACAAGTTCAAATCTTAAGCTACGCCTTGATCAGACAGTTGGTGTTTTTCCACTACACAGATACATTGTTTAATTTGCAACATGTTTCATAATTTTCTGCAAGCCTAACAGTTTCTCCAGAGGTGGAGACAGTAAGGAACACGGTAGTACAGCTTGTCTGTCGATAGCTCCTCGTATTTGTTTCACACTTGCACCCTGCTTACGTACTAAAAAGGAACAAAAGGTCCTTGTTCTCATTCTGATTCAAACTACACATATCTTCAGATTATAGTTTTATGATTCTAATACATTTCATACAATTATATGGTTTCAGAGTGGAATTATTTAATCATTAACTTTAAACATATAAATTATTTTATCAGCCAGACACTCTTAAATAGAACCTGGACCAGCTCAGGTGAAACACCTTCCCACTAACGAGATGGACAAGCCAGCACAGGTGTAACACATACTGACTAACGAGGTGACACCAATCAGTGCGTCCTTCGTGCTGACGAGCTAAAGTCCAACCTGAAAACATAAATGAAAAAAACAAAGCCTGTAAAACCTTCCCCTTCAAGACAACAAATATATCCTATATTTTTGATGGACAAGTTTGCTCACCACCAACAGAAAACAACATCCATTTCACATTATAATCAACTACAATGCTTCACCGTCTACAATATAAACATGCTGTCTACTGGCTGTCAACAATTAAAAACAAGAAAAAAACACGTATTTTGAAATAAGAATATACAAAAGTATAATTTTTATGTAACCTTTATTTAACTAGGCAAGTCAGTTAAGTACAACTTCTACCTGCAGCCCCACTTGGAACGAGCCCAAACAAAACACATCTCCAATACGGAAAAACGCAGTCAAAATAAATTGTGATCCATGGAAACTCACTGGCTAAACGCAAATAGTTTTGACTTCCCACCCTTGAGACAATCAGCATCCAAGTTCTCTTTACCACGGACATGTCTGATTTCAAGTGGAAACTCCTGCAATATCTGTAGTAACTTTCCACCTCACTGCGGAGCTTCTCTCTCTTTTCAGGTTTCACTCGATAGGCATGTTGTTGGATCGGGGCCCAGTCCCCAATATCATGCTCTAGTACATTTGGGTTGGCACATCTGAGAATTAATCCTGATATTATTAAAGCAGGGCAACAATGTAAATATAATTGTACCCAAGAGTTGTTAGTGGGTTGCATAAAACCTTTTGAATACAAAATGCTACATGAATTGTAAATATCAAAACTAAATGTACACCCCTTTGTTAATATGTATTGACAATAATTAATTTAATGGTGAGGCTTGGAATAATTAAAAATGTCAGGCTGAATGTTTGAAATATGAGGTGATTTGAGTCATGTTCTTCAGTCGTGCAATAAAGACAATTAGCACTCGAATGTTGTCAAGGAATACTGGAGTGATGTAAGATTGTTAATAACATTGATTATAGGCCAATTTATTATACTGCGTCCATGTGACTTTTTTAACCTTCATTTAACAGTAACCAAAAGGTTCCTCAAGCTGACAAGGTAAACATCTTGTCGTTCTGCATCTGAACAAGGCAGTTAACCGGTAGGCCGTCATTGTAAATAAGTCATGTGTCATGACCTTGGCCTGTTGGGGAAGGTTTATGACCCGCATAAATACCTTTCTCCTTTCAGTAATCCAACCAGTTGAAAATATGCGTTGGTACTTAATGAATATGATCTCAGATCAGTTGTTGTCTGAGACATTACTACTAATGACAGGATGACATAAACTGTATCTTGGAAAGTCGACACATTCTAGTTATCAGATTCACGTGGAATTGTTGTGCAATTTAAATGTTTAAATATGAAATTATTTGTGAAAAGATTAAATGTAATTTTAGCTTCTTAAATGAGAACGGACATTGGTTGTAAACTATGAAACACGCCCTTCTCTTCACCCTGATATAAGCCCGTTGACGAAAATCCAACTTTGTGTTCCAAGGATGAGAGGACGACGGTCCCCACGTTAAAGGGCAAAGATAATAACCGAATGAAATTACCATCGAATTTCAACGTGAAGATGACGATCGACAGACTGAAAGGATGAGAATTTCAACTATACCCGCCAGAATATAGCATGAGCATATAGCATGGCAACTTGGTATGAACTCTGAACTCTTATTCACTAAAGAAGTGATACCTCCTAGCCATTGCGTTAGCAACAGCAGCTTTAAATGTGGGCTAGGGGAGGATGAACAAAATATCCATTCTACCACGCTCCAGTTCACCACTAGACATTCTTCAAAGGACAAAAGAGATCCATGCTGGACAACCCGGCCTTCTATCTACGACCAATCTACCGAAGTGCAGCTCAGAGTAAATATTTATTGCATTTTCCCTTTTCAAATGGGCGGTTACTTAGAATGCATAAGATACTGTATATACGATAGCATAGCTTCTCCCTTTGTTCCTCAGTCTTCCCGCTCTTTTACTCAAACCCAACCCCCTTTCTTTGTGTAACCAGCCGTCATATCTGTTCCATCCGCTAGAGACGTTTTCCTTTATGACAATTAGTATTCAACGTATGATCTATTCTGTGTATGTGTAATTCTGCGTGATTATTTAGGTATTTAGTAAATAAATAATTAAACCAAATTTTGTATCGCTGATTCAACTTGTTAGCCAGGGTTTGTGAAGTTAACCAAGAATTTACAACTTTCAGAAGAGACTGAATAAGGTGAGGATTAAATATTGACTGCTATTGATATAAGATATTACTAGGTCGTTAAGAGTTTATTCAGAAGATAACAGCTCTATTAACACTCTTTCGTGGTGCCCCGACTTTCTAGTTAATTACATTTACCTGATTAGCTTAGTCAGGTAATATTAAATTACAGAGAAGTGATTTTATAGAATAGCATGTCATATCACTTGATCCGGCATAGCAAAAGACACGACATCAGTTAAGATCAAATTCTGATTTACAATGCCCAACGCTCTAATCACAAGGCTAACTGAAAGTAAATTGAATGTAGGTTGTTTTCAAGCCATTGAAAAAATGAACCAAAAATACACATTTTCAACTTCACTTTCAACTATAATATATATTGGACGTCGGGCATAGTCTTCTTTTCAACGTCTTTTCAATTACATTTTGCTAGGTGGGATAGCGCAATGTCAAAACACAGTTTTAACCTGTCCAAATCAATAACCAATATGCAGAAACAGTTTGTGATGAATTGAAAACCTAAACACAAGATTTATTATATACACAAACATCTGACACAATAATCATAATACTTGTATTTTTTAAAACAAGCACCGTATAAACTGCACAAGCACCAGAAACACTTGTTTTGACAAGTAGCAATAAATCACTGATATCTATTAGGGGGGAAATCAAGTTGTACATGTTGTTGAAACTAACACAACTAAACAAAACACATGGAAATTGGAGATATCTTTTACGATAAGCTTAAGCTTAAGATTTAGCGACAAGTTTAACAAGTCTTTTGTTTGTCACTTTTTGTAAAAAAAGAAAAGTGGAAATCCACTGTGTCTCTTTCAGAGACCCCATCTAACAACCCCATCTAAGAACCCCCGATTTTGATGCAATTATATTATAACATCATCTTGTCATTTCTGTTCTGACAATGTATTTTCTGATGTGTAATCAGATTTCTTTTATCAGAGTATCTCTTCTCACAATGATTACAGTTAAAAGGTTTATCTCCTGTGTGTGTTCTCTGGTGTACGGCCAGATGACTAGACGTAGTAAAACTCTTCCCACATTGAGCACAGCTAAAATATTTCTCTCCTGTGTGTGTTCTCTGATGGACAGTCAGATGACTAGATGTAGTAAAACTCTTCTCACATTGATCACAGCTATAAGGTTTCTCTCCCGTGTGTGTTCTCTGGTGGACAGTCAGATGACTAGATGTAGTAAAATTCTTCCCACATAGATCACAGCTATATGATTTCTCTCCTGTGTGGATTCTCTGATGAACTTTAATGCCTGCTGAGGAGGTGAATCTCTTCCCACAGTCAGAGCAGCGGTGAGATTTCTTCCCTGTGGGTCTCCGCTGGTGTTTCTTGAGGTGTTCTGATGTGGAGAGACTCTTCTCTGCCTTGTCAGCATCATGAGGTTGTTGAGGCTCCCCAGAGGATCCACGATAGTCACATCTCTCTCCTGCATGAACAACAAAGTCAGACAGGTAGTTAAAGGCCCACAACAGTGGAAATCCACTGTAAAAGGTGATGCCAACAGCGTAGACATGATGTTGTACAACAATTGACGTTTGTAATGAATGTTAAAATGATTTGACAATTGTCTTAAAATGAGCAAGACTAGTCATATTTTAGTAGTAACATCAATGATTGTAGGTTGTTGAAACTCTAAGCAATGTGCCAGACGACTTTTGGTCTCTAATATAGGCCCCTTTCTGTGTTTCCTAAAAGTGAAGTCTGTAATGAATGTTAATATTATTTGACAATTAACACAGCCAAGTGGGCAACAATAGTCATATTTTGTCTTGTTTTCACATTAGTAGTAACATCGATGAATGTGCACTAGAAGCAAGTTATTAAAGTATCTGAAACCCTAAGCAGTGTGCCAGACGACTTTTGGTCTCCAATATAGGCCCCTTTCTGTGTTTGCTAAAATTGTGGCACGGGGGCGATGTACACTCAATTTGGTTGCAATCTCCCTGCTAATGAGGAAACCGCTTGTTATGGATGTAGTATATCTGCCTGGTGCAAAAATGGTGAGCAAAGATTTTCGTTTTCAATGTATTCTGAATATTAAAAGATCAGGAGTGCTACTCAAGGAAACTCACAATAAGCTTTGTGTCTATTCACTAATTCACCACCGTGGGGGAAAACTCAGTGAAGATCTCACAGGCTGACAACAAAAATAGCCTCCATTTAAAGGTTGCTTATGAGTGAATTTCACACTATTTTTGGATTAGAATTGTAAGGCTCGTTTGAATGTCCTGCTTGATAAAATGTATGTTTTATTGTTGCAAATCAACTGATTTATACTTTTAAAAAATTCTTCAACCAGTAAAATGTTATTTGGCTAGCTTTGCCATCAGCCTGACAATGAGGGTTGTACACTAAGTGTTTAACAAACAATAACAATAACATAGACCTACTGAAGGACCCATAACTTCACCTAACAATAACATAAACCTAGGACTATAAATCATTTCATATTTCAGGTGAAACATGGAAACTAAAATGTCTTTGTCATGACATTTCATAACCTGTTAACCAGATAATTGTGTGAAAATTCCCACTAGGCTACTCTGTAATGTGTGGTCATTTTAAATGTCCTGAATAAAGGAAAATAGCTCTGTGTGTTGTACAATAGCCTATCCATCAAGGAACCGTTCTCTACACATTATTGAGCAAAGTATCTCTGTTTCCAAACAGACTAAGGAGCCTTACTATAAATCAAGAAGACATTAACATTATAAACATAACTTTGTTAGGGATGTTGGATCCAACATGGAGCACGGCATGTCTGTCTTTACCAGAGTAATGAATGAAGAAGCACGTTGGTTGTTGTTGCATGTTGTGATGTTTGTCATTTATTTATTTGAACCTTTATTTAACTGGGCAAGTCAGTTAAGAACAACTTTTTATTTTCAATGATGGCCTAGGAACAGTGGGTTAACTGCCTTGTTCAGGGGCAGAACGACAGATTTTTACAATCTTGCAACCTTTCGGTTACTAGTCCAACACTTACCACTAGGCTACCTGCTGCCCCGATTTGACTGTCATTCAGAAAATGATATCCTGGATCAGCTGATGATAGTTGAACATGTGACTAACTAAACAGTGTTAAGAATGTGTAATTATTGAAGAACCGTGTTAATGACAGTATCAATTTGGGTGTTGTCAATAAAGTTAAGGTGACTCTCGGTTAGAACCATTGGATTTAGCAAACTCTGAAATGATTTAGGATTTCTGTTCCCATGAAAACTGTTTTCCCAGCATAATATAAGAAGACACTAAATGTTACATAGTTAGAGAGCATTTCAGAGACCTGAATACAAAAAAATAACCTAAACCCCAAGGCCAAATCTACACTGGAGGAGCTTACCAAGATGACATTGAATGTTCCTGGGTGGCCTAGTTACAGTTTGGACTTAAATCATATTGAAAGTGGCTTTCTAGATAAAAAAACAACTTGACAGAACAGGAAGGACATGAAAAAGAACAATGAATATTCACATGAAGATCTGTCGCCTATTGGATGACATTACAACTTCCCATCAAGCCAACTCCTTGAAGGCCACTCACTCACTCCTAGTTTGTAGTTGTCTAAAAAAAACACTATTTTGCTCAAAACATTTATTTGTTTCCCTTTAGTGTGTTTATACTTTACAGTACTTATATGTCACATTTCAACAGGAAAATGTGAAAAATCCCTGGAGGACATCATGAACAATTCATACAGTACAAAAACATATTCAAGTGTAAAATGCCCTTTTAAAAATCACACATTAGTTCAACAACTGCAGAGTTTGTGTCCCTGTTTAATAAGATAATACTCACTGTATTTACTGGTGTTAATCAGATCTTCTTCTTCGTCCTCCTCTAATGTGACAGTAATCTCCCCCTCTTCATCCTTCATTTCAAAAACGTCTTCTTTCACTTCATCCTCTATTCCAAAAACGCATTTATCTTCTTCTTTCACTGTAACAGCCTCACCCTCTACTTCTTGTTTAACTGTAACATCCTCCTCTTCCTTCTCCTCTTTCACGACAACGTTCAGCCCCAGAGTTTCTTTCTCCGTCCAGCAGACCTCTTCTTTAACAGGAGAGGAGTTTAGGGAGCTCATTTTCGGGGATGTTAACTAGCTAGCTATCATTAGCAACTAGGCTAGTGGTAACTTAACCAGCCAGCTACTTTAGCTGAATAATACAAAATAACGTAATATTAAATAGTTTAACAAGTAGATACGACAGACGTGTGTCTAAAAGACAGTATCTAATATACATCGAAAGCATATAAATAGCTTGACTCTTTCGGCTATGTTGGCTAGCAAGCTACCGAGGTGGTTGACGAGCTGTTTCTGAAGAACGGTCCACTAGATTGAAAGACGCACATCGCCGTCTGCTGACTGGAGGGGAAACGCAGTTGAGGATCATATTTATTTTCAGACAAATATTATTTTAAATGTATTTAATCAAATAATACTATTATATTGAGACATACAAAGACCTGATTGTGTTGATTGATTAGTGCGAATAAAAAATGTTTACTACAGCACATTTAAGTCACACTAAATCTAAATAAGTAGCTAGCTACTGTTGGTCTATACTGCTCCTACATGGTGTAACAATACATCATGGAGATGTATATAATGAACAGACTAGGTCTATACTGCTCCTATGTAACAGTATAACTTTAGACCGTCCCCTCGCCCACACCCGGGCGCGAACCAGGGGCCCTCTGCACACATCAACAACAGTCACCCACGAAGCATCGTTACCCATCGCTCCACAAAAGCCGCGGCCCTTACAGAGCAAGGGGAACAAGAGGAACCACTACTTAAGGGTTTCAGAGCAAGTGACGTCACCGATGGTGTAACAATACATCATGTAGATGTATATAATGAACAGACTAGGTCTATACTGCTCCTACATGGTGTAATAATACACCATGTAGATGTATATAATGAACAGACTATATCTATACTGCTCCTACATGGTGTAACAATACATCATGTAGATAGATGTACAGTACAGTTCAAAAGTTTGGGGTCACTTAGAAATGTCCTTGTTTTTGAAAGAAAATCCCCCAAAATATTTATCATTTATAAAAACCTGTTTTTGCTTTGTCATTATGGGGTATTGTGATGTCATTATGGGGTATTGTGTGTCGATTGATGAGGGGAAAAAATAATTTAATCCATTTTAGAATAAGGCTGTAACGTAATAAAATGTGGAAAAGGTGAAGGGGTCAGAATACTTTCCAAATGCACTGTATATATAAGGCCAGTACTTAGTGACAGCACTTCATGAAACAAGAGGTACAAATATATAACATATAACACAATGTCAACATTCAATGTATCAAAATATATGATGAAGCTGGAAGTGTAAACGCCAGCCCAGCCACAATCCTAGAGGTTCACTGATGATCAACCTCCTTCACATCTGACTCCAGTGATCAATCCAAAGCGTCTTCTTTTTTGGGGGAATCCCGATGGACGATGTCATCCAATAGGCCGTCATCACGACCACCGCCCACAAGTTAATTGTCATTCAGGTTATCAATAGGAAGAACATTAGCAATATGTCCTGTCTGGTAACTTGTCTCATTTAATGGATTTAAATTGGCAGGTGCACAGGGAGAAACCTCATTAAAACACGTTTGGAAGTATTTAACTGTGGCCTGTGATGTTGGGACAAATGATAGTCCCTTACTATACAAGAGACAAAATTCACAAATTCTACAGCACAACGGCAGTCATGTCTTCAGTGTAAAACTAACAATGACTCAATTAATCCTTCTGGGAATGCTATGACGTCATAAAGTTATGGGAGGAGGTAGAAAGTTGGCTGTCATTAGTACAGGTATACAATGTAAAATTTATTTTAATCTGTCTGTCTGTATATTTCAAGACATGGCATATGAGGATGTAGTGAGATACCCGATGGTTGGACGACACTTTTCTAATCAGTCATCTTAAATATTATACTTAAAACCTGGAAATCAACCAATCCTCTGTTGTTAATTCAATAGAAAGGTAAAATGCTTTATTATCTAGAAGTTGAAAGTGCGTAGGTGGAGAGAAATAAAATGGTGCTGATGCGGGCGCTGGCGCTGGGTGTGTGTTCTAGTGGGTCTGGGCAGGTGTGATGTAGTTAATGGAAATGGAGGTGTGTTCTCGTGGGTCTGGGCAGGTGTGATGTTGTTAATGGAGATGGAGGTGTGTTCTCGTGGTTCTGGGCAGGTGTGATGAAGTTAATGGAGATGGAGGTGTGTTTAACGTTTGCAAGCTTGAGCTAGATATCGACCGAGTGTGACCTTCCTAGATATCGAGCTAGTTCCTAGTCCCTTCCCTCAAGTCAGTGAGTCAACACAGGAAGGAGCAATGGATGGATAGTTAATTTATTTCCAAAGCTGCAATGATGGGACACACACAGTGTGGATGAATGATCAGTAGACGACAGGATAAAAATAGCAAACCTAAAAAAGATGCAATTTTCTGTTTGCTACCAACTTGAAAGAGGGTACTTTAGCATAAAACCCACATGGAAAACTGAGATTCGGCAAATAACATATAAAGAGAGGCAAACCAACAACAGTAGTTATTAAAACATAAATTGCTAATGTATGATTTAAAACGTGGATTTTATGATGTAATGTCAACTTTATACATTTCTATCCCAGAACCACTCAATTTTCAAATTCTCCAAAAATCTGCTGTGGATTACCCAGAATCCCATATCTTTCTCACTGAGCGTAATGTAAACACACGAGCAGCGCAACAGTCTAAGGTACGGAATCTCAGTGCTAGGGGCGTCACTACAGCCCCTTGTTCAAAACCAGGCTGTATCATAACAAGCCGTCGCATAGGGCAGCGCACAACTGGCCCAGCATCGTCTGGGTTAGGGTTTGGCAGGGGCAGGCCGTCAATGTAAAAAGGAATGTGTTCTTAACTGACTTGCCTAGTTAAATAAAGGTTAAATATATTTTAAAAATGTAACTTCGTTACACCGTTAAACTGGCATACAAACTAAGTAGCAGAGTAGATCATCCATATGACGTTGAGAAATACTGCATTGTGGGTAGTTTAGAAGATATCCGGAAATAAGTTAATAAATATGTAATAACGCAAAAACATAACTGTTTGTCCTTATAGGTAACCACATCGTGACTACAACTAGCTTACTAAGTCTTTAACCACACTGTATTGTTACACTGATGAGTAAAAACTCATGTTCCTATGTAACAGGGTTATATTGGTGATTCTCCTTGCCACTTTATTGTTAAGCCAATGGGTTTTTGGTTTGAGTTTGTCTTGCCTTCACCTACTCAACATGGCATCTTATTGGCTGGTTTGCGTAGATTGCTTACGATGGAGGATGTTCCAGTTAGAATCGTCCCAGTGAACAAGCACCAAACCAGCAGTGAGTTGTTGGTTGCAAAGCACTGTACATCAAAAGTGTTTTAATACTCCCAAGTGATGATTTAAATGTACAATTTATATCAAATTGTTTGTAAATGTTATTTGAACATCACACATAAGATGCAGCGGTTTTTGGAGAATATTTGTTGTGCATTTTGTTGTAAAGAATTCCCGTCAGTACTAGCTAGCAACTTACTGTGTCTGGTGGGGGGGGTTCATATATTTTGTGCAGTGCGTGAGTGCAGAGTTGGATTGTGAGCCGTGCATAGAATGACGTGCAATTTTGTGCTGTTCCTATCAGAATAAATCTACATGACTGGTGCTGCATGTTGGAGTTCCGTGTCGATGACTGATTGTACACAACGCAAGAAGAGTACTGTTACACCTACACTTTAACGTGTCCGTTATTAAAATATACATTTTACTCAACTGCGTTACCCAGGCCAGTCAGCAGATGGCGGTCTGGGAATTTAAGGCAATGCTGCTGGTGTGACGTATAATGTAGTGGACGGAACGCTTCTTTCAACAGCAGCAACAGTTTGTTGCTAGACAAAATATCCGTACCAATAAGGCTCTTTAGACGCTTTAGTGTTTATTAGCCACTGTGTTTTAAACCCTTGTTGTCGTCGAGTTAGTTATTTGATTTAATTTAATATTTGCGGTGTTGTTGTTATTGGTCAGTTAGCATTAGCCTAGCTAGCTAACATCCCCGACCATGCGGTCACTAAGCTACTCTCCTCCTGCTGAAGAAGAGGAGGATATCACAGTAAAAGAAGAAGTAGAGGGTGAGGCCGTTTCTGTGAAAGAAGAGGAAGACGCGTTCAGAGTGAAAGAGGAGGATGCCGTTTTTGGAGGGAAAGAGGAGGGGGAGATGACTGTCACATTGAAAAAGGAGGAGGAAACTGGATATCTGGGCCCGGTTTCCCAAAGGCATCAAATGGTTTTAACGGTGAACTTAGCCATAAGATGGTTTTGAGAAGCCGTTCCCTGGTTAACACTAGTAAGCACTGTCTTAAAAACAGAGACACAAACTCTGCAGTTGTTGAACTGATGTGTGGTGTTAATGGCGAAATCTGCAATTGTTACATCCATATTTGGACTCTTAAATTATTCATTTATAGCCATTGATTCTTGAAGAATATAACACATGCCTCATGAGCTTAGTTCAACTGTTGTACACCATCAGAACCCCAAATAAACTTGTTTAACTCCAATGTTTAGAAACCATGTAAACCAACACTGTATAGCCTCAACATGGTTAAAACTATAATGTTGATATCATGGATGGTCAGCCCTTGCATCCATAGGGCTGTCTATGAATTTGAGAGTAGTTACATTTCTCCATCCCAATCATCATCTTATTAGCAAAACATTGGTGGAATTACAGCTTTGTTATTGTTTGAACTGCAGATTGGTTGATTGATTGTTGTGTGGCTTTTTTAAAGGGACAACCTAGTATTTAAACAGCAACAAAATGGCTGCCCAGAGACTTGGTTTGGTTAACAGCTGAGGGATGGGGGTTGGAGAAATGTAACCACACTCAAATTCATAGGGACCTCGACATCTTGGCTTAACAGTTTTAAGGTGTTGGCTTTACAGTCGCTGGACCCAGGTTTGAGTTCAGCTCAGGGCTACCCCCTGAATTCACTACGCTATGAATACAATGACTGGCCATCCATGAGGTCATAATGATAGTTTTACCAGGTTTCTAGGCTATATAGTATATTCTATAATTCATCCATGATGTCATAATGATAGTTTAACCAGGTTTATAGGCTATATAGTATATTCTATAATTCATCCATGATGTCATAATGATAGTTTAACCAGGTTTATAGGCTCTATAGTATATTCTATAATTGCCCATGTATATTTCCTGTGAGGTTCAAATTGTTAGAGCTGTTACGTCATTGTATAATATTCAGCCAATTTATTTTCATGCCATTACATCAATATCGCCCAACCAGCTGTTTGAGGTAAAGTAAAAATTAATTGGAGAAGCTCATGAGTGGTGGTGCGCTAAGACAATCATAAATACTATCAGACATCCCCAAAAAGGCACATTGATAGACCTACATTTGTGCGCAGGCCAGGTAGACTCGTCCTACTTCTATATGGGTAATCAGGTGTGCATCCTTACTCAACATTGACAGGAGTGTTTCAGACAAAAGACATAAATAGACAAAACTGACGCATCTTGCGGGGTCAGGTCTGGATGGTCTGACAGGGGCCGTTTCATTTAGTATCCTTTTGGGTCGGCATGGGGATTTAATCTATTTTCCCATAGTATTTTGTACCGAAGTTGACAGACTGAAAGGGATTTTGACTCTAATTACTGTTCTCTGAAGGAGGGAAACGAGGTACAACACCTGATTGGCCCCACCACTTCCTGGGTTGGTGAGTGCTATTAAATTGAAGGAATAAACCCGAGCCTCATGCTCATCACCTGTGGAAGGCGAGGCTTCCAGGGAGGCGTAGATTTAATAATATGTTGTACCTTGTTTCCCTCCTTCAGGGAACAGTAGTTATAGTCATAATGTTAAACCTGTTGAGGCGAGGGGTTCCCTCCACCCCACCCCCCCCGTTCAGCTGAAAAGGTGGCGCAGGGAATGCAAAAATATTCTTTAGAAATATTTAACCTCCACACATTAACAAGTCCAATACCTCAAATGAAAGATAAACACCTTGTTCATCTACCCAGTGTGTCAGATCTTTAAAATGATTTACAGCGAAAACACAACATATATTTATGATAGACCACCACCAAACCAAAGAAAAAACGTAGCCATTTTTTCCAGCAAAAGATAAAATCACAAAAGCAGGATAAAATAAATAAAAATCAATCACTAACCTCTTGAAAATCTTCATCAGATGACAGTCATATGACATTTATGTTTTGTTTGATAATATGCATTTTATATCCATAAATCTCAGTTTACATTGACGCCATGTTCAGAAAATCCTCCAAAATATCCGGAGGAATTATAGAAAGCTTACACCAGATAACAGAAATACTAAATACTAAACTTTGACTAAAGATACATGTTCTACATATAATTAAAAAGATACACTGGTTCTTAATGCAACCGCTGTGTCACATTTTTTTTTTTCGTTACGGAAATGCCTAACATTGCAATAATCTGAGACGGCGCTCAGACGTAACAATATTTCTCCGCCATGTTGGAGTCAACAGAAATACAAAATTACAACATAAATATTCCCTTACCTTTGATGATCTTTCATCAGAATGTAGTGCAAGGAGTCCTAGTTCAACAATAAATCGTTTTGTTCCATAATGTTCAATTCTAGTGTCCAAGTAGCAGCATTTGCTATCACTTTCAGCTCACATGCCCAAAAAATGACTTCTGGTCCAGGATAACTTTGCATGAAAACTTCCAAAAGACATATTACAGGTCGAAGAAACTGGTCAAACGAAGTGCAGAATCAATCTTCAGGATGTTATAATGATATATATCCAATAACATTCCAACAGGATCATTCGTTTTCATCTGGGGCTGATTGGAACAGCGCCATAACAAAATGGCATTCTCTTGCGACACCGACTACTTTCCCTCCCATTAGGTCAAAGTTCACAGCAAATGCTCCATTACACTTTCTACTGAATGAGGACATCTAGTGGAAGACGTAGGAAGTGTTTCCAGATCCATAACTTGTTGGGAGGGGAGGGGGCGATGACGTCAAAGTTGCCCCAACTTTCAGGATTTCAAAACTTGTTTGGAAGATTGCCTGCCCTACTCACAGACATAATTCAAACAGTTTTAGAAACTTCAGAGTGTTTTATATCCAATATTAATAATAATATGCATATGTTAGCAATATAGGACAGATTTTGATGCAGTTCACTATGGGCACGCAATTCATCCAAAGTGGAAATACTGCCCCCTATCTCTAACAGTCAAGCTTGTCATATGATGAACTTCAACTTAAATACTGGATCTTGATGTCGGACAGTTTTTTTTGTACTCTGAAAAATGCTCTCTAAGTACGTAACATTTAGTGTCTCCTTATGTTCCATATAATAAATACTGTAGTTGTTTAGTTAGTCACATGTTCAACTATCATCAGCTGATCCAGGAAATCATTTTCATCGTGACAAACATCACAACATGCAACAACAACAAAAGTGTTTCTTCATTCGTTACTCTGGTCAAGACAGTTATGCCATGCTCCATGTTAGATCCAACATCCCTAACAAATTGATGTGTATAATGTGTTATTGTCTGCTTGATTTACATGTAGGGTCTTGTATGTCTGTTTGGACACAGAGATACTTAGCTCATAATTTGTGGAGAACTGTTCCTTGATGGATAGGCTATTGTACAACACACATGTGCTCCAGTATGTCTATTTATTGTGGTTCGTTGAAGTTATGGGTCCTACAGTAGGTCTATGTTGTTGTTTCGTGTAGTTATGGGCCAATTTGTTAAACACTTAATGTACAAACCCTCAGTTTCAGACTGATGGCAAAGCTAGCTAAAGAGCATTTTACTGGTTGAAGTGTTTTTTAAGTATAAAGCAGTTGATTTGCGACAATAACACAAACATATTAAGAAGGAGATTCAAGCAAGCCTTACAATTGTAGCCCCAAATAATGTGAAATGCACTCATAAGCAACCTGGAAATGGAGGCTATTTTTGCTGTCAGCCTATGAGAACTCCCCTGAGTTTTCCCCCACGGTGGTGAATTAGTGAATAGACACAGAGCTTAATGTGAGTTTCCTTGAGTAGCACTCTTGATCTTGCACTGTAATATTCAGAATACATTGTGGAAAAACTAAAATCTTTGCTCACCATTTTTGATCCAGGCAGATATACCACATCTATAACTAGTGGTTTCCTCATTAGCAGGGAGGTGTTTCTGCAACCAAATTGAGTGTGCATCGCCCTCGTGCTGCAATTTAAGCAAACACAGAAAGGGGCCTTTTTTGGAGTCCAAAGGTCGTCTGGCACACAGCTTAGGTCTTGACTGTCTTCAGACAATTGTAAAATAATTTAACAGACGTCAATTGTTGTACAACTGCATGGGTACGCTCTAGGCATCACCTTTTACCTCAAATAAACAGTGGATTTCTGCTGTTGTGGGCCTTTAACCATCTGTCTGACTTTGTTGTTCACACAGGAGAGAGACGTGACTATCGTGGATCCTCAAGGGGAGCCTCAACAACAACATGATGCTGAAAAGGCAGAGAAGAGTCTCTCCAGATCAGAACCCCTCAAGAAACACCAGCAGAAAGCCACATGGAAAAAATATTATCACTGCTGCTCTGACTGTGGTAACAAATTCAACTATTCAGTACAACTTAAAATACATCAAAGACATCACACAAGAGAAACCATATGGCTGTGCTCAATATGGGAAAGGTTTGTTAATAAATCTAGCCATCTGACTGGTCACCAGAGAACACACAGGAGAGAAACCATATAGCTGTGCTCAATGTGGGAGGAGTTTCGTTTCATCTAGCTATCTGACAGGTCACCAGAGAACACACACACAGGAGAGAAACCATATAGCTGTGATCAATGTGGAAAGAGTTTTGCTAAATCTAGCCACCTGACTACACCGGAGAACACACACAGGAGCGAAACCAAATAGCTGTGATCAATGTGGGAAGAGTTTTACTTGGCCAAACAGCCTGAATATACACAGGCGGACACACACAGGGGAAGAGATACCCTGATTAAACATAAAATACATGAAGAGTTGTTTCATGATATCAATGAAATGTCACAATGTAGAATGTTTTAACATTGTAGTAGGAGTATTTTAATGTCACAATGTAGAATGTTTTAACATTGTAGTAGTATTTTAATGATGTCACAATGTAGAACCCTAAACGTTTGTGCCCTGTTCTATTGATTTCAGCCAGATATGGATATTAGCCTCAGGGGGAAAATCCAGGCTCTGAATTAAAAGAGTACTATTTATGAGATTTATCAAAAAGTGACTAACAAAAAAAGAGTTGTGTTACATTTAACACGTTGGTGACCCACTTGAATCAAAATGCAACACTTCAAAATGTTTAGGTTTTCAATATCTCCCAAACTGTTTCTACATATTGGGTATTGATTTGGACACGTTAAACCTGTTTTTTGTTTTGACATTGACAATCTTACATCAATCCAGCATTTCTTGACAACATTCAAATGCTAATTGTCTTTATTCCACTACTGAAGAAGCATGTTTCAAATCACCTCATATTTCAAACATTCAGCCTGACAAAAGATACATGTTTTATTATTCCATGCCTCACCATTCAGTTAATTGGTGGTGAGCTGGTCCAGGTTCTATTTAAGAGTGTCTGGCCCAGTGCTCCAGTTGTCTTGATAGATGTGGAGAGTCAACACCTTTAGTTACTCCACTGTTTTGGTTTACTTCCTGTCTTTAAGAATGTTGTGGGTTTTTCTCTTGTTTGCCTCTTCTTGGGCAGATTTAGTGGGTCTCATGGTGGGTGTCTTTTAGGCCCCAGTTGTTGTTACTAGTCAACTTTCAGTGGACACCCCCATAGTGTCTTTCAGAGCCCCTCCTAAAAAACAACTGTTTAGTTGTTTTAATTTTTTATTTCACCTTTTTATTTAACCATTGGCAGCAGAGAATTGGAAGGAAAAGCGAAGTAATTACAATTTAACACTGGAGTGATCGATGTGCAAGTAGAAATACTGCACAAAGAGCAAAAAAAAGTTAAAAAAAACATGGGGATGAGGTAGGCAGTTGGATGGGCTGGTTACAGATGGGCTGTGTACATCTTCAGCGATCGGTAAGCTGCTCAGCTACCTGATGCTTAGAGTTAGCGAGGGAGATATATGTCTCCAACTTCAGCGATTTTTGCCATTTGTTCCAGTCACTGGCAACAGAGATCTGGAAGGAAATGCGGAAAAAGTAGGTGTTGGCTTTGGGGATAACCAGTGAGATATACTTCCTGGAGCACGTGCTATGGGTGGGTGTTGCTATGGTGACCAGTGAGCTGAGTTAAGGAGGCCTAACAAAGACTTTAAAAAAACTGTCCAACAGCAAGATCCCGTATTTATGTTGAAGTTCATCATATGACAAGAGTAACGTTATGACTATAACTAATAGTTACTAATAGTAACTAATAGTCTATTACCAGTCTATTAGTCTATCTGTAGTCTATTACTAGTCTATTAGTCTATCTATCTGTAGTCTATTACTGAAAACTTCAGGAGCAGAACGGCAGAATTTACAAAGTCCAGCAGCGGAGGGTAGGGTTCTTCTGGTTAGGTTGGGGCGGCAGCGTAGCCTAGTGGTTAGAGCTTTGGACTAGTAACAGAAAGGTTGCAAGATCAGATCCCCGAGCTGACAAGGTACAAATCTGTCGTTCTGCCCCTGAACAAGGCAGTTAACCGACTGTTCCTAAGCCGTCATCGAAAATAAGAATGTGTTCTTAACTGACTTGCCGAGTAAAATACAAAATGTATAAAAAAGGTTGCCGCTGACCGGCTCCCACCTAGTCAGGTTATGTTGATGACCGGCTCCCTCCAAGTCAGGTTATGTCGATGACCGGCTCCCTCCTATTGATGACTGGCCCCCTCTAGTCAGGTTATAGTGATGACTGCCTCCCTCTAGTCATTTGTGTGTCTTATTAATTTAATCAAACAGCGTGCTTAAAGCATCATACGTTCAGTACATATAGATTTTATGAAAACACATGGGGCGATCGGTAGAAATTACAGATGAATCTTGGTTGACCAAGATGTATTTTAGTTGGGGACAACACTAGAACATGATTTTGGGGCTCTCGAGTGGCGCAGCGGACACCATCTCAGTGCTTGAGGCGTCACTACAGACACCCTGGATCAAATCCAGGCTGTATCACAACCAGCCGTGATTGGGAGTACAATAGAGCGGCACACAATTGGCCCAGCGTCGTCCGGGGTAGGCAGTCATTGAAAATAAGATTTTGTTCTTAACTGACTTGCCTAGTTAAATAAAGGTTACATTTAAATAAATAAAACAAATAGTGTTTCATGACAAACCATATTTTACAAATCCGTCAAGGAACCAACTTTCAGAAGGGTTTAAAACAAAGGTTCCAAACCAATTCATGAATGTAATTGAATCTAGTTATGTCTGCCTTTAATGTAATGGCATGAAATAAATTGGCTGAATATTATACAATGGCTTATCAATAGCTCTAATAATTTGCCCCCACAGGAAATCTACACTGGCAATTCTAGAATATACTATATAGCCTTAAGATCAGTTTCAAACAATAATTGTGACCTCATGGATGAATTCTAGAATATACTACATAGCCTAGAAACCTGGTTAAACTATCATTATGACATCATGCATGGCCAGTCCTTGTATTCATAGTGTAGTGAATTGAGAGGTTAGCCCGGAGCTGAACTCAAACCTGTGTCCAGTGACTGTCAAGCCAACACCTTCTAACTGTTACGCCAAGATTTCTGAACTTCTTGATGAGGTCGCTAGGTGTTGGGTTACGGTTGCTACAATGGCTTTCTCCATGAATTTGAGATTGGTTACACTTCTCCTTCCCCCATCCTCAGCTGTTTACTAAACCAAGCCTCTGGACAGCCATTTTGTTGCCATTTTAAAAAACCACACAACACAGCAATATGCAGTTCAAACAATAACAAATTGTCACTCCACCACTATTTTGGTAATAAGATGAAGATGGGGTTGGAGAAATGTAACTACTTTCAAAATTCATAGGCAGACCTATGGATGCAAGGACTGACCATCCATGATATCAACATAGTTTTAACCATGTTGAGGCTATACAGTGTTGATTTACATTGTTTCTAAACATTAGAATAAAAAAAAGCTTATTTGGGGATCTGATGGGGTACAACAGTTGAACTAGGCTCATGAGGCATGTGTTATATTATTCAATAATCAATGGCTATAAATGAATAATTTAAGAGTCCAAATGTGGATGTAGCAATTGCAGATTTCCGCTTTAACACCAAACATCAATTCAACACCAGCAGAGTTTGTGCCTCTGTTTTTAAGACAGTATTTACTAGTGTTCATCAGGGAACGGTTTCTCAAAACCATCTTATGGCTAAATGCACCGTTAGAACCATCGGACACCTTAAGATGCGTTTGGGAAACCGGGCCCAGATATCCAGGTTCCCCCTCTTCTTCCTCCTCCTTTTTGGACGTGACAGTCATCTCCCCCTCCTCCTCTTTCACTCTGAACGCATCTTCCTCTTCTTTCACTGAAACGTCTTTCTTTCTTCTTTCACAGTAATGGCCTCACCATCTACTTCTTGTTTTACTGTGATATCCTCCTGTTCTTTGGAAGGAGGAGAGTAGCTTAGTGACATGGTCGGGGATTTTAGCTAGCTAGGCTAATGCTAACTTAACCAGCCTGCTAGCTGACTAATAACAACAATACCGTAAATATGAAATTAAAGCGGATAACTAACTAGACGACAGAAGTGGGTTTAAAACACAGTGGCTAATATTCACTAAAGCATCTAAAGAGCTTTATTGGTTTGGTTATTTTGTCTAGCAAGCTACCGAGATGGCTGACTAACTGTTGCTGCTGTTAAAAGAAGCGATCCATCCACTAGATTATATTTCACACCAGCAGCGTCGCCTTAAAGTCACACACCGCCATCTGCTGACTGGAGTGGGTAACGCAGTTGAGTAAAAAGTATATTTAATTTTCAGACAACAAGTTAAAGTGTAGGAAGCATGAGTTTTGAAAATCATACCTGCTTGCTCCTTTTTATTTGTCAACTTTTCGGTAGGGATGTTACGTTTGATACCGGAGTTACGAACGAGGCATGCGTCCAAATCGCTAGACAGTAAACTTCAAAGCAGTGTGCTGATGCCTGTATCACCTTATCAGCAGCATGTCATCAATGACGTCTGAAGATTAATTTCATCGAACAACCACCTGATTGGTTTGGTTTTGGGCTTGTGTCAAACAAGTCCAAAAACAACAACTGCAGGCTACTGACTGATCTACAAATCACCTTGCATGATAAATAACTACTTATTATTATTTATAAATCAGTCAGCCAGTCACCATTTACCCACAATGCAGCATGGATTTGATGCTCTCGAACACGGCCAGTGGTTTAGTAAATGACATAAAGACTATGCTGCTACGGTGAGGGATGTCCTCTATAATAATGACATAAAGGCTATGCTGCTACGGTGTGGGGTGTCATCTATAATAATGACATAAAGGCTATGCTGATACGGTGTGGGATGTCATCTATAATAATGTCATAAAGGCTATGCTGGTACGGTGTGGGATGTTATTTTACATTTACATTTAAGTCATTTAGCAGACGCTCTTATCCAGAGCGACTTACAAATTGATAATGTCATAAAGGCTATGCTGATACGGTGTGGGATGTTATCTATAATAATGTCAAAACAGACTATGCTGCTACGTGCTACGGTGTGGGATGTCATCTATAATAATGTGTCTGTTCTAAATTCTGTGTTGCTCAAAGCCTTGAGTAATGAACCTATTTTTGAGACTATTTTTGAGACTATTCCCCAGACCTGAATCCAATTGAGCACAACTGGGACATCATGTCTCGCTCCATCCACCAACGCCACGTTGCACCACAGACTGTCCAGGAGTTGGCGGGTGCTTTAGTCCAGGTCTGGGAGGAGATCCCTCAGGAGACCATCCGCCACCTCATCAGGAGCATGCCCAGGCGTTGTAGGGAGGTCATACAGGCACGTGGAGGCCACACACACTACTGAGCCTCATTTTGACTTGTTTTAAGGACACTACATCAAAGTTGGATTAGCCTGTAGAGTGGTTTTCCACTTACATTTTGAGTGTGACTCCAAATCCAGACCTCCATGGGTTGATAAATTTGATTTCCATTGATAATTTTTGTGTGATTTTGTTGTCAGCACATTCAACTATGTAAAGAAAAAAGTATTTCATAGGAATATTTCATTCATTCAGATCTAGGATGTGTTATTTTAGTGTTCCCTTTATTTTTTTGACTAATGTATATAAAATAATGATGTACAATAAAACAACATTCATTAAAAATGAATCATATGTAAACTAACAATATTGTAGACGTGATGCTAAATTCTAGATTTTTCTGCTTTAGTGTGTATATCGTATCCACTTAGTTATGTTAGGAGGTTCCCCATCTTTATGACCGGTCCTGTAAACTTCACCCCAACTTCTTTTATTCCCGGAACACAGTAACTTAAGAACATAAGTGTTTTTCTGACATTTTTGGGAAATTAAAGGGAAAATAAAAATAAATAAAAATACAGCACTAGCAGAGCCCCAAGTCCCCATCAAAGGCCAGCTGGATTTCACTCTCATATCCATTCCATGGACTTGATTCATTTCTGAGAAAATCTGAAAAGATCATTTGCACACATTTGTATGCTAATAGATTTCAGTGTTTGGATTCTGAAGGGCATCTATACAAAAGAGGTAGTCTCGACACTGTATTAATACCATTATGCATTTGTATCCCATCTACAGCTACCATCAAAGTTATTAATTTCCCTCCACAAGGGGGAGTACATGTAACGTTTCCAAAATGGGATAGTATTGTCCATGTAACGTTTCCAAAACGGGATGGTATTGTACATGTAACGTTTCCAAGATGGGTTAGTATTGTACATGTAACGTTTCCAAATGGGGTGGTTTTGTACATGTAACGTTTCCAAAATGGGGTGGTATTGTACATGTAACGTTTCCAAAACGGGATGGTATTGTACATGTAACGTTTCCAAATGGGGTGGTATTGTACATGTAACGTTTCCAAAATGGGATGGTATTGTACATGTAACGTTTCCAATATATGGGAAAGAATATAGTTCAGGAAATAATCCAAACATAGTTGTGCCTATTTAGGACATAATGTTATCTAGCTAAATAACGGTACTGCACTGTAGCTCATACAACGCCGACGGTCAAAACCGGCTTTCTAATATTTACGGTAATTAACTATAGTAACGTTATGGAAGATATTCACAGAAAACCAGAATTGTCTTCGTTATTCATCATTAGTATGTTATATTGTTATATCAATTATTTCAAGACGTATTCAGAGCCAAACATCAACCCAACTTAACCTTTTTAACTTGTTGTCGCATCCAAACTTGTCACCATCGTTTTCAGTTGTAATTGCGAAGTTCCTGGAAGAAGGCCAGCAACAACGGAGGTTCATCGATGAACCCACCTTCTAACAAGTTCTTTGAAGAACATTTTGGGGCTGTTTTTCATTGTCAAGAACCCTACGGTTCTTAGGGGATCTGAGAACAACTCCAGTTGAACCCTTCATTTTTAGAGTTGTAGTCGGCTCTATTTACTCTCAGATTCAAACATGCTGATTAGCATCAACGATCAGGTCAGATGCTGCTCCAATACAGTATGAGGTGAGACGGTGCACTGAGTGTCTATCAAAGCAAATTACATTTTATTAGTCACATGCGCTGAATACAACACGTGTCGTCGACCTTACAGTAAAATTCTTACTTACAAGCCCCTAACCAACAATGCAGTTTAAAAAAGTACAAATAAGAAATTTAAAGGAACAAGTAAATAAAGAGCAACAGTAACATAACAATAGACTATATACAAGGTGTTAGTGTCAAGAAAAAGTATGTGAAGCCTTTGGAATTACCTGGATATCTGCATAATTTGGTCATCGTCACATTTTGATCATCTAAGTCACAACAATAGACACACATAGTGTGCTTAAACTAATAACACACATTATTGTGTTTTTCTTGTCTATATTGAATACATCATTTAAACATTCACAGTGTAGGTTGGAAAAAGTATGTGAACCCCTAGGCTAACCTGGAGTCCTGGAGAAAAACCAGCCTGAACTGAGAGTTGTAGTTTCTCTTGCGATAAATCAGACCCAGCCTGAAATGTTTAATGTAGTAGGGAGTTGTAGTTTCTCTCGAGATCAATCAGACCCAGACTGAACTGTGTGATGTCGTAGGGAGTTGTAGTTCCTCTAGAGATAAATCAGGCCCAGCCTGAACTGTGTGATGTAGTAGGGAGTTGTAGTTTCTCTTGATATAAATCATACCCAGCCTGAACTGTGTGATGTAATAGGGAGTTGTAGTTTCTCTTGAGAAAAATCAGACCCAGTCTGAACTGTTTAATGTCGTAGGGAGTTGTAGTTTCTCTAGAAATAAATCAGACCCAGCCTGAGCTGTGTGATGAAGTGGGGAGTTGTAGTTTCTCTATAGATAAATCAGATCCAGCCTGAACTGTGTGATGAAGTAGAGTTGTCGTTTCCAACAGGCCAATATTCTACATAGTTTAGTGCATAAAACGTTGTAATTAACTACAATGCCCATAATCCACTGCGCACCTACTTGTCTTTCTGTGTTTCTTTTACACCTGTGTTAAGTTCTAAATAAAGAGTACAAACTCAGACGATAAGAAAAGCTCAAACCAAGTTTATTCACCCACTGAGTCACAGCTGCACAAGACCAAGACATATTCACACAAGCGCTGGTATTTAACCCTTTATGCTGAGTCTCCTCCTTACTGGTATTTAACCCTTTATGCTGAGTCTCCTCCTTACTGGTATTTAACCCTTTATGCTGAGACTCCTCCTTACTGGTATTTAACCCTTTATGCTGAGTCTCCTCCTTACTGGTATTTAACCCTTTATGCTGAGTCTCCTCCTTACTGGTATTTAACCCTTTATGCTGAGTCTCCTCCTTATTGGTATTTAACCCTTTATGCTGAGTCTCCTCCTTATTGGTATTTAACCCTTTATGCTGAGTCTCCTCCTTACTGGTATTTAACCCTTTATGCCGAGTCTCCTCCTTACACCTCTGTTGCTAGGCAGGCAGAACTTTTGAGATGTCAGTTCTTCCTCACTTCATCTGACCTCGGCCTAAATTCCTCCCTCCTCCCCACCTCACTGCTGTCCTGTTGACTTGTTCCAGACTGTGGCCCTTCTCCTTCCCACCTCACTGCTGTCCTGTTGACTTGTTCCAGACTGTGGCCCTTCTCCTCCACACCTCACTGCTGTCCTGTTCACTTGTTCCAGACTGTGGCCCTTCTCCTCTCCACCTCACCGCTGTCCTGTTGACTTGTTCCAGACTGTGGCCCTTCTCCTTCCATAGGATCCCTGACGTCTAACAATAACACATTCTGACAGAATGTAAACGTTCTACATTCCCCTCCCTCAAACAGTGACATGAATAAGGATATTCAATATCTTAAGTTCAGAAGTCAGAACCCATCACCTGCTATGTAAAAGAGACAGAAAAACGATCAATGCTATCTGGAATCCTTGGGACGTCACTACCTCAACAATTTTAAATGTCAACTTCAATGGGCTAGGGATGTCCCAGGGATGTATCTCTACCTGAAAATACATTATCTAAGTGATTGATAGTTTGTATTCAGCAGTCATAAAGCCTCATTTACTTTAATGAACTACTAAAATAGTGATTTTGTCAGACAGCAGCTCTACGCTTTATTGACTGACTGATCCATTCATCCTTCCATCCCTCCTCAGCCTTCCTCTCCTCTAAAGACCCTGTGAGGGTGGAGCTCAGTCAGAGAGCTGTTGAGGGACTGGTTAGGAAGAACACTTCTTCAGCCAGAGAGATGAAAGGTCACACATGGTTTAGATGGTAAATATTTATGTCCCCTTAGCGGTTCATCACGTAAGCAAAAGGGAATATGTTCCATCATCTATGTTTATTTACATTAGTGCAAGTTGTCCACTGATATTGGTGTAATTTCTCACCCCTTTTGGCTGTATAAAAGTTCATTTCCCCTCAGGCACACACATTTGGTCTTTGTTATTACCCGAGCCAATGCCTGTTCACCCCGCTATCATCCAGAAGGCGAGGTCAGTACAGGTGCGACAAAGCTGGGATCGAGAGACAGAAGCTGTTTTTCAATCTCAAGGCCATCAGACTGTTAAATAAGCGTTACTAACACAGACAGGATGCTGCCTACATACACAGACTTTAAATCATTGGCCACTTTAAGGAATGGAACACTGGTCACTTTAATAATGTTCACATATCTGGTATTACTCATCTCATATGTATATACTGTATTCTATCCTATTCTACTGTATCTTAGTCTATGTATTACTCATCTCATATGCATATACTGTATTCTATTCTATTCTACTGTATCTGTCTATGCCACTCTGACATCGTTCATCCATATATTTATATATTCTTATTCCATTACTTAGATTTGTGTGTATTAGGGATTTGTTGTGAAATTGTTAGATATTACTGCACTTTTGGAGCTAGAAACAATTAACTTTTTTTGTAAACTTTAGTTTACAGCGCATTCTGAAAGTATTCAGACCCCTTGACTGTTTCCACATTTTGTTACCTTACAGCCTTATTCTAAAATGGATTAAATAGAAAATGTTCCTCATCAATCTTCACACAATATTTTTATTTAACTAGGCAAGTCAGTTAAGAATAAATTCTTATTTACAATGACGGCCTACCCCGGACGATGCTGGCCATCACACTGCCCATCTGGACAAGAGGAATACCTGTGTAAGAATGCTGTTCATTGACTATAGCTCAGCATTCAACACCATAGTACCCTCCAAGCTCTTCATTAAGCTTGAGGCCCTGGGTCTGAACCCCGCCCTGTGTAACTGGGTCCTGGACTTCCTGACTTCCACCACCCCCAGGTGGTGATACCCACAAGGATGGGTGCTCAGCCCCTTCCTGTACTTCCTGTTCACCCATGACTGCGTGGCCACGCATGCCTCAATCATCAAGTTTGCAGACGACAAAACAGTAGTAGGCCTGAATACCAGCAATGATGAGACAGCCTACAGGGCAGAATTGAGGGCCCTGGGAGTGTGGTGCCAGGAAAATAACCTCTCACCAAACATCAACAAAACAAATGAGATGATTGTGGACCTCAGGAAACAGCAGAAGGAGCACCCACCTATCCACATCGATGGGACCGCAGTGGAGAAGGTGGAAAACTTCAGGTTCCTCGGCGTACACATCACTGACAAACTGAAATGGTCCACCAAACACAGACAGTGTGGTGTACATCAAAGCCGGGACAGAGAGACTGAAAAACAGCTTCTATCTCAAGGCCATCAGACTGTTAAATAGCCATAAGTAGCACATTAGAGGCTGCTGCCTATATACATCGACTTGGAATCACTGGCCATTTTAAAACTAGTCACTAATAATGTTTACATATTTTGCCATTACTCACCTGATATACTGTATTCTATTCTATTCTACTGTATCTTAATCTATGTATTACTCATCTCATATGTATATACTGTATTCTATCATATTCTAATGTATCTTAGTCTATGTATTACTCATCTCATATGTATATACTGTATTCTATTCTATTCTACTGTATCTTAGTCTATGTATTACTCATCTCATATGTATATACTGTATTCTATCCTATTCTACTGTATCTTAGTCTATGTATCACTCATCTCATATGTATATACTGTATTATATCCTGTTCTACTGTATCTTAGTCTATGTATTACTCATCTCATATGCATATACTGTATTCTATTCTATTCTACTGTATCTGTCTATGCCACTCTGACATCGTTCATCCATGTATTTATATATTCTTATTCCATTACTTAGATTTGTGTGTATTAGGGATTTGTTGTGAAATTGTTAGATATTACTGCACCTTTGGAGCTAGAAACACACGCATTTAGTTAGATATTACTGCACTGTTGGAGCTAGGAACACGAGCATTTAGATAGATATTACTGTTGGAGCTAGAAACACAAGCATTTAGTTAGATATTACTGCACTGTTGGATCTCGGAACACAAGCATTTCGCTATACCCGTAATAACATATGTACAGTGCCTTGCGAAAGTATTCGGCCCCCTTGAACTTTGCGACCTTTTGCCACATTTCAGGCTTCAAACATAAAGATATAAAACTGTATTTTTTTGTGAAGAATCAACAAGTGGGACACAATCATGAAGTGGAACGACATTTATTGGATATTTCAAACTTTTTTAACAAATCAAAAACTGAAAAATTGGGCGTGCAAAATTATTCAGCCCCTTTACTTTCAGTGCAGCAAACTCTCTCCAGAAGTTTAGTGAGGATCTCTGAATGATCCAATGTTGACCTAAATGACTAATGATGATAAATACAATCCAGATGTGTGTAATCAAGTCTCCGTATAAATGCACCTGCACTGTGATAGTCTCAGAGGTCCGTTAAAAGCGCAGAGAGCATCATGAAGAACAAGGAACACACCAGGCAGGTCCGAGATACTGTTGTGAAGAAGTTTAAAGCCGGATTTGGATACAAAAAGCTTCCCAAGCTTTAAACATCCCAAGGAGCACTGTGCAAGCGATAATATTGAAATGGAAGGAGTATCAGACCACTGCAAATCTACCAAGACCTGGCCGTCCCTCTAAACTTTCAGCTCATACAAGGAGAAGACTGATCAGAGATGCAGCCAAGAGGCACATGATCACTCTGGATGAACTGCAGAGATCTACAGCTGAGGTGGGAGACTCTGTTCATAGGACAACAATCAGTCGTATATTGCACAAATCTGGCCTTTATGGAAGAGTGGCAAGAAGAAAGCCATTTCTTAAAGATATCCATAAAAAGTGTTGTTTAAAGTTTGCCACAAGCCACCTGGGAGACACACCAAACATGTGGAAGAAGGTGCTCTGGTCAGATGAAACCAAAATTTAACTTTTTGGCAACAATGCAAAACGTTATGTTTGGCGTAAAAGCAACACAGATCATCATCCTGAACACACCATCTCCACTGTCAAACATGGTGGTGGCAGCATCATGGTTTGGGCCTGCTTTTCTTCAGCAGGGACAGGGAAGATGGTTAAAATTGATGGGAAGATGGATGGAGCCAAATACAGGACCATTCTGGAAGAAAACCTGATGGAGTCTGCAAAAGACCTGAGACTGGGATGGAGATTTGTCTTCCATCAAGACAATGATCCAAAACATAAAGCAAAATCTACAATGGAATGGTTCAAAAATAAACATATCCAGGTGTTAGAATGGCCAAGTCAAAGTCCAGACCTGAATCCAATCGAGAATCTGTGGAAAGAACTGAAAACTGCTGTTCACAAATGCTCTCCATCCAACCTCACTGAGCTCGAGCTGTTTTGCAAGGAGGAATGGGAAAAAAATGTTGTCTCTCGATGTGCAAAACTGATAGAGACATACCCCAAGCGACTTACAGCTGTAATCGCAGCAAAAGGTGGCACTACAAAGTATTAACTTAAGGGGGCTGAATAATTTTGCACTGCCAATTTTTCAGTTTTTGATTTGTTAAAAAAGTTTGAAATATCCAATAAATGTCGTTCCACTTCATGATTGTGTCCCACTTGTTGTTGATTCTTCACAAAAAAATACAATTTATATATATTTATGTTTGAAGCCTGAAATGTGGCAAAAGGTCGCAAAGTTCAAGGGGGCCGAATACTTTCGCAAGGCACTGTATGTGACAAATAATATTTGATTTATTATAAAGCTCATTTGTGTAAAATGTACTTTTCCCTACTTATCTCTTTACATTGCTTATGCATATTCAGTGGCCTAGCTGCTTCCAAACTGTCATAGGCCAATCCTGGTAGATCTGAACCTAATTCAGCTTGGAGTGATCAGATGACAGAAGTCACATTTAGGTGCCAGGTGTAATTGAGGCCATAGATGCTCCAAATCCATTAATTTGGAATGTTTTAAATAATATGACTAAATGTGTTTGTTTCTGTGTTGCAGGGGCAGTCAAGAAATAGAACGACAAGGCCACAGAACATGACATAAGCAGAGCAGTGGGAGACCACCTCAAGCCCCTGGTAGAGCTGGGGGTGGTGTTTACCACTCCACCACACCTTCAGAAGGCTGGAAAAGTGGAATTGATCTGTTTGATCCATTTGTTTGTTTCAGTTGTTGAATCCTTTGATGTATTGTTGATTTCAACATTTTTCATTTTCAACAAATGAACTGGGTTGGTTGAACAGTGATACTATACTGACATTGTGGAAGATATACTGAATTTATACTGTTTTTCTTACTAAGATGGACCAAGATATGTGTTGCTTTTGCACATATTTGTTCATTGGTATAGCAAGAGCCTGTTGATTGATTGGTCGGTCATTGGGTTAATTTGTTTCGCAATATGTTGAAATCAAATCAAGTTTTATTTATACAGCACATTTCAGACATGGATGCAACACAATGGCTTCACAGGAAAAAAACAATAAAAAAAACAATGAAAATGAACTGAAATATTTACCACAAGGTACATACAAAAAAACAGAAGAATAACAACTGAAAGACTAATGGGCATTCTAAGGAAAACCCATTGATAATATTAACAATTACAGCCTGACTGATGCTATTAGATTGCTGGGTGGGGGGGGGGGGGGGGGGGATAGGGGTAATTTTATATATACAGTGCCTTCAGAAAGTATTCACACCCCTTGACTTGTCCCACATGTTGTTGTGTTACATCCTGAATGTATAATGGTTCCAACAGGAAGATGTAACACTGGGTGGTCTTGATCTTTAGTCCTACATGGAACACAGAACAGACTGCGAACAAAAGTGCAAAGGTATTTTATAGCCAAGATACACCCCTTTCAACCTACATGGCGAACAACAGATGTATAGAATGGGTCACAAGGTTAAGATTGGTATGAAAGATACTGTCTGCTGAGAATTATAAGTATCTGCTGTAAAAACAGTACTCTTTGTGTAGAGACCAGAGTCTGGCCCTGGGGTCATCTCTCCCTGGTACCATATAGAACAGAAACATTAACTCATGTTCTGGAATGCGGTCTCTTTAGGTTTCATCACCCAAAAGACATTGTAAATCTCCTGTCAGTGTTTTCTCCCAGAGGCCCATCCTCAGTAGAACACAGACACCCTCTATTTTGTTGCATAAAACAACCATTTGATGCAATAAAAGTATAATAACATAATCTTGCAGTTTTGCTCTCACAGTGTCCACTGAAAGTTGACAAGTAACAACAACTGGGACCTAAAAGACACCCACCATGAGACCCACTAAATCTGCCCAAGAAGAGGGAAACAAAATAATAACCCACACCAAACTTACAGACAGGAAATCAACCAAAAAAGGTGGCGCAACTAGAGGTGTTGACATTCCACATTATCAAGACAACTGGAGCACTGGGCCAGACACTCTTAAATAGAACCTGCCCACCACGA
The DNA here is from genome assembly GCF_036934945.1 of Oncorhynchus masou masou. Classification (NCBI taxonomy): domain Eukaryota; kingdom Metazoa; phylum Chordata; class Actinopteri; order Salmoniformes; family Salmonidae; genus Oncorhynchus; species Oncorhynchus masou. The sequence goes on along the minus strand of NC_088217.1, from coordinate 62,404,825 downwards.
ACAGAAAACAACTTCCATTTCACATTATTATCAACTACAATGCTTCACCTTCACCAATATACACATGGTGTCTACTGGCTGTCAACAAATAAAAACAAGAAAAAAACATGTATTTTTTCCCCATTAGCTTCTAGAACATGTTTATTTCTATAGAATCCTAAAACTCACTAGCTTCTAGAACTCTCGTCTCAATGGAACAAGCCCAAACAAAACTCATCTCTATTACGGAAAGTCAAAATAATTTGTGATCAATGGATCGCACTGGCTAAACAAAAACCACCATTTTCTTGGACTACCCAACCGTGAGACAATCAGAAACCAAATTGTCCTCACCATGGACACAAGCACCAAAACCACTGTTGTTCAGACAAGTAACAATACATCACTGATATCGATTCGGGGGGAAATCAGGTTGTAAGTGCTGTTGAAACTAACACAACTAAACAAAACACATGGAAATGGAAGATATTTTACCTCGCTGGTTAGAGGACAACCTGCAGAAAACAGTCAGCTATAATTTGGAGTGACGCATTTAAATATAGGGGTCGCTAAGCAAAGGAACACAACACTTATTTGTCATAACCCATCGATATCATTCTAAAATCATTTAAGTGAATGAAGGGAGATGAGGTTTCATGTCCTGTTAAAACTAACAGCTCAAAACCCACACGGAATATCTCCAGATTGACCAATACTCTTCCCACGTTGATTACAGCTGTAAGATTTCTCTCCTGTGTGTTTTCTCTGGTGTAGTGTTAGAGTGCTAGATGCAGCAAAACTCTTCCCACATTTACCACAGTTGTAAGGTTTCTCTCCTGCGTGTGTTCTCTGATGAATTGTAATGCCTGATGAGGTGAATCTCTTCCCACAGTCAGAGCAGCAGTGAGTTCTCTTCCCTGTGGATCTCTGCAGGTGTTTATTGAGATGTTCTGATCTGGAGAGACTCTTCTCTGCCTCTTCAGCTTCATGAGGTTGTTGAGGCTCCCCAGAGGATCCACGATTGTCCCGTATCTCTCCTGTGTGAATAACAAAGTCAGACAGATGATTAAAGGCCCACAACAGTGGTAATCCACTGTAAAAGGTGATGCCAACAGCGTAGCCATGATGTTGTACAACAATTGATGGCTGTAATGAATGTTAAAAGTATTTTACAATTGTCTTAAAATGAGCAAGAAGCCATATTTTGTCTTGTTTTCACAGTAGTTACATCTAAGATTGTAGGCTAAAAATAAGTTATTCATGTTGTTGAAATTCTAAGCAGTGTGCCAGACAACTTTTGGTCTCCAATATAGGCCCCCTTCTGTGTTTGCTAAAGTTGGCGCACAAGGGCGACGCGCACACAATTTGGTGTTTAATAAACACAATTTTGTTGTAGAAACTCCTCCCTGCAATTGAGGAAACCACTAGTTATGGATGTAGTTTTTCTGCCTGGAGCAAAAATGGTGAGCGAAGATTTTAGTTTTTCATAATGTATTCTGAATATTACAGCGCACTATCAGTGCAAGATTAGGATGCTACTCATGGAAACTCACATTAACTTCTTATAGCTGGGGGCATAATTGAGTAGCTTGGATGAATAAGGTGCCCAGAGTAAACTGCCTGCTACTCAGTACCAGAAGCTAAACTATGCATATTATTAGTATATTTGGATAGAAAACACTCTGGCGTTACTAACACTGTTTGAATGATGTCTGTGAGTATAACAGAACTAATATGGTAGGCAAAAACCTGAGAAAAAATCCAACCAGGAAGTGGGAAATCTGAGGTTTGTAGTTTTTCAACTCTTTTCCTATCGAATACACAGTGTCTATGGGGTCATATTGCACTTCCTAAAGCTTCCACTAGATGTCAACAGTCTTTAGAACCTTGTTTGATGCTTCTACTGTGAAGTGGGAGGAATGAGAGGGGATTGAGTCAGAGGTCTGGCAGAGTGCCATTAGCTAACCACACGTGTTCACGTGAAAGTTAGCTTGCTTTCCATTGCATTTCTACAGACAAAGGAATTCTCCGGTTGGAACATTTTTGAAGATTTATGATTAAAACATCCTAAAGATTGATTCTAGACGTCGTTTGACATGTTTCTACGGACTGTAACGGAACGTTTTGACTTTTCGTCTGCTTGCGCGTCATGAATTTGGATTACTGTGCTAAACGCACCAACAAAAAGGAGGTAAGTGGACATAAATGATGAACATTGTCGAACAAATCAAACATTTATTGTGGACCTGGGATTCCTGGGAGTGCATTCTGATGAAAATCATCAAAGGTAAGTGAATATTTATTATGCTATGTCTGACTTCTGTTGACTACACAACCTTGTGGTTAGAGCGTTGGACTAGTAACCGCAAGGTTGCAAGTTCAAACCCCCAAGCTGACAAGGTACAAATCTGTCGTTCTGCCCCTGAACAGGCAGTTAACCCACTGTTCCCAGGCCGTCATTGAAAATAAGAATGTGTTCTTAACTGACTTGCCTGGTTAAATAAAGGTACAAAAAAATCTGTTTGGCTTGTTTTGGTCTCTGAGCGCTGAACTCAGATCATTGCATGGTGTGCTTTTTTGGTAAAGCTTTTTTGAAATCTGACACAGTGGTGGGATTAACAACAAGTTTATATTTTATATGGTGTAAAATACTGGTGGTGTTTGAGGGTCACAGGGTTTGAGAATACTGGGATAATGTAATGTGTTGTAATTCTAAATGTCCTGAATAAAGGAAAATATCTCTGTGTTTTGTACAATAGCCTATCCATCAAGGAATAGTTCTCTACACATTATGAATAATGTGTAATTATTTTTAGAACCATGACCGTATCCAGTTGGGTGTTGGCAATGAAGGTGACTCTCGGTTTGGATTTAAACTCTGAAATGATTCGTTTGAATGTAGCAAATCAACTGCTATACACTTCACCTAATTTTATTTTTTTATTATTTATTTATTTCACCTTAATTTAACCAGGTAGGCAAGTTGAGAACAAGTTCTCATTTACACCTGCAACCTGGTCAAGATAAAGCAAAGCAGTGCGACACAAACAACAACACAGAGTTGCCCATGGAATAAACAAACGTACAGCCAATAACACAATAGAAAATAAAAAAAATGTATATACAGTGTAGCTCGGGGATTCGATACAGAAACCAATAGGCTAGCCACCGCCTTAATAAGCATACATACTCAATTTACGTCACAAATAGTGAGGTTAGTATGAGTATTCAAATACAGCTCAGGTCTCTGTGTTGCCATTTTGTTTCTGTTTAAATCCTAGATTGCCCCTTTAGCAAAGCCACAACAATCAACCAATCTGCAGTTCAAACAATAACTAAACTAATTCCACCAATGTTTTTGTAATAGGATGATAGTGAGGCTGGAGAAATGTAACTACTCTCAAATTCATAAACAGACCTATGGATGGAAGGACTGACCATTCATGATATCAACAGTATAGTTTTAACCATGTTGAGGCAAAACAGTGTTGGTTTACATTGTTTCTAAACATTGGAGAGAAAAAAAAGCTTATTTTGGGTTCTGATGGGGTACAACAGTTGAACTAAGCTCATGAGGCATGTGTTATATTCTTCAAGAATCAATGGATGGAAATAAATAATTTAAATGTAGCAATTGCATATTTCCCCTTTAACACCACACATCAGTCCCACAACTGCCTCTGTTTTGAAGACAGTACTTACTAGTGTTAATCAGTGCCCGGTTTCCCAAAACCATCTTACAGCTAAGTTCACTGTTAGAACAATTGGATGCCTTAAGATGCGTTTGGGAAACTGGGCCCAGATATCCAGTTTCCTCCACCTCCTTTTATGATGTGACAGTCATCTCCCCCTCCTCATCTTTCACTCCAAAAACTGCATCCTCTTCTTTCTCTGCCTCTTTCACCCTGAACATGTCTTCCTCTTCTTTCACTGAAACAGCCTCCTTTTCCTCAATACCTTCTTTCTCCGTCCAGCAGACCTCCTCTTCTTTAGCAAGAAGAGAGTAGCTTAGTGACCTCATGGTCAGAGATGTTAGCTACCGAGGCTAGTTCTAACTTAACCAGCACGCTAGCTGACTAATAACAGAAAAAAGCTTATATTTGGGGTTCTGATGGGGTACGACAGTTGAACTAAGCTCATGAGGCATTTATAAATGACTTCTTCAAGAAACAGATGGGTACATATCATTAATGTATATGTCCCAAAATGGATGTGACAACTGCTGATTGCCCATTTAAGACTACATATTGGGCTAATCTAATAGGAGATATTGAGGACTACAGTATTTCAGGTATTGCCATTGGATGCATTTGATCAATTGTTAACGTTTTGTTGATGGTCCACTCTTGATGTTCTACACGTTACAGTGTAACTTCAGCCATTCCTACAGAACAACATTAAAGTGTAGAACCCCTTTACTGCTTATGGGTTCAACGACTGCAGAGACGGTACTTACTGGTGTTCACTCGATCTCCAACCTCCTCTTCTTCCTCCAATGTGACAGTCATCTCCTCGTCCTCAGTCACTCCAAAAACTGCACCCTTTTCACTTCCTCCTATTTCACTCTGAACATATCTTCCTCTTCTTTCACTGAAACATCTTTCTCTTCTTCTATCACGGTAACAGCCTCACCTTCTACTTGTTTTTGTATTGTAACATCCTCCTCTTCCACGAGACCTTCTTTCTCCGTCCAACAGACCGCCTCTTCTTTATCAGGAGAGTAGCTAAGTGACCTCATGGTCGGGGATGTTAGATAGTTAGCATTAGCGTTCAAAGAGAAGCATGTGTTGATTGATTCATTTTTAATGAGTGATAAAATAAAACTTTACACCCACTACACATTTGCATTGAACCATACTTCTAACATGGATCATTTTGACCCCAGAGGCATATCTTTTATCACAGACAAAATGTGGTTTAGTCAATTCTTCAATTTTTTTCATGACTTTGTCAATCAACTTGTTCTTAATAAATTTAAATAATGGTTTAGTGTTTCTGTATAAATATGGACTTTTAACAAATTCAAATCATTTGGAGTCATTTTGACCCCAGACAAATACACCTTTGATAAATAGGACGTTTATTTCAAATCAAAATCAAATCACATTTTATTGGTTACATACATGTGTTTAGAAGATATAATTGCGGGTGTAGTGAAATGCTTGTGTTTCTCACTCCGACAGGGCAGTAATATCTAACAAGTAATAGCTAACAATTTTACAACAAATACCCAATACACACAAATCTAAGTATTTGAATCTTGGTTTCTCTGTATACATGATCCATCCCACCAGAGGGTGGAAGGGCTCCTGTATCAGTGGTTTTGACCAGATAGACACCTGCAGACACACAGTATTGCCAACACTCTGCCAGCGGTAGAAAACTCTGCCAGCAGTATACAGTGCATTCATAATGTATTCAGACCCCTTTACTTTTTCCACATTTTTTTTACGTTACCTCCTTATTCTAAAATTGAAGATTTTTTCTCTCATCAAATCTTCACACAATACCCCAAAATGACAAACCAAAATCAAGTTTTTAGACATTTTTGCACATATATTTATTTAAGTATTCAGACCCTTTACTATGAGACTCGAAATGGAGCTCAGATGCATCCTGATTCCATTGATCATCCTTGAGATGTTTCTACAACTTGATTGGAGTCCACCTGTGGTAAATTCAATTGACTGGATATGATTTGGAAAGACACACACCTGTCCATATAAGGTCCCACAGATAACAGTGGATGTCAGAGCAAAAACCAAGCCATGAGGTCAAATAAATTATCCGTTGAGCTCTGAGACAGGATTGCGTCGAGGCACAGATCTGGGGAAGGCTACCAAAACATTTCTGCAGCATTGAAGGTCCCCAAGAACACAGTGGCCTCCATCACACTAAACTGGAAGAAGTTTGGAACCACCAAGACTCTTCCAAGAGTTGGCCACCCGGCCAAACTGAGAAATCAGGGGAGAAGGGCCTTCATCGGGGAAGGGAACAAGAACCCGATGGTCACTCTGACAGAGCTACAGATTTCCTCTGTGGAGATGGGAGAACCTTCCGGAAGGACAACAATCTCGGCAGCACTCCACCGATCAGGACTTTATGGAAGAGTGGGCAGACGGAAGCCACTCCTCAGTAAAAGGCACATGACTGCTAGCTTGGAGGTTGCCGAAAGGCATTCAGGCCAAAGAGTTCAATCTTGGTTTCATCAGACCAGAGAATCTTGTTTCTCATGGTCTGAGAGTCTTTAGGTGCCTTTTGGCAAACTCTAAGCGGGCTGTAATGTGCCTTTTACTGAGGAGTGGCTTCCGTCTGGCCACTCTACCACAAAGGCCTGATTGGTGGAGTGCTGCAGAGATGGTTGTCCTTCTGGAAGTTTCTCCCATCCCCACAGAGTAACTCTTGAGCTCTGTCAGAGTGACCATCGGGTTCTTGGTCACCTCCCTGACAAAGGCCCTTCTCCCCGATTGTGCAGTTTTGCCGGGTGGCCAGCTCTAGGAAGAGTCTTCCAAACGCCTTCCATTAAAAAATGATGGTGGCCACTGTGTTCTTGGGGACCAATGCATTTTTTGGCACCATTCCCCAGATCTGTGCCTCGACACAATCCTGTCTCGGAGCTCTAAGGACAATTTATTTGACCTCATTGCTTGGCGTTTGATCTGACATGCATTGTCAACTGTGGGACCTTATATAGACAGGTGTAATCATACACAATATGATGTCATGTGGCCGAAACAAAAACACATTCTCAGTCAAAAATATAAGTCTACAGCCTTTCTATTCTCTCATTTGATTTCAGGTTCTCTGAATGTCCTTCCACTCAGAGCGAGCAGTGGTTGGACTTTTATTGTGTGTGTCCTCTAATGCTCCTTCAAGGTTACTTGACCAGGTAAAACAATTTCCAGACTGGGAGCATTGGAAAGGGTTTTCTCTTCTGTATCCTCTCATGAGCTTTAAGGTCTGCCATTCGTGAAAATCTATTTTTACACTGGGAGCAGAAAATGCTTTTCTCCTCTATGTATTCTCTCATGCCTTTTCAGGTTAGTTAACATGGTAAAACTCTTTTCACACTGGGAACATTGGTAAGGCTTTTCTCCTGTGTGTATCCTCTCATGAGCTTTCAGGTGCCCTATCTGAGTAAAACTCTTTCCACACTGGGAACATTGGAAAGGCTTTTCTCCTGTGTGTATCCTCTCATGAGCTTGAAGGTCCCATAACTGAGTAAAACTCATTCCACAGTGGGAACAGTGATAAGGCTTTTCTCCTGTGTGTATTCTCTCATGCCTTTTCAGGTTAGCTAACACGGCAAAACTCTTTCCACAGTGGGAGCATTGGAAAGGCTTTTCTCCTGTGTGTAGTCTAGCATGCTTTTTTAGGTTTCCTATCCGAGTAAAACTCTTTCCACAATGGGAACATTGGAATGGCTTTTCTCCTTTGTGTATTCTCTCATGTTCTTTTAATTGCCCTATCTTAGTAAAACTCTTTCCACACTGGGAACATTGGAAAGGCTTTTCTCCTGTGTGTTTCCTCTTATGAGCTTTTAGGTCCCCATCCTGATTAAAACTCATTCCACATTGAGAACAGTGATAAGGCTTTTCTCCTGTGTGTATTCTCTCGTGTCTTTTCAGGTTAGCTAACACAGCAAAACTCTTTCCACACTGGGAGCATTGGAAAGGCTTTTCTCCTGTGTGTGTCCTCTCATGCAGTTTTAGGTTCCCTAACCAGCAAAAACTCTTTTCACAGTGGGAGCAGTGGTGTTGTCTCGCTGGTTTGGGCATCTCTGGGTCTGGTTCCCCTGAAGGACTCTTCCCGCTGTCAGAGTGAGAGGCTGGTTTCTCCCCTGCAAAAGACAAACCGTATCTAGTTAAACAGAGACCTGAATGAAACCTCCACATGATAAAATTGTCTTCCTATGAGGTTTAATCTAGACTCGATCCCTCAATAAAAGAACAGAACTGGTCATCACAGAGTGGTTTGTAGCTTTGTAGGCTGGGTAATTCCATTTGAATTCAATACATTTTTGACAGCATACCTTTTGATTAAAAAAAAGCTTTGCTTACATGTTTGACGATGGAAGAAGTGGCAAGAAAGTGACTTTTTGTAACTGAATGTAAAAACATTCATGAGATATACAGTACCGGTCAAAAGTTGACACACCTACTCATTCCAGGGGTTTTCTTTATATTTACTATTTTTTACATTGTAGAATAGTGAAGACATGAAATAACACATATGGAATCATGTAGTAAACAAAAAAGTGGTAAACAAATCAAAATATATTTTTGAATCTTCAAAGTAGCCACCCTTTGCCTTCATGACAGCTTTGCGCACTCTTGGCATTCTCTCAACCAGCTTCACCTGGAATGCTTTTCCAACAGTCTTGAAGGAGTTCCCACATATGCTGATCAATTGTTGGCTGCTTTTCCTTCACTCTGCGGTCCAACTCATCCCAAACCATCTCAATTGGGTTGAGGTCGGAATATTGTGGTGGCCAGGTCATCTGATGCAGCACTCCATCACTCTCCTTCTTGGTCAAATAGCCCTTACACAGCCTGGAGTTGTGTTGGGAGATTGTCCTGCTGAGAAACAAATCATAGTCCCACTAAGTGCAAACCAGATGGGATGGTGTATCGCTTCAGAATGCTGTGGTAGCCAGACAGGTGTGTGCCTTTCCAAATCATGTCCAATCAATTGAATTTACCACAGGTGGTCTCAAAATCAAGTAGTAGAAACATCTCAAATCAAATTTTATTTGTCACATACACATGGCTAGCAGATGTTAATGCGAGTGTAGCGAAATGCTTGTGCTTCTAGTTCCGACAATGCAGTAATAACCAACGAGTAATCTAGCTAACAATTCCAAAACTACTACCTTATACACACAAGTGTAAAGGGATAAAGAATATGTACATAAAGATATATGAATGAGTGATGGTACAGAGCGGCATAGGCAAGATGCAGTAGATGGTATCGAGTACAGTATATACATATGAGATGAGTATGTAAACAAAGTGGCATAGTTTAAAGTGGCTAGTGATACATGTATTACATAAAGATGGGGTAGATGATATAGAGTACAGTATATACATATACATATGAGATAAATAATGTAGGGTATGTAAACATTATATTAAGTAGCATTGTTTAAAGTGGCTAGTGATATATTTTACATCAATTCCCATCATTAAAGTGGCTGGAGTTGAGTCAGTGTGTTGGCAGCAGCCACTCAATGTTAGTGGTGGCTGTTTAACAGTCCGATGGCCTTGAGATAGAAGCTGTACTGACCTCACCTTCTGGATGATTGCGGGGTGAACAAGCAGTGGCTCGGGTGGTTGTTGTCCTTGATGATCTTTATGGCCTTCCTGTGACATCGGGTGGTGTAGGAGGGCAGGTAGTTTGCCCCCAGTGATGCGTTGTGCAGACCTCACTACCCTCTGGAGAGCCTTACGGTTGTGGGTGGAGCAGTTGCCGTACCAGGCGGTGATACAGCCCGACAGGATACTGTCGATTGTGCATCTGTAGAAGTTTGTGAGTGCTTTTGGTGACAAGCCGAATTTCTTCAGCCTCCTGAGGTTGAAGAGGCGCTGCTACGCCTTCTTCACGATGCTGTCTGTGTGGGTGGACCAATTCAGTTTGTCTGTGATGTGTACGCCGAGGAACTTAAAACTTACTACCCTCTCCACTACTGTTCCATCGATGTGGATAGGGGGGTGTTCCCTCTGCTGTTTCCTGAAGTCCACAATCATCTCCTTAGTTTTGTTGACGTTGAATGTGAGGTTATTTTCCTGACACCACACTCCGAGGGCCCTCACCTCCTCCCTGTAGGCCATCTCGTCGTTGCTGGTAATCAAGCCTACCACTGTTGTGTCGTCCGCAAACTTGATGATTGAGTTGGAGGCGTGCGTGGACACGCAGTCGTGGGTGAATAGGGAGTACAGGAGAGGGCTCAGAACGCACCCTTGTGGGGCCCCAGTGTTGTGGATCAGAGGGGTGGAGATGTTGTTACCTACCCTCACCGCCTGGGGGCGGCCCGTCAGGAAGTCCAGTTGCACAGGGCGGGGTCAAGACCCAGGGTCTCGAGCTTGATGACGAGTTTGGAGGGTACTATGGTGTTAAATGCTGAGCTGTAGTCGATGAACAGCATTCTCACATAGGTATTCCTCTTGTCCAGATGGGTTAGGGCAGTGTGCAGTGTGGTTGAGATTGCATCGTCTGTTGCGGTAAGCAAATTGGAGTGGGTCTCAGGTAGGGTGGAGGTGATATGGTCCTTGACTAGTCTCTCAAAGCAATTCATGATGACGGAAGTGAGTGCTACGGAGCAGTAGTCGTTTAGCTCAGTTACCTTCGCTTTCTTGGGAACAGGAACAATGGTGGCCTTCTTGAAGCATGTGGGAACAGCAGACGGGGATAGGGATTGATTAAAATGTCCGTAAACACACCAGCCAGCTGGTCTGCGCATGCTCTGAGGGCTCGGCTGGGGATGCCGTCTGGGCCTGCAGCCTTGCAAGGGTTAACACATTTAAATGTTTTACTCACCTCGGCTGCAGTGAAGGAGAGTCCGCATGTTTTGGTTGCGGGCCGTGTCAGTGGCACTGTATTGTCCTCAAAGCGGGCAAAAAAGTGATTTAGTCTGCCTGGGAGCAAGACATCCTGGTCCGTGACTGGGCTGGTTTTCTTTTTGTAATCCGTGATTGACTGTAGACCCTGCCAAATACCTCGTGTCTGAGCCGTTGAATAGCGATTCTACTTTGTCTCTATACTGACGCTTAACTTGTTTGATTGCCTTGCGGAGGGAATAGTTACACTGTTTGTATTCGGTCATGTTTCCGGTCACCTTGCCCTGATTAAAAGCAGTGGTTCGCGCTTTCAGTTTCACGTGAATGCTGCCATCAATCCACGGTTTCTGGTTTGGGAATGTTTTAATCGTTGCTATGGGAACGACATATTCAACGCACGTTCTCATGAACTCGCTCACCGAATCAGCGTATTCGTCAATGTTGTTGTTTGACGCAACCGTATTCGTCAATGTTGTTGTTTGACACAATACGAAACATATCCCAGTCCACATGATGGAAGCAGTCTTGGAGCGTGGAATCAGATTGGTCGGACCAGCGTTGAACAGACCTGAGCGTGGGAGCTTCTTGTTTTAGCTTCTGTCTGTAGGCAGGGAGCAACAAAATGGAGTCGTGGTCAGCTTTTCCAAAAGGAGGGCGGGGGAGGGCCTTATATGCATCGCGGAAGTTAGAATAGCAATGATCCAAGGTTTTACCAGCCCTGGTTGCGCAATCAATATACTGATACAATTTAGGGAGTCTTGTTTTCAGATTAGCCTTGTTAAAATCCCCAGCTACAATGAATGCAGCCTCAGGATGTGTGGATTCCAGTTTGCAAAGAGTCAAATAAAGTTCGTTCAGAGCCATCGATGTGTCTGCTTTGGGGGGAATATATACGGCTGTGATTATAATCGAAGAGAATTCCCTTGGTAGATAATGCGGTTGACATTTGATTGTGAGGAATTCTATATCAGGTGAACAGAAGGACTTGAGTTCCTGTATGTTGATGTGACCACACCACGTCTCGTTAACCATAAAGCATACGCCCCCGCCCCTCTTCTTACCAGAAAGATGTTTGTTTCTGTCGGCGCGATGCGTGGAGAAACCAGCTCGCTGCACCGACTCCGATAGCGTCTCTCGAGTGAGCCATGTTTCCTTGAAGCAAAGTACGTTACAGTCCCTGATGTCCCTCTGGAATACTACCCTTGCTCGGATTTCATCAACCTTGTTGTCAAGAGACTGGACATTGGCAAGTAAGTATGCTAGGGAGTGGCGCGTGATGTGCCCGTCTTCGGAGCCTGACCAGAAGACCGCTTCGCTTGCCTCTTTTACGACGTCGTTGTTTTGGGTCGCAGGCTGGGATCCATTCCGTTGTCCTGGGTGGAAGGCTGAACACAGGATCCGCTCCGGGAAAGTCATATTCTTGGTCGTACTGATGGTGAGTTGACGCTGCTCTTATATTCAGTAGTTCTTCTCAACTGTATGTAATGAAACCTAAGATGACCTGGGGTACCAATGTAAGAAATAACACATAAAAAAATTAAAAAAACTGCATAGTTTCCTAGGAACGCGAAGCGAGGCAGCCATCTCTGTCGGCGCCGGAAGGCGATGATCAATGGAAACAGTATGCACCGGAGCTCAATTTCAAGTCTCATAGTAAAAGGTTTGAATACTTATGTACATAATAATATTAAATAAGTAAATAATAAATAATGTTTTTTCTTATAATAAATGTAGCATTTTTTCTAAAAACCTATTTACGCTTTTTCATTATGGGGTATTGTGTGTAGATTGATTAGGATTTTTTTAATTGTAGAATAAGGCTGTAACGTAAAATGTGGAAAGACTTTAGTGACATAAATAAGGGATTAAAGACATATATATATATATATATATATATATATATATATATATATATATATATATATATATATTTGCCCCACTGTGTGTGTGTGTGTATATATATATTCACACACACACAGTGGGGCAAAAAAGTATTTAGTCAGCCACCAATTGTGCAAGTTCTCCCACTTAAAAAGATGAGAGAGGCCTGTAAATTTTCATCATAGGTACACTTCAACTATGACAGACAAAATGAGAAAAAAAATCCAGAAAATCACATTTTAGGATTTTGAATGAATTTATTTGCAAATGATGGTGGAAAATGAGTATTCGGTCGTCAATAACAAAAGTTTATCTCAATACTTTGTTATATACCCTTTGTTGGCAATGACAGAGGTCTAACATTTTCTGTAAGTCTTCACAAGGTTTTCACACACTGTTGCTGGTATTTTGGCCCATTCCTCCATGCAGATCTCCTCTAGAGCAGTGATGTTTTGGGGCTGTTGCTGGGCAACACAGACTTTCAACTCCTTCCAAAGATTTTCTATGGGGTTGAGATCTGGAGACTGGCAAGGCCACTCCGGGACCTTGAAATGCTTCTTTCGAAGCCACTCCTTCGTTGCCGGGCGGTGAGTTTGGGATCATTGTCATGCTGAAAGACCAAGCCACGTTTCATCTTCAATGCCCTTGCTGATGGAAGGAGGTTTTCACTCAAAATCTCATGATACATGGCCCCATTCATTCTTTCCTTTACACGGATCAGTCGTCCTGGTCCCTTTGCAGAAAAACAGCCCTAAAGCATGATGTTTCCACCCCCATGCTTCACAGTAGGTATGGTGTTCTTTGGATGCAACTCAGCATTCTTTGTCCTCCAAACACAACGAGTTGAGTTTTTACCAAAAAGTTATATTTTGCTTTTAATCTGACCATATGACATTCTCCCAATCTTCTTCTGGATCATCCAAATGCTTTCTAGAAAACTTCAGATGGGCCGGATCATGTACTGGCTTAAGCAGGGGGACACGTCTGGCACTGCAGGATTGGAGTCCCTGGCGGCGTAGTGTGTTACTGATGGTAGGCTTTGTTATTTTGGTCCCAGCTCTCTGCAGGTCATTAACTAGGTCCCCCCGTGTGGTTCTGGGATTTTTGCTCACCATTCTTGTGATCATTTTGACCCCACGGGGTGAGATCTTGCATGGGGCCCCAGATTGAGGGAGATTATCAGTGGTCTTGTATGTCTTCCATTTCCTAATAATTGCTCCCACAGTTGATTTCTTCAAACCAAGCTGCTTACCTATTGCAGATTCAATCTTCCCAGCCTGGTTCAGGTCTACAATTTTGTCTCTGGTGTCCTTTGACAGCTCTTTGGTCTTGGCCATAGTGGAGTTTGGAGTGTGACTGTTTGAGGTTGTGGACAGGTGTCTTTTATACTGATAACAAGTTCAAACAGGTGCCATTAATACAGGTAACGAGTGGAGGACAGAGGAGCCTCTTAAAGAGGAAGTTACAGGTCTGTGAGAGCCAGATATCTTGCTTGTTTGTTGGTGACCAAATACTTATTTTCCATCATAATTAATAAAAAAATCCTAGAATGTGATTTTCTGGAGTTGTTTTCTTATTTTGTCTGTCATAGTTGAAGTGTACCTATAATTAAATGTACAGGCCTCTCATCTTTTTAAGTGGGAGAACTTGCACAATTGGTGGCTGACTAAATACTTTGTTGCCCCACTGTATATATATTTATTATTATATCACTCAGATACAGGACAGACACCTCAGAACAAACTTCCTTTAACTTTTTTGGGGGAAACAATGTTACTATGGTTATTGTTGTTCCATGTTGTGAATGTTCTCCAATGTGTTTCAGCAGTATAGACAAATATTTTTTTGACAAAACAACTTTTTCAATATTTTTTGTTGATACTTACAATTCAAAATTAAATAGCAAAATTTTCCTTGGTATAACCTTAAAACATTTCTCATTCCGTTGTCGTTGGAGTGAGGCCTATCCTACTGGTGAAGGGGGTCTCATTCATATGGGAAATTATTTGGCAATCCTTTCTTTGGGGTAATTATATCATTTGGGAAAATGTATTTCAATTTATTTACCTATTGGACCCACCACTATGTAATTTCTCTCCTGTTCTATTAGACCCACCACTATGTCATTTCTCTCCTGTTCTATTGGACACACCACTGTCATTTCTCTCCTGTTCTATTAGACCCACCACTATGTCATTTCTCTCCTGTTCTATTGGATCCACCACTATGTAATTTCTCTCCTGTTCTATTGGACCCACCACTCTGTCATTTCTCTCCTGTTCTATTGGGCACACCACTATGTCATTTCTCTCCTGTTCTATTAGACCCACCACCATGTCATTTCTCTCCTGTTCTATTGGACGGTGTGTTCATCTCTGTCAGATATGAACCTCTACCAGGTGAACTGTATAGAACGGTGTGTTCATCTCTGTCAGATATGAACCTCTACCAGGTGAACTGTATAGAACGGTGTGTTCATCTCTGTCAGATATGAACCTCTACCAGGTGGACTGTATAGAACGGTGTGTTCATCTCTGTCAGATATGAACCTCTACCAGGTGGACTGTATAGAATGGTGTGTTCTAATAAAACACTATAGGAGTTGTCTCCAGATGCATATTCATGCCATGACGCTAGTAGCTTAGCATTTCTCTCCATTGAATACAGGCGGTTGAAGTCAACAACCCTCATAGAATATAAACAAGATTACAATAATAAGATGAATCCACCAATCCAAATAAAGAATAGGTTGGAGCAAGACAACCCACAGTGCCGCTTTGTGGACAATGACTCCCCTCGTTAGGGCAGAGAGACACCTTGTCAGTATATCCATAATCTTTGGTGTAGCCAACCCAACAATCACATGGCACTATTGGGGGACACGGTGTGTAGTAAATCATCACAACACAAAAATCACTACATGCCGTGCCCCCCAGTCTGCGGTCAGCAGATAGACCCTTCTCAAAGAAACATGTTAAGTCACTTTTTGGAAACGGAACGGAGAAAACAAGGGGTAGCTTGCTCTCTACGTCGTCTGATGATTCTAGACATATCAGTCATCATCCCAGGGCCCTCCGTTGAAGAGGTATTGACAAGCAAACCCCGAATATCCAAAGTTAAAAACACATTTAAGGTGGTACTTACTGGTGTTAATCAGATATCCCCTCTCCAGCTCTTCATCTTCCAATGTGACTGTAATCTCCCCTTCCTTCTTCACTCCAAAAACTGCATCATCATCTTTCTCTTCTTCCTCCTCTTTCACTCTGAACTCGTCTTCCTCTTCTTTCACTGAAACGTCTTCCCCTTCTTCTTTCACTGTAACAGCCTCACCCTCTACTTCTTGTTTAACTGTAATATCCTCCTCTTCCTTCTCCTCTTTCACGACAACGTTCAGCCCCAGAGTTTCTTTCTCCGTCCAGCAGACCTCTTCTTTAACAGGAGAGGAGTTTAGGGAGCTCATTTTCGGGGATGTTAACTAGCTAGCTATCATTAGCAACTAGGCTAGTGCTAACTTAACCAGCCAGCTACTTTAGCTGAATAATACAAAATAACGTAATATTAAATAGTTTAACAAGTAGATACGACAGACGTGTGTCTAAAAGACAGTATCTAATATACATGGAGAGCATATAAATAGCTTGAATCTTTCGGCTATGTTGGCTAGCAAGCTACCGAGGTGGTTGACGAGCTGTTTCTGAAGAACCGTCCACTAGATTATACGTCACGCTGGCAGCGTCGCCTGAAAGACGCACATCGCCGTCTGCTGACTGGAGGGTAAACGCAGTTGAGGATCATATTTTATTTTCAGATAAAGTTAATTTTAAACGTATTTAATTAACTTTTTTTGTAAACTTTAGTTTACAGCGCATTCTGAAAGTATTCAGACCCCTTGACTGTTTCCACATTTTGTTACCTTACAGCCTTATTCTAAAATGGATTAAATAGAAAATGTTCCTCATCAATCTTCACACAATATTTTTATTTAACTAGGCAAGTCAGTTAAGAATAAATTCTTATTTACAATGACGGCCTACCCCGGACGATGCTGGCCCAATTGTGCGTCCCTATGGGACTCCCAATCACGGCCAGATGTGATTCAGTGCCTTAGACCGTTGCGCCACTCGGGAGCCTGTAAAGCAAAGGTAACTGAACTCAATGACTATCGCCCCATAGCATTTACTTCCCATCATCATGAAGTGCTTTGAGAGACTAGTCAAGGATCATATCACCTCCACCTTATCTTTCACCCTTGACCCACTTCAATTTGCTTACCGCCCCAATAGATCCACAGATGATGCAATCACCATCACACTGCCCATCTGGACAAGAGGAATACCTGTGTAAGAATGCTGTTCATTGACTATAGCTCAGCATTCAACACCATAGTACCCTCCAAGCTCTTCATTAAGCTTGAGGCCCTGGGTCTGAACCCCGCCCTGTGTAACTGGGTCCTGGACTTCCTGACTTCCACCACCCCCAGGTGGTGATACCCACAAGGATGGGTGCTCAGCCCCCTCCTGTACTTCCTGTTCACCCATGACTGCGTGGCCACGCATGCCTCAATCATCAAGTTTGCCCTTATTCTACTGTATCTTAGTCTATGTATTACTCATCTCATGTATATACTGTATTCTATCATATTCTAATGTATCTTAGTCTATGTATTACTCATCTCATATGTATGTACTGTATTATATCCTATTCTACTGAATCAAAGTCTATGTATTACGCATCTCATATGTATATACTGTATTCTATCCTATTCTACTGTGTCTTAGTCTATGCCGCTCTGACATTACTCCCCTACATTTGTATACATTTTTAATTCCATCCCTTTAGATGTGTGTATTGTTGTGAAGTTGTTCGATATTACTGCACTGTTGTCCTTGAGTGTCCCGGTCAGAGCCCGGACTTGAACCCGATCAAACATCTCTGGAGAGACATGAAAATAGCTGTGCAGTGACGCTCCCCATCCAAACTAACAGAGCTTGAGAGGATCTTCAGAGAAGAATGGGAGAAACTCCCAAAATACAGGTGTGCCAAGCTTGTAGAGACATACCCAAGAAGACTCAAGGCTGCAATTGCTGCCAAAGGTGTTTCAACAAAGTACTGCGTAAAGGGTCTGAACACTTGTGTAAATGTACGATTGGGCCGTTGTCATCACACTTCCATGATTAGTAAGAACTAGGGTAGATTTATAGGACTATTGTTTTTTATGATTCATACATACTTTCCTAACACTAAAATGTACCTAAATAATCTACAAGATCAGAGTATTTTTAAATCTACCAGTTGGAGACGGATGATGACTTTCTTTAATTGATAGATTAGATTCTAGAACTAGATTCTGTTCTCTTCATCTATTCTGTAGAGTCTGTTGACAAGATTCTAATTAAAATGTATTCAACCGTATTTAAAAGGGTTAGATGAAATGTACTCTAAACCCTACTGAATGAAAACTTCAAGACAAAATATGTTGACCAACAATTGAGGGTTTTCAGCAAGGTACCAACACATGCAGAGTGTGTGTAGGCAAGGCATATAGATCGGCCCCGGTCTCCTGGTAAAACACTGACACCTCCTCCTACTAAAACACAGACACCTCCTCCTACAGCATTTATGTTCATTTTGAGAAATTGGCACTACTGTCTCTGGGTAAAAAACAACTTGTGGGTAAAAAAATAAAAAATCTACCTGTCTATGAATTTGAGAGGTTGTATTTCTCCAGATACTCAACTAGTCTAAAGAAGGCCAGTTGTATTGCTTGTTTAATCAGAATGACAGTTTTCAGCTGTGCTAACATAATTGCAAAAGGGTTTTCTAATGATCAACTAGCTTTTTAAAATTACAAACTTGGATTAGCTAACACAACGTGCCATTGGAACACAGGAGTGATGGTTGCTGATAATGGGCCTCTGTACGCCTATGTAGATATTCCATACAAAATCTGCCGTTTCCAACTACAAGTCATTTACAACATTAACAATGTCTACACTGTATTTCGGATCAATTTGATGATATTTTAATGGAAAAAATTGCTTCCTTTTAAAAACAAGGTAATTTCTAAGTGAGCCCAACCTGTTCCATGTCGCTGAACCAATGAACAATAATTCCCTATTACAGAAAAAACACAATTTCCATTGATCAATAATTCCATATTACAGGAAAAACACTATTTCCATTGATCAATAATTCCCTACTACAGGAAAAACACTATTTCCATTGAAAACACTATTTCCATTGATATAATTTCGGAGACACCTGAAACCCCACCTCTTCAAGGAATACCTAGGATAGGATAAGTAATCCTTCTCACCACCCCCCCCCCCCTTAATGATTTAGATGCACTATTGTAAAGTGGCTGTTCCACTGGATGTCAGAAGGTGAATTCACCAATTTGTAAGTCGCTCTGGATAAGAGCGTCTGCTAAATGACTTAAATGTAAATGTAAATGTATAATTGACATAAATCAAAACATAATATTTTTAAAACTATTTTTATCTGATTTTCGACATGATCATGTCTTGAGCTGAACAAAAAAAATGTAGGCCTATTTTTAAAACATAAGTCAGAACACAGGCTCTCTATTCTCTCATGTGATTTCAGGTCCTCTGACTGGTAAAATGTATTTTCACAATGAGAGCAGTGGTATGTCTTCTCCTTCTGTGTCTTAGAATGTTGGAAAGGCTTTTCTCCTGTGTGTGTTCTCTCATGCCTTTTCAAGCTCCCTAAACGAGTAAAACTCTTTTCACACCGGGAACATTTGTAAGGTTTTTCTCCTGAGTGTATTCGCTCATGCGCTTTCAGGCTCCCTTGATGGGTAAAACTCTTTTCGCAATTGGAACATTGGTAGGGCTTTTCTCCTGTGCGTACTCTCTCATGGGCCTTCAGGCTCACATACCACCTAAAATTCCTTCCACAGTGGGAACAGTGATAAGGCTTCTCTCCAGTGTGTCCCTTCTCATGTGTTTTCAGTCTCCCTAACTGATTAAAACTCTTTACACAGTGGGAACAGTGATACGGCTTCTCTCCTGAGTGTATTCTCATATGTATTTTCAGGTTCCCTAACCCAGTAAATATCTTTCCACACAGAAAGCAGTGGTAGGTCTTCCTATCTTCTGTGTGAATTTCTTCATGTTGTTTTAGGTACCGTAACTCTTTCCACACTGGGAACATTGGAAACGCTTTTCTCTTGTGTGTGTCCTCTCATGCTCTTTTAGGTTCCCTAACTTGGTAAAACTCTTTCCACAGTGGGAGCAATTGTAAGGGTTTTCTCCTGTATGCGTTCTCTCATGTACTTTCAGGTTCCTTAACCCCTTAAAACTCTTTCCACACTGGGAGCAGTGGTGTCGTCTCGCTGGTTTGGGTGTCTCTGGGTCTGGTTCCCCTGAAGGACTCTTCCCGCTGTCAGAGTGAGAGTCTTGTCGCTCTCCTACCAAAGACAAACAAGAGTATTTAGTTAAATACTAAACATAGAACTGAATTAAACCTCCAGGCTAGATTCCTCAATAACCTGAAGTCAGTTTTCAGAACATTCCATAATTTAATAAAAAACATAATAATAATAATAATGTAGAACATAAAATCTAATCTTGCTTTCATGTTTATAGCAGAGCTCTATAATAGGGAAAGGGGGTAATATTAGATAATGTCATGTATGTCATGTATAGGCTGAGCAGAGCTCTATAATTATAGATAATGTCATGTTTATCGGCTGAGCAGAGCTCTATAATAATAGATCATGTTATATTTTAGGTTGAGCAGAGCTCTATTATAATAGATCATGTCATGTTTTAGGCTGAGCAGAGCTCTATAATAATATATATCACTATTTCAGTCAATGTTATAGGCTGCATTTGATCCAATGTTAATAACGTTTGGTTGGTGGCCCACTTCATCTCTAAAGTAATAATTACTATATTTTCTAAATTATAATTCTTTAGTTCAGCCTTTCCTTTGAAACGGCTATTTTGGCCATGTTTTTGTAGACTTTTGCTAATATTTTCAGTCTCCCCAAAATGCTGGTCCTTTTGCTAATATGTTCCGTTTCCCCTAAACGTCTGTCCTTTTGATAATATGTTCAGTCTCTCCATAACACGTGTCCATTTCATGTCACAATGCTTCTTATTTTATGTATTTCTCCAACATGATTTAGAAATCTGCTTTTTGCGGGTATACACACTCCATGCAAGGTCTACAATAGACACACGTCAAACGTTTCATTTGTAACTTGTTTGCCATTCTGTGAGACAATTAAGTTGTGATTCTGTGGTGGTGGGGGGGGGACTTTGATGGTATACACATGTTACAGTTAAGCAATAAGACCAGAGGAAGTGTGGTATATGGCCAATATAACATGATTAAAGACTGTCCTTATGCACAACGCAACGCAGAGTGCCTGGATACAACCCTTAGCCGTGGTATATTGGCCATAAATCACAAACCCGAGGTGGCTTATTGCTATTATAAACTGGTTACCATCGTAATCAGAACAGTAAAAATACATGTTTTGTCATACCCATGGTACACAGCCTCATATACCATGGCTGTCAGCCAATCAGCATTCAGGGCTTTAACCACCCATTTTAGAATGTAGCTTTAACATTATATTATACCATACATTCCTATAGTACAGAACAACATTTTCAAGTATAGAATTTCAGTAGCTGCTGCTTTAAAACCACACATTCGTTCAAAAACTTTGGAGAGTTAGTGCCCGTTTTGAAGACAGTACTTACTGGTGGTAATCAGATCTCCTGACTCCTCTGTCAATATGACATATCTCTCCCTCTTTCTCCTTCTTCACTCCAAAAACAGGCACCCTCCTCTTTCTCATCCTCCTCTTCTTTTACTGTAACATCCTCCTCCTCTTTCACTCTGAACCCGTCTTCCTCTTCTTCTTTAACCCGGAACAGCCTCAACCTCTACTTGCTTTTTAATGGTGACATCCTCCTCTTCTTTCACGACAATGTTCAGCCACAGACCCTCTTTCTACGTCCAGCAGACCGCCTCCTCTTTAGCGGGGGGGGGGGGAGATACATCCGTGAGCTCATGGTCAGGGATGTTAGCTAGCTAGCTAGCTAACTAGTTAGTTAGCATGAGCGACTAGTTTAGAGCTAGGCTAACTTATCAAGCCAGCTAGTTGACTAACAATGTACCTATAACATTTAAATGGGATCAATTAACTAGATGTCAGAAATATATTTAAAACCCAGAGCCAAATATGAACAGAAACAGTCTAAATGTTTCGGCTATTGGCTACCAAGGTGGCTGACTCGTTGTTGTTGATCCGTTTTATAAGTAAAACGTCTAAATAGCTTGAATCTTTCGGCTATGTTGGCGAGCAAGCTACCGAGGTGGTTGACGAGCTGTTTCTGAAGAACCGTCCACTAGATATCACCAGACTGCATACAAACCAAGCTGCATCCCCAGGCCCTGGTATATCACCAGACTGCATACAAAGAGGCACTGAACACAAGTTCCACATCCTTGAATTAAGGGGTTTCACGGGGGTGTGGGGTACCCCTTGTTAGACAAAAAAAGAAATAATCTCCAAAATGCTTAGCAGAGTTCCGGACTCCGGAGACAAAACAAAAGCCGGGCCTGATAGAGAGGAGGGAGGGATAAACTGGGTCATAGCAGCAGTAGTCTATATACACACTGACTCTCCTAGTGAACAGAATATCACAGGGTCATAGCAGCAGTAGTCTATATACACACGGACTCTCCTAGTGAACAGAATATCACAGGATAAGGCAGCTCAAACTATTGGTTGAGTAGCTAGCTCACAGATGAACCATAGTGGTTGAATAGTTAAAGGAAAAATCCACCTAAAAATTACATTTTGGTATTTGTTTCAGGAAGTCAATTCATGATTCTCGGTTGTGACTAGATGGAGTACAGTTATGACCAGAAGTGACTTTTCGTAGCAGGTTAGGAATGCAATATAGCTAACCCTTTCCTAACCTTAACCTCAGTCTCCTAATCTGCTACATTAATTATCCTAACCTGCTATGTCTATGAGGCAGAAATATTGGGCTAGTTTGTTTTGCATGGCCAGGTTAACCCGGGTGGGTAGAGATTTCACTTAACGACAAATGGAATGGACTACAATGTGCAAACTCCACCTTTACCAGATAGGTGGACACGACAGGACTTCTGAGGTGGATCAGAGATGGTAATCTCCTCTTTACCAAGAAGGTGGACACTACAGTACTACTGAGGTCTTTCAGAGATGGTAAACTCCTCTTTACCAGATAGGTGGACACGACAGGACTACTGAGGTGGATCAGAGATGATCACCTCCTCTTTACCAGGTAGGTGGACACTACAGTACTACTGAGGTGGACCAGAGATTATAACCTTCTCTTTACCAGAAAGGTGGACACTACAGTACTACTGAGGTGTATCAGAGATGGTAACCTCCTCTTTACCAGGTAGGTGGACACTACAGTACTACTGAGGTGGACCAGAGATGGTAACCTCCTCTTTACCAGATCGGTGGACACGACAGGACTACTGAGGTGGATCAGAGAAGGTAACCTCCTCTTTATCAAATCAAATCAAATTCAAATCAAAATCAAATCAAATTTTATTTATTTGTCACATACACATGGTTAGCAGATGTTAATGCGAGTGTAGCGAAATGCTTGTGCTTCTAGTTCCGACAATGCAGTAATAACCAACAAGTAATCTAACTAACAATTCCTAATCTAATGTCTTATACACAGTGTAAGGGGATAAAGAATATGTACATAAGGATATATGAATGAGTGATGGTACAGAGCAGCATAGGCAAGATACAGTAGATGGTATCGAGTACAGTATATACATGAGATGAGTATGTAAACAAAGTGGCATAGTTAAAGTGGCTAGTGATACATGTATTACATAAGGATGCAGTCGATGATATAGAGTACAGTATATACGTATGCATATGAGATGAATAATGTAGGGTAAGTAACATTATATAAGGTAGCATTGTTTAAAGTGGCTAGTGATATATTTACATCATTTCCCATCAATTCCCATTATTAAAGTGGCTGGAGTTGAGTCAGTGTCAGTGTGTAGGCAGCAGCCACTCAATGTTAGTGGTGGCTGTTTAACAGTCTGATGGCCTTGAGATAGAAGCTGTTTTTCAGTCTCTCGGTCCCAGCTTTGATGCACCTGTACTGACCTCGCCTTCTGGATGATAGCGGGGTGAACAGGCAGTGGCTCGGGTGGTAGATGTCCTTGATGATCTTTATGGCCTTCCTGTAACATCGGGCGGTGTAGGTGTCCTGGAGGGCAGGTAGTTTGCCCCCGATGATGCGTTGTGCAGACCTCACTACCCTCTGGAGAGCCTTACGGTTGAGGGTGGAGCAGTTGCCGTACCAGGCGGTGATACAGCCCGCCAGGATGCTCTCGATTGTGCATCTGTAGAAGTTTGTGAGTGCTTTTGGTGACAAGCCGAATTTCTTCAGCCTCCTGAGGTTGGAGAGGCGCTGCTGCGCCTTCTTCACGATGCTGTCTGTGTGAGTGGACCAATTCAGTTTGTCTGTGATGTGTATGCCGAGGAACTTAAAACTTGCTACTCTCTCCACTACTGCTCCATCGATGTGGATAGGGGGGTGTTCCCTCTGCTGTTTCCTGAAGTCCACAATCATCTCCTTAGTTTTGTTGACGTTGAGTGTGAGGTTATTTTCCTGACACCACACTCCGAGGGCCCTCACCTCCTCCCTGTAGGCCGTCTCGTCGTTGTTGGTAATCAAGCCTACCACTGTTGTGTCGTCCGCAAACTTGATGATTGAGATGGAGGCGTGCGTGGCCACGCAGTCGTGGGTGAACAGGGAGTACAGGAGAGGGCTCAGAACGCACCCTTGTGGGGCCCCAGTGTTGAGGATCAGCGGGGAGGAGATGTTGTTACCTACCCTCACCACCTGGGGGCGGCCCGTCAGGAAGTCCAGTACCCAGTTGCACAGGGCGGGGTCGAGACCCAGGGTCTCGAGCTTGATGACGAGCTTGGAGGGTACTATGGTGTTGAATGCCGAGCTGTAGTCGATGAACAGCATTCTCACATAGGTATTCCTCTTGTCCAGATGGGTTAGGGCAGTGTGCAGTGTGGTTGAGATTGCATCGTCTGTGGACCTATTTGAGCGGTAAGCAAATTGGAGTGGGTCTAGGGTGTCAGGTAGGGTGGAGGTGATATGGTCCTTGACTAGTCTCTCAAAGCACTTCATGATGACGGAAGTGAGTGCTACGGGGCGGTAGTCGTTTAGCTCAGTTACCTTAGCTTTCTTGAGAACAGGAACGATGGTGGCCCTCTTGAAGCATGTGGGAACAGCAGACTGGTATAGGGATTGATTGAATATGTTCGTAAACACACCAGCCAGCTGGTCTGCGCATGCTCTGAGGGCGCGGCTGGGGATGCCGTCTGGCCTGCAGCCCTGCGAGGGTTAACACGTTTAAATGTTTTACTCACCTCGGCTGCAGTGAAGGAGAGACCGCATTTTTCCGTTGCAGGCAGTGTCAGTGGCACTGTATTGTCCTCAAAGCGGGCAAAAAAGTGATTTAGTCTGCCTGGGAGCAAGACATCCTGGTCCGTGACTGGGCTGGATTTCTTCCTGTAGTCCGTGATTGACTGTAGACCCTGCCACATGCCTCTTGTGTCTGAGCCGTTGAATTGGGATTCTACTTTGTCTCTGTACAGACGCTTAGCTTGTTTGATAGCCTTACGGAGGGAATAGCTGCATTGTTTGTATTCAGTCATGTTACCAGACACCTTGCCCTGATTGAAAGCAGTGGTTCGCGCTTTCAGTTTCACACGAATGCTGCCATCAATCCAAGGTTTCTGGTTAGGGAATGTTTTAATCGTTGCTATGGGAACGACATCTTCAACACACGTTCTAATGAACTCGCACACCGAATCAGCGTATTCGTCAATGTTGTTATTTGACGCAATACGAAACATGTCCCAGTCCACGTGATGGAAGCAGTCTTGGAGTGTGGAGTCAGCTTGGTCGGACCAGCGTTGGACAGACCTCAGCGTGGGAGCTTCTTTTTTTAGCTTTTGTCTGTAGGCAGGTATCAGCAAAATGGAGTCGTGGTCAGCTTTTCCGAAAGGGGGCGGGGCAGGGCCTTATATGCGTCGCGGAAGTTAGAGTAACAGTGATCCAAGGTTTTTCCGCCCCTGGTTGCGCAATCGATATGCTGATAAAATTTAGGGAGTCTTGTTTTCAGATTAGCCTTGTTAAAATCCCCAACAACGATGAATGCAGCCTCCGGATAAATGGTTTCCAGTTTGCAAAGAGTTAAATAAAGTTCGTTCAGAGCCATTGATGTGTCTGCTTGGGGGGGGGGGATATATACGGCTGTGATTATAATCGAAGAGAATTCTCTTGGTAGGTAATGTGGTCTACATTTGATTGTGAGGAATTCTAAATCAGGTGAACAGAAGGATTTGAGTTCCTGTATGTTTCTTTCATCGCACCATGCCTCGTTAGCCATAAGGCATACACCCCCACCCCTCTTCTTACCAGAAAGGTGTTTGTTTCTGTCGGCGCGATGCGTGGAGAAACCCGTTGGCTGCACCGCATCGGATAGCGTCTCTCCAGTGAGCCATGTTTCCATGAAGCACAGAACGTTACAGTCTCTGATGTCCCTCTGGAATGCTACCCTTGCTCGGATTTCATCAACCTTGTTGTCAAGAGACTGGACATTGGCAAGAAGAATGCTAGGAAGTGGGGCACGATGTGCCCGTCTCCGTAGTCTGACCAGAAGACCGCTACGTTTCCCTCTTTTTCGGAGTCGTTTTTTGGGGTCGCTACATGCTATCCATTCCGTTGTCCTGTTTGTAAGGCAGAACACAGGATCCGCGTCGCGAAAAACATATTCTTGGTCGTACTGATGGTGAGTTGACGCTGATCTTATATACAGTAGTTCTTCTCGGCTGTATGTAATGAAACCTAAGATGACCTGGGGTACTAATGTAAGAAATAACACGTAAAAAAAATGCATAGTTTCCTAGGAACGCGAAGCGAGGCGGCCATCTCTGTCGGCGCCGGAAGTAGATCGTTGGACACGACAGGACTACTGAGGTGGATCAGAGATGATCAACTCCTCTTTACCAGGTAGGTGGACACTACAGGACTAATGAGGTGGATCAGAGATGATCAGCTCATCTTTACCAGATAGGTGGACACGACAGTACTACTGAGGTGGATAAGAGATGATCACCTCCTCTTTACCAGATCGGTGGACACGACAGGACTAATGAGGTGTATCAGAGATCATCACCTCCTCTTTACTAGATAGGTGGACATGACAGGACTACTGAGGTGGATCAGAGATGGTAACCTCCTATTTACCAGATAGGTGGACACAACAGGACTACTGAGGTGGACCAGAGATGGTAACCTCTTTACCAGATAGGTGGACAGACAGGACTACTGAAGTGGATCAGAGATGATCGCCTCCTCTTTACATTTACATTTAAGTCATTTAGCAGACGCTCTTATCCAGAGCGACTTACAAGTTAATTTTTACCTTTATTTAACCAGGCAAGTCAGTTAAGAACACATTCTTATTTTCAATGACGGCCTGGGAACAGTGGGTTAACTGCCTGTTCAGGGGCAGAACGACAGATTTGTACCTTGTCGGCTCGGGGGTTTGAACTCAGGTAGGTGGAGACTACAGTACTACTGAGGTGGATCAGAGATGGTAACCTCCTCTTTACCAGGTAGGTGGACACGACAGGACTACTGAGGTGGACCAGAGATGGTAACCTCTTTACCAGATAGGTGGACACAACAGGACTGCTGAGGTGGATTAGAGATGATCACCTCCTCTTTACCAGGTAGGTGGACACTACAGTACTACTGAGGTGGATCAGAGATGGAAACCTCCTCTTTAGCAGGTAGGTGGACACTACAGTACTACTGAGGTGGACCAGAGATGATCACCTCCTCTATACCAGGTAGGTGGACACTACAGTACTACTGAGGTGGATCAGAGATGGAAACCTCCTCTTTAGCAGGTAGGTGGACACTACACTACTACTGAGGTGGACCAGAGATGATCACCTCCTCTATACCAGGTAGGTGGACACTACAGTACTACTGAGGTGGATCAGAGATGGAAACCTCCTCTTTACCAGGTAGGTGGACACAACAGTACTACTAAGGTGGATCAGAGATGGTAACCTCTTTACCAGGTAGGTGGACACTACAGTACTACTGAGGTGTATTAGAGATGGTAACCTCATCTTTACCAGGTAGGTGGACAATACAGTACTACTGAAGTGGACCAGAGATGGGAACCTCTTTACCAGATCGGTGGACACAACAGGACTACTGAGGTGGACCAGGGATGGTAACCTCTTTACCAGATAGTTGGACACTACAGGACTACTGAGGTGGATCAGAGATGGTAACCTCCTCTTTACCAGATAGGTGGAAACGACAGGACTACTGAGGTGGATCAGAGATGGTCACCTCCTCTTTACCAGATAGGTGGACACGACAGGACTACTGAGGTGGATCAGAGATGATCACCTCCTCTTTACCAGATAGGTGGACAAGACAGGACTACTGAGGTGGACCAGAGATGGTAACCTCTTTACCAGATAGGTGGACACGACAGGACTACTGAGGTGGACCAGAGATGGTAACCTCTTTACCAGATAGGTGGACACGACAGGACTACTGAGGTGGATTAGAGATGATCACCTCCTCTTCACCAGGTAGGTGGACACTACAGTACTACTGAGGTGGATCAGAGATGGTAACCTCTTTACCAGATAGGTGGACACGACAGGACTACTGAGGTGGACCAGAGATGGTAACCTCTTTACCAGATAGGTGGACACGACAGGACTACTGAGGTGGATTAGAGATGATCACCTCCTCTTCACCAGGTAGGTGGACACTACAGTACTACTGAGGTGGACCAGAGATGGTAACCTCTTTACCAGATAGGTGGACACGACAGGACTACTGAGGTGGACCAGAGATGGTAACCTCTTTACCAGATAGGTGGACACGACAGGACTACTGAGGTGGATTAGAGATGATCACCTCCTCTTCACCAGGTAGGTGGACACTACAGTACTACTGAGGTGGATCAGAGATGGTAACCTCGTCTTTACCAGGTAGGTGGACACTACAGTACTACTGAGGTGGATCAGAGATGGTAACCTCTTAACCAGATAGGTGGACACTACAGTACTACTGAGGTGGATCAGAGATGGTAACCTACTCTTTACCAGATAGGTGGACACAACAGGACTACTGAGGTGGATCAGAGATGATCACCTCCTCTTTACCAGGTAGTTGGACACTACAGTACTACTGAGGTGGATCAGAGATGGTAATCCCCTCTTTACCAGGTAGGTGGACACTACAGTACTACTGAGGTGTATTAGAGATGGTAACCTCCTCTTTACCAGTTAGGTGGACACTACAGTACTACTGAGGTGGATCAGAGATGATCACCTCCTCTTTACCAGGTCGCTGGACACTATAGTACTACTGAGGTGGATCAGAGATGGTAATCTCCTCTTTACCAGGTAGGTGGACACTACAGTACTACTGAGGTGGACCAGAGATGGTAACCTCCTCTTTACCAGGTATGTGGACATGACAGGACTACTGAGGTGGATCAGAGATGGTCACCTCCTCTTTACCAGATAGGTGGACACGACTACTGAGGTGGATCAGAGATGGTAACCTCCTCTTTACCAGGTAGGTGGACACTACAGTACTACTAAGGTGGATCAGAGATGGTAACCTCTTCACCAGATAGGTGGACACGACAGGACTACTGAGGTGGATCAGAGATGGTCACCTCCTCTTTACCAGATAGGTGGACACGACAGGACTACTGAGGTGGATCAGAGATGATCACCTCCTCTTTACCAGATAGGTGGACAAGACAGGACTACTGAGGTGGACCAGAGATGGTAACCTCTTTACCAGATAGGTGGACACGACAGGACTACTGAGGTGGATTAGAGATGATCACCTCCTCTTCACCAGGTAGGTGGACACTACAGTATTACTGAGGTGGATCAGAGATGGTAACCTCCTCTTTACCAGGTAGGCGGACACTACAGTACTACTGAGGTGGATCAGAGATGGTAACCTCTTAACCAGATAGGTGGACAAGACAGGACTACTGAGGTGGATCAGAGATGGTAACCTACTCTTTACCAGATAGTTGGACACGACAGTACTACTGAGGTGGATCAGAGATGGTCACCTCCTCTTTACCAGATAGGTGGACACGACAGGACTACTGAGGTGGATCAGATATGATCGCCTCCTCTTTACCAGATAGGTGGACAAGACAGGACTACTGAGGTGGATCAGAGATGGTAACCTCTTAACCAGATAGGTGGACACTACAGTACTACTGAGGTGGACCAGAGATGGTAACCTCCTCTTTACCAGGTAGGTGGACACTACAGTACTACTGAGGTGGACCAGAGATGGTAAACTCTTTACCAGATCGGTGGACACGACAGGACAACTGAGGTGGATCAGAGATGATCACCTCCTCTTTACCAGGTAGGTGGACACTACAGGACTACTGAGGTGGATCAGAGATGATCACCTCCTCTATACCAGTTAGGTGGACACTACAGTACTACTGAGGTGATTCAGAGATGGAAACCTCCTCTTTACCAGGTATGCGGTCACTACAGTACTACTAAGGTGGATCAGAGATGGCAACCTCCTCTTTAGCAGGTAGGTGGACACTACTGTACTACTGAGGTGTATCAGAGATGGTAAACTCCTCTTTACCAGGTAGGTGGACACTACAGGACTACTGAGGTGGACCAGAGATGGTAACCTCTTTACCAGATAGGTGGACACGACAGGACTACTGAGGTGGATTAGAGATGATCACCTCCTCTTCACCAGGTAGGTGGACACTACAGTACTACTGAGGTGGATCAGAGATGGTAACCTCTTTACCAGATAGGTGGACACGACAGGACTACTGAGGTGGACCAGAGATGGTAACCTCTTTACCAGATAGGTGGACACGACAGGACTACTGAGGTGGATTAGAGATGATCACCTCCTCTTCACCAGGTAGGTGGACACTACAGTACTACTGAGGTGGACCAGAGATGGTAACCTCTTTACCAGATAGGTGGACACGACAGGACTACTGAGGTGGACCAGAGATGGTAACCTCTTTACCAGATAGGTGGACACAACATGACTACTGAGGTGGATCAGAGATGATCACCTCCTCTTTACCAGGTAGTTGGACACTACAGTACTACTGAGGTGGATCAGAGATGGTAATCCCCTCTTTACCAGGTAGGTGGACACTACAGTACTACTGAGGTGTATTAGAGATGGTAACCTCCTCTTTACCAGTTAGGTGGACACTACAGTACTACTGAGGTGGATCAGAGATGATCACCTCCTCTTTACCAGGTCGCTGGACACTATAGTACTACTGAGGTGGATCAGAGATGGTAATCTCCTCTTTACCAGGTAGGTGGACACTACAGTACTACTGAGGTGGACCAGAGATGGTAACCTCCTCTTTACCAGGTATGTGGACATGACAGGACTACTGAGGTGGATCAGAGATGGTCACCTCCTCTTTACCAGATAGGTGGACACGACTACTGAGGTGGATCAGAGATGGTAACCTCCTCTTTACCAGGTAGGTGGACACTACAGTACTACTAAGGTGGATCAGAGATGGTAACCTCTTCACCAGATAGGTGGACACGACAGGACTACTGAGGTGGATCAGAGATGGTCACCTCCTCTTTACCAGATAGGTGGACACGACAGGACTACTGAGGTGGATCAGAGATGATCACCTCCTCTTTACCAGATAGGTGGACAAGACAGGACTACTGAGGTGGACCAGAGATGGTAACCTCTTTACCAGATAGGTGGACACGACAGGACTACTGAGGTGGATTAGAGATGATCACCTCCTCTTCACCAGGTAGGTGGACACTACAGTATTACTGAGGTGGATCAGAGATGGTAACCTCCTCTTTACCAGGTAGGCGGACACTACAGTACTACTGAGGTGGATCAGAGATGGTAACCTCTTAACCAGATAGGTGGACAAGACAGGACTACTGAGGTGGATCAGAGATGGTAACCTACTCTTTACCAGATAGTTGGACACGACAGTACTACTGAGGTGGATCAGAGATGGTCACCTCCTCTTTACCAGATAGGTGGACACGACAGGACTACTGAGGTGGATCAGATATGATCGCCTCCTCTTTACCAGATAGGTGGACAAGACAGGACTACTGAGGTGGATCAGAGATGGTAACCTCTTAACCAGATAGGTGGACACTACAGTACTACTGAGGTGGACCAGAGATGGTAACCTCCTCTTTACCAGGTAGGTGGACACTACAGTACTACTGAGGTGGACCAGAGATGGTAAACTCTTTACCAGATCGGTGGACACGACAGGACAACTGAGGTGGATCAGAGATGATCACCTCCTCTTTACCAGGTAGGTGGACACTACAGGACTACTGAGGTGGATCAGAGATGATCACCTCCTCTATACCAGTTAGGTGGACACTACAGTACTACTGAGGTGATTCAGAGATGGAAACCTCCTCTTTACCAGGTATGCGGTCACTACAGTACTACTAAGGTGGATCAGAGATGGCAACCTCCTCTTTAGCAGGTAGGTGGACACTACTGTACTACTGAGGTGTATCAGAGATGGTAAACTCCTCTTTACCAGGTAGGTGGACACTACAGGACTACTGAGGTGGACCAGAGATGGTAACCTCTTTACCAGATAGGTGGACACGACAGGACTACTGAGGTGGATTAGAGATGATCACCTCCTCTTCACCAGGTAGGTGGACACTACAGTACTACTGAGGTGGATCAGAGATGGTAACCTCTTTACCAGATAGGTGGACACGACAGGACTACTGAGGTGGACCAGAGATGGTAACCTCTTTACCAGATAGGTGGACACGACAGGACTACTGAGGTGGATTAGAGATGATCACCTCCTCTTCACCAGGTAGGTGGACACTACAGTACTACTGAGGTGGACCAGAGATGGTAACCTCTTTACCAGATAGGTGGACACGACAGGACTACTGAGGTGGACCAGAGATGGTAACCTCTTTACCAGATAGGTGGACACGACAGGACTACTGAGGTGGATTAGAGATGATCACCTCCTCTTCACCAGGTAGGTGGACACTACAGTACTACTGAGGTGGATCAGAGATGGTAACCTCGTCTTTACCAGGTAGGTGGACACTACAGTACTACTGAGGTGGATCAGAGATGGTAACCTCTTAACCAGATAGGTGGACACTACAGTACTACTGAGGTGGATCAGAGATGGTAACCTCCTCTTTACCAGATAGGTGGACACAACATGACTACTGAGGTGGATCAGAGATGATCACCTCCTCTTTACCAGGTAGTTGGACACTACAGTACTACTGAGGTGGATCAGAGATGGTAATCCCCTCTTTACCAGGTAGGTGGACACTACAGTACTACTGAGGTGTATTAGAGATGGTAACCTCCTCTTTACCAGTTAGGTGGACACTACAGTACTACTGAGGTGGATCAGAGATGATCACCTCCTCTTTACCAGGTCGCTGGACACTATAGTACTACTGAGGTGGATCAGAGATGGTAATCTCCTCTTTACCAGGTAGGTGGACACTACAGTACTACTGAGGTGGACCAGAGATGGTAACCTCCTCTTTACCAGGTATGTGGACATGACAGGACTACTGAGGTGGATCAGAGATGGTCACCTCCTCTTTACCAGATAGGTGGACACGACTACTGAGGTGGATCAGAGATGGTAACCTCCTCTTTACCAGGTAGGTGGACACTACAGTACTACTAAGGTGGATCAGAGATGGTAACCTCTTCACCAGATAGGTGGACACGACAGGACTACTGAGGTGGATCAGAGATGGTCACCTCCTCTTTACCAGATAGGTGGACACGACAGGACTACTGAGGTGGATCAGAGATGATCACCTCCTCTTTACCAGATAGGTGGACAAGACAGGACTACTGAGGTGGACCAGAGATGGTAACCTCTTTACCAGATAGGTGGACACGACAGGACTACTGAGGTGGATTAGAGATGATCACCTCCTCTTCACCAGGTAGGTGGACACTACAGTATTACTGAGGTGGATCAGAGATGGTAACCTCCTCTTTACCAGGTAGGCGGACACTACAGTACTACTGAGGTTGATCAGAGATGGTAACCTCTTAACCAGATAGGTGGACAAGACAGGACTACTGAGGTGGATCAGAGATGGTAACCTACTCTTTACCAGATAGTTGGACACGACAGTACTACTGAGGTGGATCAGAGATGGTCACCTCCTCTTTACCAGATAGGTGGACACGACAGGACTACTGAGGTGGATCAGATATGATCGCCTCCTCTTTACCAGATAGGTGGACAAGACAGGACTACTGAGGTGGATCAGAGATGGTAACCTCTTAACCAGATAGGTGGACACTACAGTACTACTGAGGTGGACCAGAGATGGTAACCTCCTCTTTACCAGGTAGGTGGACACTACAGTACTACTGAGGTGGACCAGAGATGGTAAACTCTTTACCAGATCGGTGGACACGACAGGACAACTGAGGTGGATCAGAGATGATCACCTCCTCTTTACCAGGTAGGTGGACACTACAGGACTACTGAGGTGGATCAGAGATGATCACCTCCTCTATACCAGTTAGGTGGACACTACAGTACTACTGAGGTGATTCAGAGATGGAAACCTCCTCTTTACCAGGTATGCGGTCACTACAGTACTACTAAGGTGGATCAGAGATGGCAACCTCCTCTTTAGCAGGTAGGTGGACACTACTGTACTACTGAGGTGTATCAGAGATGGTAAACTCCTCTTTACCAGGTAGGTGGACACTACAGTACTACTGACGTGAACCAGAGAAGGTAACCTCTTTACCAGATCGGTGGACACGACAGGACTACTGAGGTGGATCAGAGATGATCACCTCCTCTTTACCAGATAGGTGGACAAGACAGGACTACTGAGGTGGACCAGAGATGGTAACCTCTTTACCAGATAGGTGGACACGACAGGACTACTGAGGTGGATTAGAGATGATCACCTCCTCTTCACCAGGTAGGTGGACACTACAGTATTACTGAGGTGGATCAGAGATGGTAACCTCCTCTTTACCAGGTAGGCGGACACT
Organism: Oncorhynchus masou masou; assembly: GCF_036934945.1. Classification (NCBI taxonomy): domain Eukaryota; kingdom Metazoa; phylum Chordata; class Actinopteri; order Salmoniformes; family Salmonidae; genus Oncorhynchus; species Oncorhynchus masou. The sequence goes on along the minus strand of NC_088217.1, from coordinate 62,370,192 downwards.
ACAGTACTACTGAGGTGGATCAGAGATGGTAACCTCTTAACCAGATAGGTGGACAAGACAGGACTACTGAGGTGGATCAGAGATGGTAACCTACTCTTTACCAGATAGTTGGACACGACAGTACTACTGAGGTGGATCAGAGATGGTCACCTCCTCTTTACCAGATAGGTGGACACGACAGGACTACTGAGGTGGATCAGAGATGATCGCCTCCTCTTTACCAGATAGGTGGACAAGACAGGACTACTGAGGTGGATCAGAGATGGTAACCTCTTAACCAGATAGGTGGACACTACAGTACTACTGAGGTGGACCAGAGATGGTAACCTCCTCTTTACCAGGTATGTGGACACTACAGTACTACTGAGGTGGACCAGAGATGGTAAACTCTTTACCAGATCGGTGGACACGACAGGACAACTGAGGTGGATCAGAGATGATCACCTCCTCTTTACCAGGTAGGTGGACACTACAGGACTACTGAGGTGGATCAGAGATGATCACCTCCTCTATACCAGTTAGGTGGACACTACAGTACTACTGAGGTGATTCAGAGATGGAAACCTCTTCTTTACCAGGTATGCGGTCACTACAGTACTACTAAGGTGGATCAGAGATGGCAACCTCCTCTTTAGCAGGTAGGTGGACACTACAGTACTACTGAGGTGTATCAGAGATGGTAAACTCCTCTTTACCAGGTAGGTGGACACTACAGTACTACTGACGTGAACCAGAGAAGGTAACCTCTTTACCAGATCGGTGGACACGACAGGACTACTGAGGTGGATCAGAGATGATCACCTCCTCTTTACCAGATAGGTGGACAAGACAGGACTACTGAGGTGGACCAGAGATGGTAACCTCTTTACCAGATAGGTGGACACGACAGGACTACTGAGGTGGATTAGAGATGATCACCTCCTCTTCACCAGGTAGGTGGACACTACAGTATTACTGAGGTGGATCAGAGATGGTAACCTCCTCTTTACCAGGTAGGCGGACACTACAGTACTACTGAGGTGGATCAGAGATGGTAACCTCTTAACCAGATAGGTGGACAAGACAGGACTACTGAGGTGGATCAGAGATGGTAACCTACTCTTTACCAGATAGTTGGACACGACAGTACTACTGAGGTGGATCAGAGATGGTCACCTCCTCTTTACCAGATAGGTGGACACGACAGGACTACTGAGGTGTATCAGAGATGATCGCCTCCTCTTTACCAGATAGGTGGACAAGACAGGACTACTGAGGTGGACCAGAGATGGTAACCTCTTTACCAGATAGGTGGACACGACAGGACTACTGAGGTGGATCAGAGATGATCACCTCCTCTTTACCAGATAGGTGGACAAGACAGGACTACTGAGGTGGACCAGAGATGGTAACCTCTTTACCAGATAGGTGGACACAACAGGACTACTGAGGTGGATCAGAGATGATCACCTCCTCTTTACCAGGTAGGTGGACACTACAGTACTACTGAGGTGGATCAGAGATGGTAACCTCCTCTTTACCAGATAGGTGAACACTACAGTACTACTGAGGTGGACCAGAGATGGTGACCTCTTTACCAGCTAGGTGGACACGACAGGACTACTGAGGTGGATCAGAGATGATCACCTCTTCTTTACTAGATAGCTGGACACGACAGGACTACTGAGGTGGATCAGAGATGATCACCTCCTCTTTACCAGGTAGGTGGACACTACAGTACTACTGAGGTGGACCAGAGATGGTAACCTCTTTACCAGATAGGTGGACACAACAGGACTACTGAGGTGGATCAGAGATGATCACCTCCTCTTTACCAGGTAGGTGGACACTACGGTACTACTGAGGTTGATTTGAGATGGTAGCCTCCTCTTTACCAGATAGGAGGACACTACAGGACTACTGAGGTGGACCAGAGATGATCACCTTCTCTTTACCAGATAGCTGGACACGACAGGACTACTGAGGTGGATCAGAGATGATCACCTCCTCTTTACCAGGTAGGTGGACACTACAGTACTACTGAGGTGGATCAGAGATGGTAACCTCCACTTTACCAGATAGGTGGACACGGCAGGACTACTGAGGTGGATCAGAGATGATCACCTCCTCTTTACCAGGTATGTGGACACTACAGTACTACTGAGGTGGATCAGAGATGGTAACCTCTTTACCAGATCGGTGGACACGACAGGACTACTGAGGTGGATCAGAGATGGTAACCTCCTCTTTACCAGATAGGTGAACACTACAGTACTACTAAGGTGGACCAGAGATGGTAACCTCTTTACCAGATAGGTGGACACTACAGGACTACTGAGGTGGATCAGAGATGATCACCTCCTCTTTACCAGGTAGGTGGACACTACAGTACTACTGAGGTGGACCAGAGATGGTAACCTCTTTACCAGATTGGTGGACACTACAGGACTACTGAGGTTGATTTGAGATGGTAGCCTCCTCTTTACCAGATAGGTGGACACTACAGGACTACTGAGGTGGACCAGAGAAGGTGACCTCTTTACCAGCTAGGAGGACACTACAGGACTACTGAGGTGGATCAGAGATGATCACCTCCTCTTTACCAGCTAGGTGGACACGACAGGACTAGTGAGGTGGATCAGAGATGATCACCTCCTCTTTACCAGGAAGGTGGACACTACAGTACTACTGAGTTGGATCAGAGATGGTAACCTCCTCTTTACCAGATAGGTGGACACGGCAGGACTACTGAGGTGGATCAGAGATGATCACCTCCTCTTTACCAGGTAGGTGGACACTACAGTACTACTGAGGTGGATCAGAGATGATCACCTCCTCTTTACCAGGTAGGTGGACACTACAGTACTACTGAGGTGGATCAGAGATGGTAACCTCTTTACCAGATAGGTGGACACTACAGGACTAATGAGGTTGATTGGAGATGGTAGCCTACTCTTTACCAGATCGGTGGACACTACAGGACTACTGAGGTGGATCAGAGATGGTAACCTACTCTTTACCAGATAGTTGGACACGACAGTACTACTGAGGTGGATCAGAGATGGTCACCTCCTCTTTACCAGATAGGTGGTCACGACAGTACTACTGAGGTGGATCAGAGATGGTAACCTCTTTATCAGATAGGTGGACACGACAGGACTACTGAGGTGGATCAGAGATGGTAACCTCAGCTTTACCAGGTAGGCGGACACTACAGTACTACTGAGGTGGATCAGAGATGGTAACGTCTTAACCAGATAGGTGGACACGACAGGACTACTGAGGTGGATCAGAGATGGTAACCTACTCTTTACCAGATAGTTGGACACGACAGTACTACTGAGGTGGATCAGAGATGGTCACCTCCTCTTTACCAGATAGGTGGACACGACAGGACTACTGAGGTGGATCAGAGATGATCGCCTCCTCTTTACCAGATAGGTGGACAAGACAGGACTACTGAGGTGGATCAGAGATGGTAACCTCTTAACCAGATAGGTGGACACGACAGGACTACTGAGGTGGATCAGAGATGGTAACCTACTCTTTACCAGATATTTGGACACGACAGTACTACTGAGGTGGATCAGAGATGGTCACCTCCTCTTTACCAGATAGGTGGACACGACAGGACTACTGAGGTGGATGAGAGATGATCGCCTCCTCTTTACCAGATAGGTGGACAAGACAGGACTACTGAGGTGGACCAGAGATGGTAACCTCTTTACCAGATAGGTGGACACGACAGGACTACTGAGGTGGATTAGAGATGATCACCTCCTCTTTACCAGGTAGGTGGACACTACAGTACTACTGATGTGGATCAGAGATGGTAACCTCTTAACCAGATAGGAGGACACGACAGGACTACTGAGGTGGATCAGAGATGATCACCTCCTCTTTACTAGATAGGTGGACACGACAGTACTACTGAGGTGGATCAGAGATGGTCACCTCCTTTTACCGATAGGTGGACACGACAGGACTACTGAGGTGGATCAGAGATGATCACCTCCTCTGTACCAGATAGGTGGACAAGACAGGACTACTGAGGTGGACCAGAGATGGTAACCTCTTTACCAGATAGGTGGACACGACAGGACTACTGAGGTGGATCAGAGAAGATCACCTCCTCTTTACCAGGTAGGTGGACACTACAGTACTACTGAGGTGGATCAGAGATGGTAACCTCCTCTTTACCAGATAGGTGAACACTACAGTACTACTGAGGTGGACCAGAGATGGTGACCTCTTTACCAGCTAGGTGGACACGACAGGACAACTGAGGTGGATCAGAGATGATCACCTCCTCTTTACCAGGTAGGTGGACACTACAGTACTACTGAGGTGGACCAGAGATGGTAACCTCTTTACCAGATAGGTGGAAACAACATGACTACTGAGGTGGATCAGAGATGGTAACCTCCTCTTTACCATGTAGGTGGACAATACAGTACTTCTGAGGTGGATCAGAGATGGTAACCTCCTCTTTAACAGATAGGTGAACACTACAGTACTACTGAGGTGGACCAGAGATGGTAACCTCTTTACCAGATAGGTGGACACTACAGGACTACTGAGGTGGATCAGAGATGGTAATCCCCTCTCTACCAGGTAGGTGGACACTACAGTACTACTGAGGTTGATTTGAGATGGTAGCCTCCTCTTTACCAGATAGGAGGACACTACAGGACTACTGAGGTGGACCAGAGATGATCACCTCCTCTTTACCAGATAGCTGGACACGACAGGACTACTGAGGTGGATCAGAGATGATCACCTCCTCTTTACCAGGTATGTGGACACTACAGTACTACTGAGGTGGATCAGAGATGGTAACCTCTTTACCAGATCGGTGGACACTACAGGACTACTGAGGTTGATTTGAGATGGTAGCCTCCTCTTTACCAGATAGGTGGACACTACAGGACTACTGAGGTGGACCAGAGAAGGTGACCTCTTTACCAGCTAGGAGGACACTACAGGACTACTGAGGTGGATCAGAGATGATCACCTCCTCTTTACCAGCTAGGTGGACACGACAGGACTAGTGAGGTGGATCAGAGATGATCACCTCCTCTTTACCAGGAAGGTGGACACTACAGTACTACTGAGGTGGATCAGAGATGGTAACCTCCTCTTTACCAGATAGGTGGACACGGCAGGACTACTGAGGTGGATCAGAGATGGTAACCTCTTAACCAGATAGGTGGACAAGACAGGACTACTGAGGTGGATCAGAGATGGTAACCTACTCTTTACCAGATAGTTGGACACGACAGTACTACTGAGGTGGATCAGAGATGGTCACCTCCTCTTTACCAGATAGGTGGACACGACAGGACTACTGAGGTGTATCAGAGATGATCGCCTCCTCTTTACCAGATAGGTGGACAAGACAGGACTACTGAGGTGGACCAGAGATGGTAACCTCTTTACCAGATAGGTGGACACGACAGGACTACTGAGGTGGATCAGAGATGATCACCTCCTCTTTACCAGATAGGTGGACAAGACAGGACTACTGAGGTGGACCAGAGATGGTAACCTCTTTACCAGATAGGTGGACACAACAGGACTACTGAGGTGGATCAGAGAAGATCACCTCCTCTTTACCAGGTAGGTGGACACGACAGGACTACTGAGGTGGATCAGAGATGATCACCTCCTCTTTACCAGGTAGGTGGACACTACAGTACTACTGAGGTGGACCAGAGATGGTAACCTCTTTACCAGATAGGTGGACACAACAGGACTACTGAGGTGGATCAGAGATGATCACCTCCTCTTTACCAGGTAGGTGGACACTACGGTACTACTGAGGTTGATTTGAGATGGTAGCCTCCTCTTTACCAGATAGGAGGACACTACAGGACTACTGAGGTGGACCAGAGATGATCACCTTCTCTTTACCAGATAGCTGGACACGACAGGACTACTGAGGTGGATCAGAGATGATCACCTCCTCTTTACCAGGTAGGTGGACACTACAGTACTACTGAGGTGGATCAGAGATGGTAACCTCCTCTTTACCAGATAGGTGGACACGGCAGGACTACTGAGGTGGATCAGAGATGATCACCTCCTCTTTACCAGGTATGTGGACACTACAGTACTACTGAGGTGGATCAGAGATGGTAACCTCTTTACCAGATCGGTGGACACGACAGGACTACTGAGGTGGATCAGAGATGGTAACCTCCTCTTTACCAGATAGGTGAACACTACAGTACTACTAAGGTGGACCAGAGATGGTAACCTCTTTACCAGATAGGTGGACACTACAGGACTACTGAGGTGGATCAGAGATGATCACCTCCTCTTTACCAGGTAGGTGGACACTACAGTACTACTGAGGTGGACCAGAGATGGTAACCTCTTTACCAGATTGGTGGACACTACAGGACTACTGAGGTTGATTTGAGATGGTAGCCTCCTCTTTACCAGATAGGTGGACACTACAGGACTACTGAGGTGGACCAGAGATGGTGACCTCTTTACCAGCTAGGAGGACACTACAGGACTACTGAGGTGGATCAGAGATGATCACCTCCTCTTTACCAGGAAGGTGGACACTACAGTACTACTGAGTTGGATCAGAGATGGTAACCTCCTCTTTACCAGATAGGTGGACACGGCAGGACTACTGAGGTGGATCAGAGATGATCACCTCCTCTTTACCAGGTAGGTGGACACTACAGTACTACTGAGGTGGATCAGAGATGATCACCTCCTCTTTACCAGGTAGGTGGACACTACAGTACTACTGAGGTGGATCAGAGATGGTAACCTCTTTACCAGATAGGTGGACACTACAGGACTAATGAGGTTGATTGGAGATGGTAGCCTACTCTTTACCAGATCGGTGGACACTACAGGACTACTGAGGTGGATCAGAGATGGTAACCTACTCTTTACCAGATAGTTGGACACGACAGTACTACTGAGGTGGATCAGAGATGGTCACCTCCTCTTTACCAGATAGGTGGTCACGACAGTACTACTGAGGTGGATCAGAGATGGTAACCTCTTTATCAGATAGGTGGACACGACAGGACTACTGAGGTGGATCAGAGATGGTAACCTCAGCTTTACCAGGTAGGCGGACACTACAGTACTACTGAGGTGGATCAGAGATGGTAACGTCTTAACCAGATAGGTGGACACGACAGGACTACTGAGGTGGATCAGAGATGGTAACCTACTCTTTACCAGATAGTTGGACAAGACAGGACTACTGAGGTGGATCAGAGATGGTAACCTCTTAACCAGATAGGTGGACACGACAGGACTACTGAGGTGGATCAGAGATGGTAACCTACTCTTTACCAGATATTTGGACACGACAGTACTACTGAGGTGGATCAGAGATGGTCACCTCCTCTTTACCAGATAGGTGGACACGACAGGACTACTGAGGTGGATGAGAGATGATCGCCTCCTCTTTACCAGATAGGTGGACAAGACAGGACTACTGAGGTGGACCAGAGATGGTAACCTCTTTACCAGATAGGTGGACACGACAGGACTACTGAGGTGGATTAGAGATGATCACCTCCTCTTTACCAGGTAGGTGGACACTACAGTACTACTGATGTGGATCAGAGATGGTAACCTCTTAACCAGATAGGAGGACACGACAGGACTACTGAGGTGGATCAGAGATGATCACCTCCTCTTTACTAGATAGGTGGACACGACAGTACTACTGAGGTGGATCAGAGATGGTCACCTCCTTTTTACCGATAGGTGGACACGACAGGACTACTGAGGTGGATCAGAGATGATCACCTCCTCTGTACCAGATAGGTGGACAAGACAGGACTACTGAGGTGGACCAGAGATGGTAACCTCTTTACCAGATAGGTGGACACGACAGGACTACTGAGGTGGATCAGAGAAGATCACCTCCTCTTTACCAGGTAGGTGGACACTACAGTACTACTGAGGTGGATCAGAGATGGTAACCTCCTCTTTACCAGATAGGTGAACACTACAGTACTACTGAGGTGGACCAGAGATGGTGACCTCTTTACCAGCTAGGTGGACACGACAGGACTACTGAGGTGGATCAGAGATGATCTCCTCCTCTTTACTAGATAGCTGGACACGACAGGACTACTGAGGTGGATCAGAGATGATCACCTCCTCTTTACCAGGTAGGTGGACACTACAGTACTACTGAGGTGGACCAGAGATGGTAACCTCTTTACCAGATAGGTGGAAACAACATGACTACTGAGGTGGATCAGAGATGGTAACCTCCTCTTTACCATGTAGGTGGACAATACAGTACTTCTGAGGTGGATCAGAGATGGTAACCTCCTCTTTAACAGATAGGTGAACACTACAGTACTACTGAGGTGGACCAGAGATGGTAACCTCTTTACCAGATAGGTGGACACTACAGGACTACTGAGTTGGATCAGAGATGGTAATCCCCTCTCTACCAGGTAGGTGGACACTACAGTACTACTGAGGTTGATTTGAGATGGTAGCCTCCTCTTTACCAGATAGGAGGACACTACAGGACTACTGAGGTGGACCAGAGATGATCACCTCCTCTTTACCAGATAGCTGGACACGACAGGACTACTGAGGTGGATCAGAGATGATCACCTCCTCTTTACCAGGTATGTGGACACTACAGTACTACTGAGGTGGATCAGAGATGGTAACCTCTTTACCAGATCGGTGGACACTACAGGACTACTGAGGTTGATTTGAGATGGTAGCCTCCTCTTTACCAGATAGGTGGACACTACAGGACTACTGAGGTGGACCAGAGAAGGTGACCTCTTTACCAGCTAGGAGGACACTACAGGACTACTGAGGTGGATCAGAGATGATCACCTCCTCTTTACCAGCTAGGTGGACACGACAGGACTAGTGAGGTGGATCAGAGATGATCACCTCCTCTTTACCAGGAAGGTGGACACTACAGTACTACTGAGGTGGATCAGAGATGGTAACCTCCTCTTTACCAGATAGGTGGACACGGCAGGACTACTGAGGTGGATCAGAGATGATCACCTCCTCTTTACCAGGTAGGTGGACACTACAGTACTACTGAGGTTTATCAGAGATGGTAGCCTACTCTTTACCAGATCGGTGGACACTACAGGACTACTGAGGTGGATCAGAGATGGTAACCTACTCTTTACCAGATAGTTGGACACGACAGTACTACTGAGGTGGATCAGAGATGGTAACCTCCTCTTTACCAGATAGGTGGACACAACAGGACTACTGAGGTGGATCAGAGATGATCACCTCCTCTTTACCAGGTAGTTGGACACTACAGTACTACTGAGGTGGATCAGAGATGGTAATCCCCTCTTTACCAGGTAGGTGGACACTACAGTACTACTGAGGTGTATTAGAGATGGTAACCTCCTCTTTACCAGTTAGGTGGACACTACAGTACTACTGAGGTGGATCAGAGATGATCACCTCCTCTTTACCAGGTCGCTGGACACTATAGTACTACTGAGGTGTATTAGAGATGGTAACCTCCTCTTTACAAGGTAGGTGGACACTACAGTACTACTGAGGTGGACCAGAGATGGTAACCTCCTCTTTACCAGGTATGTGGACATGACAGGACTACTGAGGTGGATCAGAGATGGTCACCTCCTCTTTACCAGATAGGTGGACACGACTACTGAGGTGGATCAGAGATGGTAACCTCCTCTTTACCAGGTAGGTGGACACTACAGTACTACTAAGGTGGATCAGAGATGGTAACCTCTTCACCAGATAGGTGGACACGACAGGACTACTGAGGTGGATCAGAGATGGTCACCTCCTCTTTACCAGATAGGTGGACACGACAGGACTACTGAGGTGGATCAGAGATGATCACCTCCTCTTTACCAGATAGGTGGACAAGACAGGACTACTGAGGTGGACCAGAGATGGTAACCTCTTTACCAGATAGGTGGACACGACAGGACTACTGAGGTGGATTAGAGATGATCACCTCCTCTTCACCAGGTAGGTGGACACTACAGTATTACTGAGGTGGATCAGAGATGGTAACCTCCTCTTTACCAGGTAGGCGGACACTACAGTACTACTGAGGTGGATCAGAGATGGTAACCTCTTAACCAGATAGGTGGACAAGACAGGACTACTGAGGTGGATCAGAGATGGTAACCTACTCTTTACCAGATAGTTGGACACGACAGTACTACTGAGGTGGATCAGAGATGGTCACCTCCTCTTTACCAGATAGGTGGACACGACAGGACTACTGAGGTGTATCAGAGATGATCGCCTCCTCTTTACCAGATAGGTGGACAAGACAGGACTACTGAGGTGGACCAGAGATGGTAACCTCTTTACCAGATAGGTGGACACGACAGGACTACTGAGGTGGATCAGAGATGATCACCTCCTCTTTACCAGATAGGTGGACAAGACAGGACTACTGAGGTGGACCAGAGATGGTAACCTCTTTACCAGATAGGTGGACACAACAGGACTACTGAGGTGGATCAGAGAAGATCACCTCCTCTTTACCAGGTAGGTGGACACTACAGTACTACTGAGGTGGATCAGAGATGGTAACCTCCTCTTTACCAGATAGGTGAACACTACAGTACTACTGAGGTGGACCAGAGATGGTGACCTCTTTACCAGCTAGGTGGACACGACAGGACTACTGAGGTGGATCAGAGATGATCACCTCCTCTTTACTAGATAGCTGGACACGACAGGACTACTGAGGTGGATCAGAGATGATCACCTCCTCTTTACCAGGTAGGTGGACACTACAGGACTACTGAGGTGGACCAGAGAAGGTGACCTCTTTACCAGCTAGGAGGACACTACAGGACTACTGAGGTGGATCAGAGATGATCACCTCCTCTTTACCAGCTAGGTGGACACGACAGGACTAGTGAGGTGGATCAGAGATGATCACCTCCTCTTTACCAGGAAGGTGGACACTACAGTACTACTGAGGTGGATCAGAGATGGTAACCTCCTCTTTACCAGATAGGTGGACACGGCAGGACTACTGAGGTGGATCAGAGATGATCACCTCCTCTTTACCAGGTAGGTGGACACTACAGTACTACTGAGGTTTATCAGAGTTGGTAGCCTACTCTTTACCAGATCGGTGGACACTACAGGACTACTGAGGTGGATCAGAGATGGTAACCTACTCTTTACCAGATAGTTGGACACGACAGTACTACTGAGGTGGATCAGAGATGGTAACCTCCTCTTTACCAGATAGGTGGACACAACAGGACTACTGAGGTGGATCAGAGATGATCACCTCCTCTTTACCAGGTAGTTGGACACTACAGTACTACTGAGGTGGATCAGAGATGGTAATCCCCTCTTTACCAGATAGGTGGACACGACAGGACTACTGAGGTGGATCAGAGAAGATCACCTCCTCTTTACCAGGTAGGTGGACACTACAGTACTACTGAGGTGGATCAGAGATGGTAACCTCCTCTTTACCAGATAGGTGAACACTACAGTACTACTGAGGTGGACCAGAGATGGTGACCTCTTTACCAGCTAGGTGGACACGACAGGACTACTGAGGTGGATCAGAGATGATCTCCTCCTCTTTACTAGATAGCTGGACACGACAGGACTACTGAGGTGGATCAGAGATGATCACCTCCTCTTTACCAGGTAGGTGGACACTACAGTACTACTGAGGTGGACCAGAGATGGTAACCTCTTTACCAGATAGGTGGAAACAACATGACTACTGAGGTGGATCAGAGATGGTAACCTCCTCTTTACCATGTAGGTGGACAATACAGTACTTCTGAGGTGGATCAGAGATGGTAACCTCCTCTTTAACAGATAGGTGAACACTACAGTACTACTGAGGTGGACCAGAGATGGTAACCTCTTTACCAGATAGGTGGACACTACAGGACTACTGAGTTGGATCAGAGATGGTAATCCCCTCTCTACCAGGTAGGTGGACACTACAGTACTACTGAGGTTGATTTGAGATGGTAGCCTCCTCTTTACCAGATAGGAGGACACTACAGGACTACTGAGGTGGATCAGAGATGATCACCTCCTCTTTACCAGGTATGTGGACACTACAGTACTACTGAGGTGGATCAGAGATGGTAACCTCTTTACCAGATAGGTGGACACTACAGGACTACTGAGTTGGATCAGAGATGGTAATCCCCTCTCTACCAGATCGGTGGACACTACAGGACTACTGAGGTTGATTTGAGATGGTAGCCTCCTCTTTACCAGATAGGTGGACACTACAGGACTACTGAGGTGGACCAGAGAAGGTGACCTCTTTACCAGCTAGGAGGACACTACAGGACTACTGAGGTGGATCAGAGATGATCACCTCCTCTTTACCAGCTAGGTGGACACGACAGGACTAGTGAGGTGGATCAGAGATGATCACCTTCTCTTTACCAGGAAGGTGGACACTACAGTACTACTGAGGTGGATCAGAGATGGTAACCTCCTCTTTACCAGATAGGTGGACACGGCAGGACTACTGAGGTGGATCAGAGATGATCACCTCCTCTTTACCAGGTAGGTGGACACTACAGTACTACTGAGGTTTATCAGAGATGGTAGCCTACTCTTTACCAGATCGGTGGACACTACAGGACTACTGAGGTGGATCAGAGATGGTAACCTACTCTTTACCAGATAGTTGGACACGACAGTACTACTGAGGTGGATCAGAGATGGTAACCTCCTCTTTACCAGATAGGTGGACACAACAGGACTACTGAGGTGGATCAGAGATGATCACCTCCTCTTTACCAGGTAGTTGGACACTACAGTACTACTGAGGTGGATCAGAGATGGTAATCCCCTCTTTACCAGGTAGGTGGACACTACAGTACTACTGAGGTGTATTAGAGATGGTAACCTCCTCTTTACCAGTTAGGTGGACACTACAGTACTACTGAGGTGGATCAGAGATGATCACCTCCTCTTTACCAGGTCGCTGGACACTATAGTACTACTGAGGTGTATTAGAGATGGTAACCTCCTCTTTACCAGGTAGGTGGACACTACAGTACTACTGAGGTGGACCAGAGATGGTAACCTCCTCTTTACCAGGTATGTGGACATGACAGGACTACTGAGGTGGATCAGAGATGGTCACCTCCTCTTTACCAGATAGGTGGACACGACTACTGAGGTGGATCAGAGATGGTAACCTCCTCTTTACCAGGTAGGTGGACACTACAGTACTACTAAGGTGGATCAGAGATGGTAACCTCTTCACCAGATAGGTGGACACGACAGGACTACTGAGGTGGATCAGAGATGATCACCTCCTCTTTACCAGATAGGTGGACAAGACAGGACTACTGAGGTGGACCAGAGATGGTAACCTCTTTACCAGATAGGTGGACACGACAGGACTACTGAGGTGGATTAGAGATGATCACCTCCTCTTCACCAGGTAGGTGGACACTACAGTATTACTGAGGTGGATCAGAGATGGTAACCTCCTCTTTACCAGGTAGGCGGACACTACAGTACTACTGAGGTGGATCAGAGATGGTAACCTCTTAACCAGATAGGTGGACAAGACAGGACTACTGAGGTGGATCAGAGATGGTAACCTACTCTTTACCAGATAGTTGGACACGACAGTACTACTGAGGTGGATCAGAGATGGTCACCTCCTCTTTACCAGATAGGTGGACACGACAGGACTACTGAGGTGTATCAGAGATGATCGCCTCCTCTTTACCAGATAGGTGGACAAGACAGGACTACTGAGGTGGACCAGAGATGGTAACCTCTTTACCAGATAGGTGGACACGACAGGACTACTGAGGTGGATCAGAGATGATCACCTCCTCTTTACCAGATAGGTGGACAAGACAGGACTACTGAGGTGGACCAGAGATGGTAACCTCTTTACCAGATAGGTGGACACAACAGGACTACTGAGGTGGATCAGAGAAGATCACCTCCTCTTTACCAGGTAGGTGGACACTACAGTACTACTGAGGTGGATCAGAGATGGTAACCTCCTCTTTACCAGATAGGTGAACACTACAGTACTACTGAGGTGGACCAGAGATGGTGACCTCTTTACCAGCTAGGTGGACACGACAGGACTACTGAGGTGGATCAGAGATGATCACCTCCTCTTTACTAGATAGCTGGACACGACAGGACTACTGAGGTGGATCAGAGATGATCACCTCCTCTTTACCAGGTAGGTGGACACTACAGGACTACTGAGGTGGACCAGAGAAGGTGACCTCTTTACCAGCTAGGAGGACACTACAGGACTACTGAGGTGGATCAGAGATGATCACCTCCTCTTTACCAGCTAGGTGGACACGACAGGACTAGTGAGGTGGATCAGAGATGATCACCTCCTCTTTACCAGGAAGGTGGACACTACAGTACTACTGAGGTGGATCAGAGATGGTAACCTCCTCTTTACCAGATAGGTGGACACGGCAGGACTACTGAGGTGGATCAGAGATGATCACCTCCTCTTTACCAGGTAGGTGGACACTACAGTACTACTGAGGTTTATCAGAGTTGGTAGCCTACTCTTTACCAGATCGGTGGACACTACAGGACTACTGAGGTGGATCAGAGATGGTAACCTACTCTTTACCAGATAGTTGGACACGACAGTACTACTGAGGTGGATCAGAGATGGTAACCTCCTCTTTACCAGATAGGTGGACACAACAGGACTACTGAGGTGGATCAGAGATGATCACCTCCTCTTTACCAGGTAGTTGGACACTACAGTACTACTGAGGTGGATCAGAGATGGTAATCCCCTCTTTACCAGGTAGGTGGACACTACAGTACTACTGAGGTGTATTAGAGATGGTAACCTCCTCTTTACCAGTTAGGTGGACACTACAGTACTACTGAGGTGGATCAGAGATGATCACCTCCTCTTTACCAGGTCGCTGGACACTATAGTACTACTGAGGTGGATCAGAGATGGTAATCTCCTCTTTACCAGGTAGGTGGACACTACAGTACTACTGAGGTGGACCAGAGATGGTAACCTCCTCTTTACCAGGTATGTGGACATGACAGGACTACTGAGGTGGATCAGAGATGGTCACCTCCTCTTTACCAGATAGGTGGACACGACTACTGAGGTGGATCAGAGATGGTAACCTCCTCTTTACCAGGTAGGTGGACACTACAGTACTACTAAGGTGGATCAGAGATGGTAACCTCTTCACCAGATAGGTGGACACGACAGGACTACTGAGGTGGATCAGAGATGGTCACCTCCTCTTTACCAGATAGGTGGACACGACAGGACTACTGAGGTGGATCAGAGATGATCACCTCCTCTTTACCAGATAGGTGGACAAGACAGGACTACTGAGGTGGACCAGAGATGGTAACCTCTTTACCAGATAGGTGGACACGACAGGACTACTGAGGTGGATTAGAGATGATCACCTCCTCTTCACCAGGTAGGTGGACACTACAGTATTACTGAGGTGGATCAGAGATGGTAACCTCCTCTTTACCAGGTAGGCGGACACTACAGTACTACTGAGGTGGATCAGAGATGGTAACCTCTTAACCAGATAGGTGGACAAGACAGGACTACTGAGGTGGATCAGAGATGGTAACCTACTCTTTACCAGATAGTTGGACACGACAGTACTACTGAGGTGGATCAGAGATGGTCACCTCCTCTTTACCAGATAGGTGGACACGACAGGACTACTGAGGTGTATCAGAGATGATCGCCTCCTCTTTACCAGATAGGTGGACAAGACAGGACTACTGAGGTGGACCAGAGATGGTAACCTCTTTACCAGATAGGTGGACACGACAGGACTACTGAGGTGGATCAGAGATGATCACCTCCTCTTTACCAGATAGGTGGACAAGACAGGACTACTGAGGTGGACCAGAGATGGTAACCTCTTTACCAGATAGGTGGACACAACAGGACTACTGAGGTGGATCAGAGAAGATCACCTCCTCTTTACCAGGTAGGTGGACACTACAGTACTACTGAGGTGGATCAGAGATGGTAACCTCCTCTTTACCAGATAGGTGAACACTACAGTACTACTGAGGTGGACCAGAGATGGTGACCTCTTTACCAGCTAGGTGGACACGACAGGACTACTGAGGTGGATCAGAGATGATCACCTCCTCTTTACTAGATAGCTGGACACGACAGGACTACTGAGGTGGACCAGAGATGGTAACCTCTTTACCAGATTGGTGGACACTACAGGACTACTGAGGTTGATTTGAGATGGTAGCCTCCTCTTTACCAGATAGGTGGACACTACAGGACTACTGAGGTGGACCAGAGAAGGTGACCTCTTTACCAGCTAGGAGGACACTACAGGACTACTGAGGTGGATCAGAGATGATCACCTCCTCTTTACCAGCTAGGTGGACACGACAGGACTAGTGAGGTGGATCAGAGATGATCACCTCCTCTTTACCAGGTAGGTGGACACTACAGTACTACTGAGGTGGATCAGAGATGATCACCTCCTCTTTACCAGGTAGGTGGACACTACAGTACTACTGAGGTGGATCAGAGATGGTAACCTCTTTACCAGATAGGTGGACACTACAGGACTAATGAGGTTGATTAGAGATGGTAGCCTACTCTTTACCAGATCGGTGGACACTACAGGACTACTGAGGTGGATCAGAGATGGTAATCCCCTCTTTACCAGGTAGGTGGACACTACAGTACTACTGAGGTGGATCAGAGATGGTCACCTCCTCTTTACCAGATAGGTGGTCACGACAGTACTACTGAGGTGGATCAGAGATGGTAACCTCTTTATCAGATAGGTGGACACGACAGGACTACTGAGGTGGATCAGAGATGGTAACCTCAGCTTTACCAGGTAGGCGGACACTACAGTACTACTGAGGTGGATCAGAGATGGTAACGTCTTAACCAGATAGGTGGACACGACAGGACTACTGAGGTGGATCAGAGATGGTAACCTACTCTTTACCAGATAGTTGGACACGACAGTACTACTGAGGTGGATCAGAGATGGTCACCTCCTCTTTACCAGATAGGTGGACACGACAGGACTACTGAGGTGGATCAGAGATGATCGCCTCCTCTTTACCAGATAGGTGGACAAGACAGGACTACTGAGGTGGATCAGAGATGGTAACCTCTTAACCAGATAGGTGGACACGACAGGACTACTGAGGTGGATCAGAGATGGTAACCTACTCTTTACCAGATATTTGGACACGACAGTACTACTGAGGTGGATCAGAGATGGTCACCTCCTCTTTACCAGATAGGTGGACACGACAGGACTACTGAGGTGGATGAGAGATGATCGCCTCCTCTTTACCAGGTAGGTGGACACTACAGTACTACTGATGTGGATCAGAGATGGTAACCTCTTAACCAGATAGGAGGACACGACAGGACTACTGAGGTGGATCAGAGATGATCACCTCCTCTTTACTAGATAGGTGGACACGACAGTACTACTGAGGTGGATCAGAGATGGTCACCTCCTTTTTACCGATAGGTGGACACGACAGGACTACTGAGGTGGATCAGAGATGATCACCTCCTCTGTACCAGATAGGTGGACAAGACAGGACTACTGAGGTGGACCAGAGATGGTAACCTCTTTACCAGATAGGTGGACACGACAGGACTACTGAGGTGGATCAGAGAAGATCACCTCCTCTTTACCAGGTAGGTGGACACTACAGTACTACTGAGGTGGATCAGAGATGGTAACCTCCTCTTTACCAGATAGGTGAACACTACAGTACTACTGAGGTGGACCAGAGATGGTGACCTCTTTACCAGCTAGGTGGACACGACAGGACTACTGAGGTGGATCAGAGATGATCTCCTCCTCTTTACTAGATAGCTGGACACGACAGGACTACTGAGGTGGATCAGAGATGATCACCTCCTCTTTACCAGGTAGGTGGACACTACAGTACTACTGAGGTGGACCAGAGATGGTAACCTCTTTACCAGATAGGTGGAAACAACATGACTACTGAGGTGGATCAGACATGATCACCTCCTCTTTACCAGGTAGGGCGACACTACAGTACTACTGAGGTGTATCAGAGATGGTAACCTCCTCTTTACCATGTAGGTGGACAATACAGTACTTCTGAGGTGGATCAGAGATGGTAACCTCCTCTTTAACAGATAGGTGAACACTACAGTACTACTGAGGTGGACCAGAGATGGTAACCTCTTTACCAGATAGGTGGACACTACAGGACTACTGAGGTGGATCAGAGATGGTAATCCCCTCTCTACCAGGTAGGTGGACACTACAGTACTACTGAGGTTGATTTGAGATGGTAGCCTCCTCTTTACCAGATAGGAGGACACTACAGGACTACTGAGGTGGACCAGAGATGATCACCTCCTCTTTACCAGATAGCTGGACACGACAGGACTACTGAGGTGGATCAGAGATGATCACCTCCTCTTTACCAGGTATGTGGACACTACAGTACTACTGAGGTGGATCAGAGATGGTAACCTCTTTACCAGATCGGTGGACACTACAGGACTACTGAGGTTGATTTGAGATGGTAGCCTCCTCTTTACCAGATAGGTGGACACTACAGGACTACTGAGGTGGACCAGAGAAGGTGACCTCTTTACCAGCTAGGAGGACACTACAGGACTACTGAGGTGGATCAGAGATGATCACCTCCTCTTTACCAGCTAGGTGGACACGACAGGACTAGTGAGGTGGATCAGAGATGATCACCTCCTCTTTACCAGGAAGGTGGACACTACAGTACTACTGAGGTGGATCAGAGATGGTAACCTCCTCTTTACCAGATAGGTGGACACGGCAGGACTACTGAGGTGGATCAGAGATGATCACCTCCTCTTTACCAGGTAGGTGGACACTACAGTACTACTGAGGTTTATCAGAGATGGTAGCCTACTCTTTACCAGATCGGTGGACACTACAGGACTACTGAGGTGGATCAGAGATGGTAACCTACTCTTTACCAGATAGTTGGACACGACAGTACTACTGAGGTGGATCAGAGATTGTCACCTCCTCTTTACCGGATAGGTGGTCACGACAGTACTACTGAGGTGGATCAGAGATGGTCACCTCCTCTTTACCAGATAGGTGGACACGACAGGACTACTGAGGTGGATCAGAGATGATCGCCTCCTCTTTACCAGATAGGTGGACAAGACAGGACTACTGAGGTGGATCAGAGATGGTAACCTCTTAACCAGATAGGTGGACACGACAGGACTACTGAGGTGGATCAGAGATGGTAACCTACTCTTTACCAGATATTTGGACACGACAGTACTACTGAGGTGGATCAGAGATGGTCACCTCCTCTTTACCAGATAGGTGGACACGACAGGACTACTGAGGTGGATGAGAGATGATCGCCTCCTCTTTACCAGGTAGGTGGACACTACAGTACTACTGATGTGGATCAGAGATGGTAACCTCTTAACCAGATAGGAGGACACGACAGGACTACTGAGGTGGATCAGAGATGATCACCTCCTCTTTACTAGATAGGTGGACACGACAGTACTACTGAGGTGGATCAGAGATGGTCACCTCCTTTTTACCGATAGGTGGACACGACAGGACTACTGAGGTGGATCAGAGATGATCACCTCCTCTGTACCAGATAGGTGGACAAGACAGGACTACTGAGGTGGACCAGAGATGGTAACCTCTTTACCAGATAGGTGGACACGACAGGACTACTGAGGTGGATCAGAGAAGATCACCTCCTCTTTACCAGGTAGGTGGACACTACAGTACTACTGAGGTGGATCAGAGATGGTAACCTCCTCTTTACCAGATAGGTGAACACTACAGTACTACTGAGGTGGACCAGAGATGGTGACCTCTTTACCAGCTAGGTGGACACGACAGGACTACTGAGGTGGATCAGAGATGATCTCCTCCTCTTTACTAGATAGCTGGACACGACAGGACTACTGAGGTGGATCAGAGATGATCACCTCCTCTTTACCAGGTAGGTGGACACTACAGTACTACTGAGGTGGACCAGAGATGGTAACCTCTTTACCAGATAGGTGGAAACAACATGACTACTGAGGTGGATCAGACATGATCACCTCCTCTTTACCAGGTAGGGCGACACTACAGTACTACTGAGGTGTATCAGAGATGGTAACCTCCTCTTTACCATGTAGGTGGACAATACAGTACTTCTGAGGTGGATCAGAGATGGTAACCTCCTCTTTAACAGATAGGTGAACACTACAGTACTACTGAGGTGGACCAGAGATGGTAACCTCTTTACCAGATAGGTGGACACTACAGGACTACTGAGGTGGATCAGAGATGGTAATCCCCTCTCTACCAGGTAGGTGGACACTACAGTACTACTGAGGTTGATTTGAGATGGTAGCCTCCTCTTTACCAGATAGGAGGACACTACAGGACTACTGAGGTGGACCAGAGATGATCACCTCCTCTTTACCAGATAGCTGGACACGACAGGACTACTGAGGTGGATCAGAGATGATCACCTCCTCTTTACCAGGTATGTGGACACTACAGTACTACTGAGGTGGATCAGAGATGGTAACCTCTTTACCAGATCGGTGGACACTACAGGACTACTGAGGTTGATTTGAGATGGTAGCCTCCTCTTTACCAGATAGGTGGACACTACAGGACTACTGAGGTGGACCAGAGAAGGTGACCTCTTTACCAGCTAGGAGGACACTACAGGACTACTGAGGTGGATCAGAGATGATCACCTCCTCTTTACCAGCTAGGTGGACACGACAGGACTAGTGAGGTGGATCAGAGATGATCACCTCCTCTTTACCAGGAAGGTGGACACTACAGTACTACTGAGGTGGATCAGAGATGGTAACCTCCTCTTTACCAGATAGGTGGACACGGCAGGACTACTGAGGTGGATCAGAGATGATCACCTCCTCTTTACCAGGTAGGTGGACACTACAGTACTACTGAGGTTTATCAGAGATGGTAGCCTACTCTTTACCAGATCGGTGGACACTACAGGACTACTGAGGTGGATCAGAGATGGTAACCTACTCTTTACCAGATAGTTGGACACGACAGTACTACTGAGGTGGATCAGAGATTGTCACCTCCTCTTTACCGGATAGGTGGTCACGACAGTACTACTGAGGTGGATCAGAGATGATCACCTCCTCTTTACTAGATAGCTGGACACGACAGGACTACTGAGGTGGATCAGAGATGATCACCTCCTCTTTACTAGATAGCTGGACACGACAGGACTACTGAGGTGGATCAGAGATGATCACCTCCTCTTTACCAGGTAGGTGGACACTACAGTACTACTGAGGTGGATCAGAGATGATCACCTCCTCTTTACTAGATAGCTGGACACGACAGGACTACTGAGGTGGATCAGAGATGATCACCTCCTCTTTACTAGATAGCTGGACACGACAGGACTACTGAGGTGGATCAGAGATGATCACCTCCTCTTTACCAGGTAGGTGGACACTACAGTACTACTGAGGTGGACCAGAGATGGTAACCTCTTTACCAGATAGGTGGACACAACAGGACTACTGAGGTGGATCAGAGATGATCACCTCCTCTTTACTAGATAGCTGGACACGACAGGACTACTGAGGTGGATCAGAGATGATCACCTCCTCTTTACCAGGTAGGGCGACACTACAGTACTACTGAGGTGTATCAGAGATGGTAACCT
Source organism: Oncorhynchus masou masou (assembly GCF_036934945.1). Lineage (NCBI taxonomy): Eukaryota > Metazoa > Chordata > Actinopteri > Salmoniformes > Salmonidae > Oncorhynchus > Oncorhynchus masou. Next base: position 62,348,496 of record NC_088217.1, on the reverse strand, counting down.
CCTCTTTACCATGTAGGTGGACAATACAGTACTTCTGAGGTGGATCAGAGATGGTAACCTCCTCTTTAACAGATAGTGAACACTACAGTACTACTGAGGTGGACCAGAGATGGTAACCTCTTTACCAGATAGGTGGACACTACAGGACTACTGAGGTGGATCAGAGATGGTAATCCCCTCTCTACCAGGTAGGTGGACACTACAGTACTACTGAGGTTGATTTGAGATGGTAGCCTCCTCTTTACCAGATAGGAGGACACTACAGGACTACTGAGGTGGATCAGAGATGATCACCTCCTCTTTACCAGGTATGTGGACACTACAGTACTACTGAGGTGGATCAGAGATGGTAACCTCTTTACCAGATCGGTGGACACGACAGGACTACTGAGGTGGATCAGAGATGGTAACCTCCTCTTTACCAGATAGGTGAACACTACAGTACTACTAAGGTGGACCAGAGATGGTAACCTCTTTACCAGATAGGTGGACACTACAGGACTACTGAGGTGGATCAGAGATGGTAACCTCCTCTTTACCAGGTAGGCGGACACTACAGTACTACTGAGGTGGATCAGAGATGGTAACGTCTTAACCAGATAGGTGGACACAACAGGACTACTGAGGTGGATCAGAGATGGTAACGTCTTTATCAGATAGGTGGACACGACAGGACTACTGAGGTGGATCAGAGATGGTAACCTCCTCTTTACCAGGTAGGCGGACACTACAGTACTACTGAGGTGGATCAGAGATGGTAACGTCTTAACCAGATAGGTGGACACAACAGGACTACTGAGGTGGATCAGAGATGGTAACCTACTCTTTACCAGATAGTTGGACACGACAGTACTACTGAGGTGGATCAGAGATGGTCACCTCCTCTTTACCAGATAGGTGGACACGACAGGACTACTGAGGTGGATCAGAGATGATCGCCTCCTCTTTACCAGATAGGTGGACAAGACAGGACTACTGAGGTGGATCAGAGATGGTAACCTCTTAACCAGATAGGTGGACACGACAGGACTACTGAGGTGGATCAGAGATGGTAACCTACTCTTTACCAGATAGTTGGACACGACAGTACTACTGAGGTGGATCAGAGATGGTCACCTCCTCTTTACCAGATAGGTGGACACGACAGGACTACTGAGGTGGATGAGAGATGATCGCCTCCTCTTTACCAGATAGGTGGACAAGACAGGACTACTGAGGTGGACCAGAGATGGTAACCTCTTTACCAGATAGGTGGACACGACAGGACTACTGAGGTGGATTAGAGATGATCACCTCCTCTTTACCAGGTAGGTGGACACTACAGTACTACTGATGTGGATCAGAGATGGTAACCTCTTAACCAGATAGGAGGACACGACAGGACTACTGAGGTGGATCAGAGATGATCACCTCCTCTTTACTAGATAGGTGGACACGACAGTACTACTGAGGTGGATCAGAGATGGTCACCTCCTCTTTACCGATAGGTGGACACGACAGGACTACTGAGGTGGATCAGAGATGATCACCTCCTCTGTACCAGATAGGTGGACAAGACAGGACTACTGAGGTGGACCAGAGATGGTAACCTCTTTACCAGATAGGTGGACACGACAGGACTACTGAGGTGGATCAGAGAAGATCACCTCCTCTTTACCAGGTAGGTGGACACTACAGTACTACTGAGGTGGATCAGAGATGGTAACCTCCTCTTTACCAGATAGGTGAACACTACAGTACTACTGAGGTGGACCAGAGATGGTGACCTCTTTACCAGCTAGGTGGACACGACAGGACTACTGAGGTGGATCAGAGATGATCACCTCCTCTTTACTAGATAGCTGGACACGACAGGACTACTGAGGTGGATCAGAGATGATCACCTCCTCTTTACCAGGTAGTTGGACACTACAGTACTACTGAGGTGGACCAGAGATGGTAACCTCTTTACCAGATAGGTGGACACAACAGGACTACTGAGGTGGATCAGAGATGATCACCTCCTCTTTACTAGATAGCTGGACACGACAGGACTACTGAGGTGGATCAGAGATGATCACCTCCTCTTTACCAGGTAGGGCGACACTACAGTACTACTGAGGTGTATCAGAGATGGTAACCTCCTCTTTACCATGTAGGTGGACAATACAGTACTTCTGAGGTGGATCAGAGATGGTAACCTCCTCTTTAACAGATAGGTGAACACTACAGTACTACTGAGGTGGACCAGAGATGGTAACCTCTTTACCAGATAGGTGGACACTACAGGACTACTGAGGTGGATCAGAGATGGTAATCCCCTCTCTACCAGGTAGGTGGACACTACAGTACTACTGAGGTTGATTTGAGATGGTAGCCTCCTCTTTACCAGATAGGAGGACACTACAGGACTACTGAGGTGGACCAGAGATGATCACCTCCTCTTTACCAGATAGCTGGACACGACAGGACTACTGAGGTGGATCAGAGATGATCACCTCCTCTTTACCAGGTATGTGGACACTACAGTACTACTGAGGTGGATCAGAGATGGTAACCTCTTTACCAGATCGGTGGACACGACAGGACTACTGAGGTGGATCAGAGATGGTAACCTCCTCTTTACCAGATAGGTGAACACTACAGTACTACTAAGGTGGACCAGAGATGGTAACCTCTTTACCAGATAGGTGGACACTACAGGACTACTGAGGTGGATCAGAGATGATCACCTCCTCTTTACCAGGTAGGTGGACACTACAGTACTACTGAGGTGGACCAGAGAAGGTGACCTCTTTACCAGCTAGGAGGACACTACAGGACTACTGAGGTGGATCAGAGATGATCACCTCCTCTTTACCAGCTAGGTGGACACGACAGGACTAGTGAGGTGGATCAGAGATGATCACCTCCTCTTTACCAGGAAGGTGGACACTACAGTACTACTGAGGTGGATCAGAGATGGTAACCTCCTCTTTACCAGTTAGGTGGACACTACAGTACTACTGAGGTGGATCAGAGATGATCACCTCCTCTTTACCAGGTCGGTGGACACTACAGTACTACTGAGGTGGATCAGAGATGGTAATCTCCTCTTTACCAGGTAGTTGGACACTACAGGACTTCTGAGGTGGACCAGAGATGGTAACCTCTTTACCAGGTAGGTGGACACTACAGTTCTACTGAGGTGGATCAGAGATGGTAATCCCCTCTTTACCAGGTAGGTGGACACTACAGTACTACTGAGGTGGATCAGAGATGGTCACCTCCTCTTTACCAGATAGGTGGACACGACTACTGAGGTGGATCAGAGATGGTAACCTCCTCTTTACCAGGTAGGTGGACACTACAGTACTACTAAGGTGGATCAGAGATGGTAACCTCTTAACCAGATAGGTGGACACGACAGGACTACTGAGGTGGATCAGAGATGGTAACCTCTTTACCAGATAGGTGGACACGACAGGACTACTGAGGTGGATCAGAGATGATCACCTCCTCTTTACCAGATAGGTGGACAAGACAGGACTACTGAGGTGGACCAGAGATGGTAATCCCCTCTTTACCAGGTAGGTGGACACGACAGTACTACTGAGGTGTATTAGAGATGGTAACCTCCTCTTTACCAGTTAGGTGGACACTACAGTACTACTGAGGTGGATCAGAGATGATCACCTCCTCTTTACCAGGTCGGTGGACACTACAGTACTACTGAGGTGGATCAGAGATGGTAATCTCCTCTTTACCAGGTAGTTGGACACTACAGGATTTCTGAGGTGGACCAGAGATGGTAACCTCTTTACCAGGTAGGTGGACACTACAGTTCTACTGAGGTGGATCAGAGATGGTAATCCCCTCTTTACCAGGTAGGTGGACACTACAGTACTACTGAGGTGGATCAGAGATGGTCACCTCCTCTTTACCAGATAGGTGGACACGACTACTGAGGTGGATCAGAGATGGTAACCTCCTCTTTACCAGGTAGGTGGACACTACAGTACTACTAAGGTGGATCAGAGATGGTAACCTCTTAACCAGATAGGTGGACACGACAGGACTACTGAGGTGGATCAGAGATGGTAACCTCTTTACCAGATAGGTGGACACGACAGGACTACTGAGGTGGATCAGAGATGATCACCTCCTCTTTACCAGGTAGGCGGACACTACAGTACTACTGAGGTGGATCAGAGATGGTAACCTCCTCTTTACCAGATAGTTGGACACGACAGTACTACTGAGGTGGATCAGAGATGGTCACCTCCTCTTTACCAGATAGGTGGACACTACAGGACTACTGAGGTGGATCAGAGATGATCGCCTCCTCTTTACCTGATAGGTGGACAAGACAGGACTACTGAGGTGGACCAGAGATGGTAACCTCTTTACCAGATAGGTGGACACTACAGGACTATTGAGGTTGATTAGAGATGGTAGCCTACTCTTTACCAGATCGGTGGACACTACAGGACTACTGAGGTGGATCAGTGATGGTAACCTCTTTATCAGATAGGTGGACACGACAGGACTACTGAGGTGGATCAGTGATGGTAACCTCTTTATCAGATAGGTGGACACGACAGGACTACTGAGGTGGATCAGACATGGTAACCTCTTTACCAGATAGGTGGACACAACAGGACTACTGAGGTGGATCAGAGATGGTAATCCCCTCTTTACCAGGTAGGTGGACACTACAGTACTACTGAGGTGTATTAGAGATGGTAACCTCCTCTTTACCTGTTAGGTGGACACTACAGTACTACTGAGGTGGATCAGAGATGATCACCTCCTCTTTACCAGGTAGGTGGACACTACAGTACTACTGAGGTGTATTAGAGATGGTAACCTCCTCTTTACCTGTTAGGTGGACACTACAGTACTACTGAGGTGGATCAGAGATGATCACCTCCTCTTTACCAGGTCGGTGGACACTACAGGACTTCTGAGGTGGACCAGAGATGGTAACCTCTTTACCAGGTAGGTGGACACTACAGGACTACTGAGGTGGATCAGAGATGGTAATCCCCTCTCTACCAGGTAGGTGGACACTACAGTACTACTGAGGTTGATTTGAGATGGTAGCCTCCTCTTTACCAGATAGGAGTACACTACAGGACTACTGAGGTGGACCAGAGACGATCACCTCCTCTTTACCAGATAGCTGGACACGACAGGACTACTGAGGTGGATCAGAGATGATCACCTCCTCTTTACCAGGTAGGTGGACACTACAGTACTACTGAGGTGGATCAGAGATGGTAACCTCCTCTTTACCAGATAGGTGGACACGGCAGGACTACTGAGGTGGATCAGAGATGATCACCTCCTCTTTACCAGGTATGTGGACACTACAGTACTACTGAGGTGGATCAGAGATGGTAACCTCTTTACCAGATCGGTGGACACGACAGGACTACTGAGGTGGATCAGAGATGGTAACCTCCTCTTTACCAGATAGGTGAACACTACAGTACTACTAAGGTGGACCAGAGATGGTAACCTCTTTACCAGATAGGTGGACACTACAGGACTACTGAGGTGGATCAGAGATGATCACCTCCTCTTTATCAGGTAGGTGGACACTACAGTACTACTGAGGTGGACCAGAGATGGTAACCTCTTTACCAGATTGGTGGACACTACAGGACTACTGAGGTTGATTTGAGATGGTAGCCTCCTCTTTACCAGATAGGTGGACACTACAGGACTACTGAGGTGGACCAGAGAAGGTGACCTCTTTACCAGCTAGGAGGACACTACAGGACTACTGAGGTGGATCAGAGATGATCACCTCCTCTTTACCAGCTAGGTGGACACGACAGGACTAGTGAGGTGGATCAGAGATGATCACCTCCTCTTTACCAGGAAGGTTGACACTACAGTACTACTGAGGTGGATCAGAGATGGTAACCTCCTCTTTACCAGATAGGTGGACACGGCAGGACTACTGAGGTGGATCAGAGATGATCACCTCCTCTTTACCAGGTAGGTGGACACTACAGTACTACTGAGGTTTATCAGAGATGGTAACCTCCTCTTTACCAGGTAGTTGGACACTACAGTACTACTGAGGTGGACCCGAGATGGTAACCTCTTTACCAGATAGGTGGACACGACAGGACGACTGAGTTGGATCAGAGATGATCACCTCTTCTTTACCAGATAGGTGGACACAACAGGACTACTGAGGTGGATCATAGATGATCACCTCCTCTTTACCAGGTAGGTGGACACTACAGTACTACTGAGGTGGATCAGAGATGGTAACCTCTTTACCAGATAGGTGGACACTACAGGACTAATGAGGTTGATTAGAGATGGTAGCCTACTCTTTACCAGATCGGTGGACACTACAGGACTACTGTGCTGGATCAGTGATGGTAACCTCTTTATCAGATAGGTGGACACGACAGGACTACTGAGGTGGATCAGAGATGGTAACCTCTTTACCAGATAGGTGGACACAACAGGACTACTGAGGTGGATCAGAGATGGTAATCCCCTCTTTACCAGGTAGGTGGACACTACAGTACTACTGAGGTGTATTAGAGATGGTAACCTCCTCTTTACCAGTTAGGTGGACACTACAGTACTACTGAGGTGGATCAGAGATGATCACCTCCTCTTTACCAGGTCGGTGGACACTACAATACTACTGAGGTGGATCAGAGATGGTAATCTCCTCTTTACCAGGTAGTTGGACACTACAGGACTTCTGAGGTGGACCAGAGATGGTAACCTCTTTACCAGGTAGGTGGACACTACAGTTCTACTGAGGTGGATCAGAGATGGTAATCCCCTCTTTACCAGGTAGGTGGACACTACAGTACTACTGAGGTGGATCAGAGATGGTCACCTCCTCTTTACCGATAGGTGGACACGACAGGACTACTGAGGTGGATCAGAGATGATCACCTCCTCTTTACCAGGTAGGTGGACACTACAGTATTACTGAGGTGGATCAGAGATGGTAACCTCCTCTTTACCAGGTAGGCGGACACTACAGTACTACTGAGGTGGATCAGAGATGGTAACCTCCTCTTTACCAGATAGTTGGACACGACAGTACTACTGAGGTGGATCAGAGATGGTCACCTCCTCTTTACCAGATAGGTGGACACTACAGGACTACTGAGGTGGATTAGAGATGATCACCTCCTCTTTACCAGGTAGGAGGACACTACAGTACTACTGATGTGGATCAGAGATGGTAACCTCTTAATCAGATAGGAGGACACGACAGGACTACTGAGGTGGATCAGAGATGGTCACCTCCTCTTTACCGATAGGTGGACACGACAGGACTACTGAGGTGGATCAGAGATGATCACCTCTTCTTTACTAGATAGCTGGACACGACAGGACTACTGAGGTGGATCAGAGATGATCACCTCCTCTTTACCAGGTAGGTGGACACTACAGTACTACTGAGGTGGACCAGAGATGGTAACCTCTTTACCAGATAGGTGGACACAACAGGACTACTGAGGTGGATCAGAGATGATCACCTCCTCTTTACCAGGTAGGGCGACACTACAGTACTACTGAGGTGTATCAGAGATGGTAACCTCCTCTTTACCAGGTAGGTGGACAATACAGTACTTCTGAGGTGGATCAGAGATGGTAACCTCCTCTTTAACAGATAGGTGAACACTACAGTACTACTGAGGTGGACCAGAGATGGTAACCTCTTTACCAGATAGGTGGACACGACAGGACTACTGAGGTGGATTAGAGATGATCACCTCCTCTTCACCAGGTAGGCGGACACTACAGTATTACTGAGGTGGATCAGAGATGGTAACCTCCTCTTTACCAGGTAGGCGGACACTACAGTACTACTGAGGTGGATCAGAGATGGTAACCTCCTCTTTACCAGATAGTTGGACACGACAGTACTACTGAGGTGGATCAGAGATGGTCACCTCCTCTTTACCAGATAGGTGGACACTACAGGACTACTGAGGTGGATCAGAGATGATCGCCTCCTCTTTACCTGATAGGTGGACAAGACAGGACTACTGAGGTGGACCAGAGATGGTAACCTCTTTACCAGATAGGTGGACACGACAGGACTACTGAGGTGGATTAGAGATGATCACCTCCTCTTTCCCCGGTAGGAGGACACTACAGTACTACTGATGTGGATCAGAGATGGTAACCTCTTAACCAGATAGGAGGACACGACAGGACTACTGAGGTGGATCAGAGATGGTCACCTCCTCTTTACCGATAGGTGGACACGACAGGACTACTGAGGTGGATCAGAGATGATCACCTCCTCTTTACCAGGTAGGTGGACACTACAGTACTACTGAGGTGGATCAGAGATGGTAACCTCCTCTTTACCAGATAGGTGAACACTACAGTACTACAGGACTACTGAGGTGGATCAGAGATGATCACCTCCTCTTTACCAGATAGGTGGACACTACAGTACTACTGAGGTGGATCAGAGATGGTAACCTCCTCTTTACCAGATAGGTGGACACGACAGGACTACTGAGGTGGATCAGAGATGATCACCTCCTCTTTACCAGATAGGTGGACACGACAGTACTACTGAGGTGGATCAGAGATGATCACCTCTCTTTACCAGATCTACAGTACTACTGAGGTGGATCAGAGATGGTAACCTCCTCTTTACCAGATAGGTGGACACTGCAGGACTACTAAGGTGGACCAGAGATGGTAACCTCTTTACCAGATAGGTGGACACTACAGTACTACTGAGGTGGATCAGAGATGGTAACACTCCAGTACCTCTTTACCAGATAGGTGGACACTACAGGACTACTGAGGTGGATCAGAGATGATCACCTCCTCTTTACCAGATAGGTGGACACGACAGACTACTGAGGTGGATCAGAGATGGTAACCTCCTTTACCAGATAGGTGGACACTACACTACTGAGGTGGATCAGAGATGATCACCTCCTCTTTACCAGATAGGTGGACACGACAGGACTACTGAGGTGGATCAGAGATGATCACCTCCTCTTTACCAGGTAGGTGGACACTACAGTACTACTGAGGTGGATCAGAGATGGTAACCTCCTCTTTACCAGGTAGGTGGACACTACAGTACTACTGAGGTGGACCAGAGATGGTAACCTCTTTACCAGATAGGTGGACACTACAGACTACTGAGGTGGATCAGAGATGGTAACCTCCTCTTTACCAGATAGGTGGACACTACAGGACTACTGAGGTGGATCAGAGATGATCACCTCCTCTTTACCAGATAGGTGGACACGACAGGACTACTGAGGTGGATCAGAGATGATCACCTCCTCTTTACCAGGTAGGTGGACACTACAGTACTACTGAGGTGGATCAGAGATGGTAACCTCCTCTTTACCAGATAGGTGGACACGGCAGGACTACTGAGGTGGATCAGAGATGATCACCTCTTTACCAGGTAGGTGGACACTACAGTACTACTGAGGTTTATCAGAGATGGTAACCTCTTTACCAGATAGGTGGACACTACAAGACTACTGAGGTGGATCAGAGATGGTAACTCTTTACCAGATAGGTGGACACGACAGGACTACTGAGGTGGATCAGAGATGGTAACCTCCTCTTTACCAGATAGGTGGACACTACAGGACTACTGAGGTGGATCAGAGATGGTAACCTCTTTACCAGATAGGTGGACACTACAGGACTACTGAGGTGGATCAGAGATGATCACCTCCTCTTTACCAGGTAGGTGGACACTACAGTACTACTGAGGTGGATCAGAGATGGTAACCTCTCTTTACCAGATAGGTGGACACTACAGTACTACTGAGGTGGATCAGAGATGGTAACCTCCTCTTTACCAGATAGGTGGACACGGCAGGACTACTGAGGTGGATCAGAGATGATCACCTCCTCTTTACCAGATAGGTGGACACTACAGTACTACTGAGGTGGATCAGAGATGGTAACCTCCTCTCTACCAGATAGGTGGACACGGCAGGACTACTGAGGTGGATCAGAGATGGTAGGTGGACACTACAGTACTACTGAGGTCAGAGATGATAACCTCCTCTTTACCAGGTAGGTGGACACTACAGTACTACTGAGGTGGATCAGAGATGGTAACCTCCTCTCTACCAGATAGGTGGACACGGCAGGACTACTAAGGTGGACCAGAGATGGTAACCTCTTTACCAGATAGGTGGACACTACAGGACTACTGAGGTGGATCAGAGATGGTAACCTCCTCTTTACCAGATAGGTGGACACGACAGGACTACTGAGGTGGATCAGAGATGATCACCTCCTCTTTACCAGGTAGGTGGACACTACAGGACTACTGAGGTGGATCAGAGATGATAACCTCCTCTTTACCAGGTAGGTGGACACTACAGTACTACTGAGGTGATCAGAGATGGTAACCTCTTACCAGGTAGGTGGACACTACAGTACTACTGAGGTGGACCAGAGATGGTAACCTCCTCTTTACCAGATAGGTGGACACGACAGGACTACTGAGGTGGATCAGAGATGATCACCTCCTCTTTACCAGATAGGTGGACACTACAGGACTACTGAGGTGGACCAGAGATGGTAACCTCCTCTTTACCAGATAGGTGGACACTGACAGGACTACTGAGGTGGATCAGAGATGGTAACCTCCTCTTTACCAGATAGGTGGACACAACAGGACTACTGAGGTGGATCAGAGATGATCACCTCCTCTTTACCAGGTAGGTGGACACGACAGTACTACTGAGGTGGATCAGAGATGGTAACCTCCTCTTTACCAGATAGGTGGACACGACAGGACTACTGAGGTGGATCAGAGATGGTAACCTCTTTACCAGATAGGTGGACACGACAGGACTACTGAGGTGGATCAGAGATGATCACCTCCTCTTTACCAGGTAGGTGGACACGACAGGACTACTGAGGTGGATCAGAGATGGTAACCTCCTCTTTACCAGATAGGTGGACACTACAGTACTACTGAGGTGGACCAGAGATGGTAACCTCCTCTTTACCAGATAGGTGGACACGACAAGACTACTGAGGTGGATCAGAGATGGTAACCTCCTCTTTACCAGATAGGTGGACACGACAGGACTACTGATGGTAATCCTCATTTACATTTACATTTAAGATTTCAGAGATGCGACTTACAAACCTCCTCTTTACCAGATAGGTGGACACTACAGGACTACTGAGGTGGATCAGAGATGATCACCTCCTCTTTACCAGATAGGTGGACACTACAGGACTACTGAGGTGGATCAGAGATGGTAACCTCCTCTTTACCAGATAGGTGGACAAAACAGGACTACTGAGGTGGATCAGAGATGGTCACCTGCTCTTTACCAGATAGGTGGACAGACAGGATCAGAGATGATCACCTCCTCTTTACCAGGTAGGTGGACACTACAGTACTACTGAGGTGGATCAGAGATGGTAACCTCCTCTCTACCAGATAGGTGGACACGACAGGACTACTGAGGTGGATCAGTGATGGTAACCTCTTTACCAGATAGGTGGACACGACAGGACTACTGAGGTGGATCAGAGATGGTAACCTCTTTACCAGATAGGTGGACACAACAGGACTACTGAGGTGGATCAGAGATGATCACCTCCTCTTTACCAGATAGGTGGACAGACAGGACTACTGAGGTGGATCAGAGATGATCACCTCCTCTTTACCAGGTAGGTGGACACTACAGTACTACTGAGGTGGATCAGAGATGGTAACTCCTCTTTACCAGATAGGTGGACAAGACAGGACTACTGAGGTGGATCAGAGATGATCACCTCCTCTTTACCAGATAGGTGGACACGACAGTACTACTGAGGTGGACCAGAGATGGTAACCTCCTTTACCAGATAGGTGGACACGACAGGACTACTGAGGTGGATCAGAGATGATCACCTCCTCTTTACCAGGTAGGTGGACACTACAGTACTACTGAGGTGGACCAGAGATGGTAACCTCTTTACCAGATAGGTGGACACGACAGGACTACTGAGGTGGATCAGAGATGGTAACCTCCTCTTTACCAGATTGGACACAACAGGACTACTAGGTGGACAGAGATGATCACCTCCTCTTTACCAGATAGGTGGACACTACAGGACTACTGAGGTGGATCAGAGATGGTAACCTCCTCTTTACCAGGTAGGTGGACACTACAGTACTACTGAGGTGGATCAGAGATGGTAACCTCCTCTTTACCAGGTAGGTGGACACTACAGTACTACTGAGGTGGATCAGAGATGATCACCTCCTCTTTACCAGATAGGTGGACACTACAGTACTACTGAGGTGGATCAGAGATGGTAACTTTACCAGGTAGGTGGACACTACAGTACTACTGAGGTGGACCAGAGATGGTAACCTCTTTACCAGATAGGTGGACACTACAGGACTACTGAGGTGGATCAGAGATGGTAACCTCCTCTTTACCAGGTAGGTGGACACTACAGGACTACTGAGGTGGATCAGAGATGGTAACCTCCTCTTTACCAGATAGGTGGACACTACAGGACTACTGAGGTGGATCAGAGATGATCACCTCCTCTTTACCAGATAGGTGGACACTACAGGACTACTGAGGTGGACCAGAGATGGTAACCTCCTCTTTACCAGATAGGTGGACACGACAGGACTACTGAGGTGGATCAGAGATGATCACCTCCTCTTTACCAGGTAGGTGGACACTACAGGACTACTGAGGTGGACCAGAGATGGTAACCTCTTTACCAGATAGGTGGACACGACAGGACTACTGAGGTGGATCAGAGATGGTAACTCCTCTTTACCAGATAGGTGGACACGACAGGACTACTGAGGTGGATCAGAGATGATCACCTCCTCTTTACCAGATAGGTGGACACGACAGGACTACTGAGGTGGATCAGAGATGATCACCTCCCTCTTTACCAGGTAGGTGGACACTACAGTACTACTGAGGTGGATCAGAGATGGTAACCTCCTCTTTACCAGGTAGGTGGACACTACAGTACTACTGAGGTGGATCAGAGATGGTAACCTCCTCTTTACCAGATAGGTGGACACTACAGGACTACTGAGGTGGATCAGAGATGATCACCTCCTCTTTACCAGGTAGGTGGACACTAGGACTACTGAGGTGGATCAGAGATGATCACCTCCTCTTTACCAGGTAGGTGGACACTACAGTACTACTGAGGTGGATCAGAGATGGTAACCTCCTCTTTACCAGATAGGTGGACACTACAGGACTACTGAGGTGGATCAGAGATGGTAACCTCCTCTTTACCAGTAGGTGGACACTACAGTACTACTGAGGTGGATCAGAGATGGTAACCTCTTTACCAGGTAGGTGGACACGACAGGACTACTGAGGTGGATCAGAGATGATCACCTCCTCTTTACCAGATAGGTGGACACTACAGTACTACTGAGGTGGACCAGAGATGGTAACCTCCTCTTTACCAGATAGGTGGACACTACAGGACTACTGAGGTGGATCAGAGATGATCACCTCCTCTTTACCAGGTAGGTGGACACTACAGTACTACTGAGGTGGACCAGAGATGGTAACCTCCTTTACCAGATAGGTGGACACGACAGGACTACTGAGGTGGATCAGAGATGGTAACTTTACCAGATAGGTGGACACAACAGGACTACTGAGGTGGATCAGAGATGATCACCTCCTCTTTACCAGGTAGGTGGACACTACAGTACTACTGAGGTGGATCAGAGATGATCACCTCCTCTTTACCAGATAGGTGGACACTACAGTACTACTGAGGTGGATCAGAGATGGTAACCTCCTCTTTACCAGGTAGGTGGACACTACAGTACTACTGAGGTGGATCAGAGATGGTAACCTCCTCTTTACCAGATAGGTGGACACTACAGTACTACTGAGGTGGATCAGAGATGATCACCTCCTCTTTACCAGGTAGGTGGACACTACAGTACTACTGAGGTGGATCAGAGATGGTAACTCCTCTTTACCAGATAGGTGGACACGACAGGACTACTGAGGTGGATCAGAGATGATCACCTGCTCTTTACCAGATAGGTGGACAGACAGGACTACTGAGGTGGATCAGAGATGGTAACCTCCTCTTTACCAGGTAGGTGGACACTACAGTACTACTGAGGTGGATCAGAGATGGTAACCTCTTTACCAGGTAGGTGGACACTACAGGACTACTGAGGTGGATCAGAGATGGAAACCTCCTCTTTACCAGGTAGGTGGACACTACAGTACTACTGAGGTGGATCAGAGATGGTAACCTCCTCTTTACCAGGTAGGTGGACACTACAGTACTACTGAGGTGGACCAGAGATGGTAACCTCTTTACCAGAGGTGGACACGACAGAGATGGATCAGAGATGGTCACCTCCTCTTTACCAGATAGGTGGACACGACAGGACTACTGAGGTGGATCAGAGATGGTCACCTCCTCTTTACCAGGTAGGTGGACACTACAGGACTACTGAGGTGGATCAGAGATGATCACCTCCTCTTTACCAGGTAGGTGGACACTACAGTACTACTGAGGTGGATCAGAGATGGTAACCTCCTCTTTACCAGGTAGGTGGACACTACAGTACTACTGAGGTGGATCAGAGATGGTAACCTCCTCTTTACCAGGTAGGTGGACACTACAGTACTACTGAGGTGGATCAGAGATGGTCACCTCCTCTTTACCAGATAGGTGGACACGACAGGACTACTGAGGTGGATCAGAGATGATCACCTCTCTTTACCAGGTAGGTTACAGGACTACTGAGGTGGATCAGAGATGGTAACCTCCTCTTACCAGATAGGTGGACACTACAGTACTACTGAGGTGGATCAGAGATGGTAACCTCCTCTTTACCAGATAGGTGGACACTACAGTACTACTGAGGTGGATCAGAGATGGATCACCTCCTCTTTACCAGGTAGGTGGACACGACACTACTGAGACAGAGATACCTCCTCTTTACCAGGTAGGTGGACACTACAGTACTACTGAGGTGGACCAGAGATGGGGACCTCCAGATAGGTGGACACAACAGGACTACTGAGGTGGATCAGAGATGGTGGACACTACAGACTACTGAGGTGGATCAGAGATGGTAACCTCCTCTTTACCAGGTAGGTGGACACTACAGTACTACTGAGGTGGATCAGAGATGGTAACTTCCTCTTTAACAGATGGTACACTACAGTACTACTGAGGTGGACCAGAGATTAACCAGATAGGTGGACACTACAGGACTACTGAGGTGGATCAGAGATGATCACCTCCTCTTTACCAGGTAGGTGGACACTTACCTGAGGTGGATCAGAGATGGACACCTACAGTACTACTACTGAGGTGGATCAGAGATGGTAACCTCCTCTTTACCAGATAGGTGGACACGACAGTACTACTGAGGTGGATCAGAGATGGTAACCTCCTCTTTACCAGATAGGTGGACACTGGACACAGGACTACTGAGGTGGATCAGAGATGATCACCTCCTCTTTACCAGATAGGTGGACTTACAGTACTACTGAGGTGGACCAGAGATGGTAACTTTACCAGATAGGTGGACACGACAGGACTACTGAGGTGGATCAGAGATGATAGGTGGACACTACAGTACTACTGAGGTGGACCAGAGATGGTAACCTCTTTACCAGATAGGTGGACACGACAGGACTACTGAGGTGGATCAGAGATGGTCACCTCCTCTTTACCAGATAGGTGGACACGACAGGACTACTGAGGTGGATCAGAGATGATCACCTCCTCTTTACCAGGTAGGTGGACACTACAGGACTACTGAGGTGGATCAGAGATGATCACCTCCTCTTTACCAGATAGGTGGACACTACAGTACTACTGAGGTGGATCAGAGATGGAAACCTCCTCTTTACCAGGTAGGTGGACACGACAGGACTACTGAGGTGGATCAGAGATGGTCACCTCCTCTTTACCAGGTAGGTGGACACTACAGTACTACTGAGGTGGATCAGAGATGGTAACCTCCTCTTTACCAGGTAGGTGGACACTACAGTACTACTGAGGTGGACCAGAGATGGTAACCTCTTTACCAGATAGGTGGACACAACAGGACTACTGAGGTGGATCAGAGATGATCACCTCCTCTTTACCAGGTAGGTGGACACTACAGTACTACTGAGGTGTATCAGAGATGGTAACCTCCTCTTTACCAGGTAGGTGGACACTACAGTACTACTGAGGTGGATCAGAGATGGTAACCTCCTCTTTACCAGATAGGTGGACACTACAGTACTACTGAGGTGGACCAGAGATGGTAACCTCATCTTTACCAGATAGGTTACAGGACTACTGAGGTGGATCAGAGATGGTAACCTCTTTACCAGGTAGGTGGACACTACAGTACTACTGAGGTGGACCAGAGATGGTAACCTCCTCTTTACCAGATAGGTGGACACTACAGGACTACTGAGGTGGACCAGAGATGATTACCTCTTTACCAGATAGGTGGACACTACAGTACTACTGAGGTGGATCAGAGATGATCACCTCCTCTTTACCAGGTAGGTGGACACTACAGTACTACTGAGGTGGATCAGAGATGGTAACCTCCTCTCTACCAGATAGGTGGACACGGCAGGACTACTAAGGTGGACCAGAGATGGTAACCTCTTTACCAGATAGGTGGACACTACAGTACTACTGAGGTGGATCAGTGATGGTAACCTCTTTATCAGATAGGTGGACACGACAGGACTACTGAGGTGGATCAGAGATGATCACCTCCTCTTTACCAGATAGGTGGACAAGACAGGACTACTGAGGTGGACCCGAGATGGTAACCTCTTTACCAGATAGGTGGACACGACAGGACGACTGAGTTGGATCAGAGATGATCACCTCCTCTTTACCAGGTAGGTGGACACTACAGTACTACTGAGGTGGATCAGAGATGGTAACCTCTTTACCAGATAGGTGGACACTACAGGACTACTGAGGTGGATCAGAGATGGTCACCTCCTCTTTACCAGATAGGTGACAGGACTGAGGTGGATCAGAGATGATCACCTCCTCTTTACCAGGTAGGTGGACACTACAGGACTACTGAGGTGGATCAGAGATGATCACCTCCTCTTTACCAGGTAGGTGGACACAGGATACTTTACCAGATAGGTGGACACTACTGAGGTGGATCAGAGATGGTAACCTCCTCTTTACCAGGTAGGTGGACACTACAGTACTACTGAGGTGGATCAGAGATGGTAACCTCTTTACCAGATAGGTGGACACTACAGGACTACTGAGGTGGATCAGAGATGATCACCTCCTCTTTACCAGATCGGTGG
Organism: Oncorhynchus masou masou; assembly: GCF_036934945.1. NCBI lineage: Eukaryota > Metazoa > Chordata > Actinopteri > Salmoniformes > Salmonidae > Oncorhynchus > Oncorhynchus masou. The sequence goes on along the minus strand of NC_088217.1, from coordinate 62,331,211 downwards.
ACACGACAGGACTACTGAGGTGGATCAGAGATGATCACCTCCTCTTTACCAGGTAGGTGGACACGACAGGACTACTGAGGTGGATCAGAGATGGTAACCTCTTTACCAGATAGGTGGACACAACAGGACTACTGAGGTGGATCAGAGATGATCACCTCCTCTTTACCAGGTAGGTGGACACTACAGTTCTACTGAGGTGGATCAGAGATGGTAATCCCCTCTTTACCAGGTAGGTGGACACTACAGTACTACTGAGGTGGATCAGAGATGGTAACCTCCCTTTCCTGGACACTACAGTACTTATCAGAGATGACCAGGTAGGTGGACACTACAGTACTACTGAGGTGGACCAGAGATGGTAACCTCTTTACCAGATAGGTGGACACTACAGGACTACTGAGGTGGATCAGAGATGGTAACCTCCTCTTTACCAGGTAGGTGGACACTACAGTACTACTGAGGTGGATCAGAGATGGACCTCCTCTTTACCAGGAAGGTGGACAGACAGGACTACTGAGGTGGACCAGAGATGGTAACCTCTTTACCAGATAGGTGGACACTACAGGACTACTGAGGTGGATCAGAGATGATCACCTCCTCTTTACCAGGTAGGTGGACACTACAGTACTACTGAGGTGGATCAGAGATGATAACCTCCTCTTTACCAGATAGGTGGACACGACAGGACTACTGAGGTGGATCAGAGATGATCACCTCCTCTTTACCAGGTAGGTGGACACTACAGGACTACTGAGGTGGATCAGAGATGGTAACCTCTTTACCAGTTAGGTGGACACTACAGTACTACTGAGGTGGATCAGAGATGGACCTCCTCTTTACCAGGTAGTTGGACACTACAGTACTACTGAGGTGGACCCGAGATGGTAACCTCTTTACCAGATAGGTGGACACGACAGGACGACTGAGTTGGATCAGAGATGATCACCTCCTCTTTACCAGGTAGGTGGACACTACAGTACTACTGAGGTGGATCAGAGATGGTAACCTCCTCTTTACCAGGTAGGTGGACACTACAGTACTACTGAGGTGGACCAGAGATGATCACCTCTTTACCAGATCGGTGGACACGACAGGACTACTGAGGTGGATCAGAGATGATCACCTCCTCTTTACCAGGTAGACACTACAGTACTACTGAGGTGGATCAGAGATGGTAACCTCCTCTTTACCAGGTAGGTGGACACCACAGTACTACTAAGGTGGATCAGAGATGGACAGGTAGGTGGACAATACAGTACTACTGAGGTGGATCAGAGATGATCACCTCCTCTTTACCAGATAGGTGGACACTACAGTACTACTGAGGTGGATCAGAGATGGTAACCTCCTCTTTACCAGGTAGGTGGACACTACAGTACTACTGAGGTGGATCAGAGATGATAACCTCCTCTTTACCAGGTAGGTGGACACTACAGTACTACTGAGGTGGATCAGAGATGGTAACCTCCTCTTTACCAGGTAGGTGGACACTACAGTACTACTGAGGTGGACCAGAGATGGGGACCTCTTTACCAGATAGGTGGACACAACAGGACTACTGAGGTGGATCAGAGATGATCACCTCCTCTTTACCAGGTAGGTGGACACTACAGTACTACTGAGGTTTATCAGAGATGGTAACCTCCTCTTTACCAGGTAGGTGGACACGACAGTACTACTGAGGTGGATCAGAGATTATAACCTCCTCTTTACCAGATAGGTGGACACTACAGTACTACTGAGTGGATCAAAGATGGTAACCTCTAGATAGGTGGACACTACAGTACTACTGAGGTGGATCAGTGATGATCACCTCATCTTTACCAGATAGGTGGACACGACAGGACTACTGAGGTGGACCAGAGATGGTAACCTCTTTACCAGTTAGGTGGACACTACAGTACTACTGAGGTGGACCAGAGATGGTAACCTCTTTACCAGATAGGTGGACACTACAGGACTACTAAGGTGGACCAGAGATGGTAACCTCTTTACCAGATAGGTGGACACTACAGGACTACTGAGGTGGATCAGAGATGATCACCTCCTCTTTACCAGGTAGGTGGACACTACAGTACTACTGAGGTGGATCAGAGATGGTAATCACCTCCTTTACCAGGTAGGTGGACACTACAGTACTACTGAGGTGGATCAGAGATGGTAACCTCCTCTTTACCAGGTAGGTGGACACTACAGTTCTACTGAGGTGGATCAGAGATGGTAATCCCCTCTTTACCAGATAGGTGGACACTACAGTACTACTGAGGTGGATCAGAGAAGGTAACCTCCTCTTTACCAGATAGGTGGACACGACAGGACTACTGAGGTGGATCAGAGATGATCACCTCCTCTTTACCAGATAGGTGGACACTACAGGACTTCTGAGGTGGACCAGAGATGGTAACCTCTTTACCAGATAGGTGGACACTACAGGACTACTGAGGTGGATCAGAGATGATCGCCTCCTCTTTACCTGATAGGTGGACAAGACAGGACTACTGAGGTGGATCAGAGATAATCACCTCCTCTTTACCAGGTAGGTGGACACTACAGGACTACTGAGGTGGATCAGAGATGATCACCTCCTCTTACCAGGTAGGTGGACACTACAGTACTACTGAGGTGGATCAGAGATGGAAACCTCCTCTTTACCAGGTAGGTGGACACTACAGTACTACTGAGGTGGATCAGAGATGGTAACCTCCTCTTTACCAGGTAGGTGGACACTACAGTACTACTGAAGTGGATCAGAGATGGTAACCTCCTCTTTACAGGTAGGTGGACACTACAGTACTACTAAGGTGGATCAGAGATGGTAACCTCCTCTTTAGCAGGTAGGTGGACCCTACAGTACTACTGAGGTGGACCAGATATGATAACCTCTTTACCAGATTGGTGGACACGACAGGACTACTGAGGTGGATCAGAGATGATCACCTCCTCTTTACCAGGTAGGTGGACACTACAGTACTACTGAGGTGGACCAGAGATGGTAACCTCTTTACCAGTTGGACACTACAGACTGCTGAGGTGGACACTTTACCAGGTAGGTGGACACTACAGTGCAACTGAGGTGGACCAGAGATGGTCACCTCTTTACCAGATCAGGTGGACACGACAGGACAACTGAGGTGGATCAGAGATGTAACCTCCTCTTTACCAGGTAGGTGGACACTACAGTACTACTGAGGTGGATCAGAGATGGTAACCTCCTCTTTACCAGGTAGGTGGACACTACAGTACTACTGAGGTGTATCAGAGATGGTAACCTCCTCTTTACCAGGTAGGTGGACACTACAGTACTACTGAGGTGGACCAGAGATGGGAACCTCTTTACCAGATCGGTGGACACAACAGGACTACTGAGGTGGATCAGAGATGATCACCTCCTCTTTACCAGGTAGGTGGACACTACAGTACTACTGAGGTGTATCAGAGATGGTAACCTCCTCTTTACCAGGTAGGTGGACACTACAGTACTACTGAGGTGGACCAGAGATGGTAACCTCTTTACCAGATAGGTGGACACTACAGTACTACTGAGGTGGATCAGAGATGATCAACTCCTCTTTACCAGGTCGGTGGACACTACAGTACTACTGAGGTGGATCAGAGATGATAACCTCCTCTTTACCAGGATAGGTGGACACTACAGGACTACTGAGGTGGATCAGAGATGATACCAGGTAGGTGGACACTACAGTACTACTGAGGTGGACCAGAGATGGTAACCTCTTTACCAGATAGGTGGACGCAACAGGACTACTGAGGTGGATTAGAGATGGTAACCTCTTTACCAGATAGGTGGAACAGGACTACTGAGGTGGATTAGAGATGATCACCTCCTCTTTACCAGGTAGGTGGACACTACAGTACTACTGAGGTGGATCAGAGATGGAAACCTCCTCTTTACCATAGGTGGACACTACAGTACTACTGAGGTGGACCAGAGATGATCACCTCCTCTTTACCAGATCGGTGGACACGACAGGACTACTGAGGTGGATCAGAGATGATCACCTCCTCTTTACCAGGTAGGTGGACACTACAGTACTACTGAGGTGGATCAGAGATGGAAACCTCCTCTTTACCAGGTAGGTGGACACACAGTACTACTGAGGTGGATCAGAGATGGTAAACTCCTCTTTACCAGGTAGGTGGACAATACAGTACTACTGAGGTGGATCAGAGATGATCACCTCCTCTTTACCAGGTAGGTGGACACTACAGTACTACTGAGGTGGATCAGAGATGGTAACCTCCTCTTTACCAGATAGGTGGACACTACAGTACTACTGAGGTGTATCAGAGATGGTAACCTCCTCTTTACCAGGTAGGTGGACACTACAGTACTACTGAGGTGGACCAGAGATGGGAACCTCTTTACCAGATAGGTGGACACTACAGTGGACTACTGAGGTGGATCAGAGATGATAATCAGAGAAGGTAACCTCCTCTTTACCAGATAGGTGGACACTACAGTACTACTGAGGTGGACCAGAGATGGTAACCTCTTTACCAGATAGGTGGACACTACAGTACTACTGAGGTGGATCAGAGATGGTAACCTCCTCTTTACCAGATAGCTGGACACTACAGGACTACTGAGGTGGATCAGAGATGGTAATCTCCTCTTTACCAGGTAGGTGGACACTACAGTACTACTGAGGTGGATCAGAGATGGTAACCTCCTCTTTATCAGATAGGTGGACACTACAGTACTACTGAGGTGGATCAGAGATGATCACCTCCTCTTTACCAGGTAGGTGGACACTACAGTACTACTGAGGTGGACCAGAGATGGTAACCTCTTTACCAGATAGGTGGACACTACAGGACTACTGAGGTGGATTTGAGATGGTAGCCTCCTCTTTACCAGATAGGTGGACACTACAGGACTACTGAGGTGGACCAGAGATGGTGACCTCTTTACCAGCTAGGTGGACACTACAGGACTACTGAGGTTGATTTGAGATGGTAGCCTCCTCTTTACCAGATAGGTGGACACTACAGGACTACTGAGGTGGATCAGAGATGATCACCTCCAATTTACCAGGAGGTGGACACTACAGTACTATTGAGGTGGATCAGAGATGGTCCTCTTTACCAGGTGGACACTACAGTACTACTGAGGTGTATCAGAGATGGTAACCTCCCTTTACCGGGTAGGTGGACACTACAGTACTACTGAGGTGGACCAGAGATGGTAACCTCTTTACCAGATCGGTACAGGACTACTGAGGTGGATCAGAGATGATCACCTCCTCTTTACCAGGTAGGTCAGTACTACTGAGGTGGATCAGAGATGGTAACCTCCTCTTTACCAGATAGGTGGACACGACAGGACTACTGAGGTGGATCAGAGATGATCACCTCCTCTTTACCAGGTAGGTGGACACTACAGTACTACTGAGGTGGATCAGAGATGGTAACCTCCTCTTTACCAGATAGGTGGACACCGCAGGACTACTGAGGTGGACCAGAGATGATCACCCCTCTTACCAGATAGCTGGACACGACAGGACAACTGAGGTGGATCAGAGATGATCACCTCCTCTTTACCAGGTCGGTGGACACTACAGTACTACTGAGGTGGATCAGAGATGGTAATCTCCTCTTTACCAGGTAGGTGGACACTACAGGACTTCTGAGGTGGACCAGAGATGGTAACCTCTTTACCAGATAGGTGGACACTACAGGACTACTGAGGTGGATCAGAGATGATCACCTCCTCTATACCAGGTAGGTGGATCACACTATTGAAGTGGATCAGAGATGGTAACCTCCTCTTTACCAGATAGGTGAACACTGATCTACATCCAGTTGACCAAGAGATGGTAACCTCCTTTACCATTAGAATGGAACTCATTTCTGTAGACTACATAGATGTTGATTTGAATGTCCACTGACTAACATGTTCTTCCAGTTTATTCAGCATAATACAAACCATGGTGCATTGCCAATCAGGAGGCTGTGATTTCTGGGGATACGGGTTCATACTCCAGTATTCAATTAAACTCACCCAAAAAGGGAATCTGATTTTAGACATGATCATGTCTCCATAGGAAAAAACTAAATCAAAAGTAGAGGCCTATTTGTGAGTTAAATGTCATATAAACAATATGATTTAAAGTGACATAAAACAACAGTCAAACATCAGTCAGAACACAGTGACTCATCAGAACACAGTGACTCATCAGGACACAACTTGTCTATTCTGCCATGTGATTTCAGCTACTCTGTCCGGGAAAATGTCTTTCCACAATTGGGTTCCCTAACTAAAACTCTTTCCAAACTGTGAGCTTATCCTTCCCTGCGTGTGTATGTCCACATGCCTTTTCACGCTAAGCAAAACTCTTTCCACACTGGGAACAATGGTAAGGTTTCTCATTAGAGTGTATTATCTTATGTATGTTCAGGCTATCTAAGTCAGTAAAACACTCTCCACACTGGGAGCAGTGATAGGAATTTTCTCCTGTGTTGTGTCCTTTCATGTTTCTTAAGGTCCGGTGATCATGGAAATCTCTTTCCACACTGTGTGTCCTCTCATGCTCTTTCAGGTTATCTGACAGTGCAAAATTCTTTCCACATTGGGAACAGCGGTAGGGCTTCTCTCGAGAATGTGTTCTCTTATGCTGATTTTGAGTCACTGAATGGGAAAAACCTTTTCCACACTGGGGGTAATTGTGTGTTTTTTTCCGTGTGTGTCCTCTCATGTGATTTTAAGCTTTCTGACAAAGTAAAATTAAAATTATTTCCACACTCTCCAGAGTGTATTTTTTAATGTTTGTTCAGGTTCCCTAAATGGGAAAAACTCTTTCCGCACTGGATGCAATTGTCCGGTTTTTCCCCTGTGTGTGTTCTCTCATGTGATTTTAAGATTTGTAATAACCTAAAATTCTTTCCACAGTGGGAACAGGGTAAGGTTTTTCTCCAGTGTCTATTCTCTTATGTTGTTTTAGGTTCCCTAAATGGGAAACACTCTTTCCACACTGGGAGAAATTGTATATTTTGTCCCCTGTGTGTCTTCTCATGTGATTTTAAGTGTTCTGACAACCTAAAATATTTTCCACAATGGGAACAGGGGTAAGGCTTCTCTCCAGAGTGTACTCTCTTGTGTTTTTTTAGGTTCCCTAACTGCGTAAGACTCTTTCCACACTGGGAGCAATTGTGTGATTTTTCCACTGTGTGTGTCCTTTCATGTACTATTACTTCATGAGTTCATGAAAATCTCTTTCCAAACTGGGAGCATTGGAAAGGCTTTTCTCTTGTGTGTTTTCTCTTATGCTCTTTTAGGTTCCCTAACTTGGTAAAACTCCTTCCACACAGGGAGCAGTGATGTCGTCTCACTGGTTTGGGAGTCTCTGGGTCTGATTCCCCTGAAGGACTCTTCTGTCTGTCAGAGGGAGAGTCTGGTCTCTCTCCTGTCAAAGACAAACAAAGTATTGAGTTAACTTCTTATGGCTGCAGGGGCAGTATTGAGTAGCTTGGATGAAAGGTGCACAGAAGTGCCCATATTCAACGGCCTGCTCTTCAGTCATAGTTGCTAATATTTGCATAGTATTATTAGTATTGGACAGAAAACACTCTGACGTTTCTAAAATGGTTTGAATTATGTCTGTGAGTATAACAGAACTCATATAGCAGGCAAAAACTGGAGAAATTCCACTTCCTATTTTTTCTGGTGGTGGCATATTTTCAACCAAGCTGTCATTGAAATTACAGCAAGATATGGATGAGTTTTCACTTCCTACGCCTTCCACTAGATGTCAACAGTCAATGGAACTTTGATGACTAATGTGAAGGGGAGTCGAATGAGACAGGAAATAGTCACCACAGCCATGAGAGGACCATGCTTTCACCAGGCGCGTTCACAGATGAAGGACCTGCGTTCCATCCGGTTGGAACGTTATTCAAGAAAAATGTAAACAACATTCTAAAGATTGATTCAGTACATCGTTTGACATGTTTCTACTGACTGTTATGGAACTTTTGGACATTTCGTCACGTTATAGTGGACACGCTTTGTGACTTTGGAATTGTTTACTAAATGCGCTAACCAAAGTAGCTAATTGGACATAAATAACGGACGTTTTCGAACAAATCAAGCATTTATTGTGCACCGGGGATTTCTAGGACTGCATTCTGATGAAGTTCATCAAATGTAAGGAAACATTTATCATGTATTTTCTGGTTTCTGTTGACTCTAACATAGATGCTAATTTGGCTACTGTTCAGAGCGCCATCTCAGATTATTGCATGTGTTGCTTTTTCCGTAAACTTTTTTTGAAATCTGACAGTGTTTGCATTAAGGAGAGGTATATGTATAATTCCATGTGTATAACTTGTATTATCATCTACATTTATGATGAGTATTTCTGTTGAAACGATGTGGCTATGCAAAATCACTTGATGTTTTTGCAACTAGTGAATCTAAAATGCCAATGTAAACTCAGATTTTTTTATATGAACTTTATCAAACAAAACATGCATGTATTGTGTAACATGAAGTCCTATGAGTGTCATCTGATGAAGATAATTCAAGGTTAGTGATACATTTTATCTCTATTCCCACTTTTTGTGAATGCTATATTTTGCTGGAAAATGGCTATGCTTATTGTGGTTTGGTGGAGACCTAACACAATCGTTTGTAGTGTTTTTTGAAATCGGACACTTTGGTGCGATTAACAACAAGAATAGCTTTAAAATTGTATGAGACAAATGTATGTTTTAGGAATTGTAGTTATGAGATTTCTGTGCTTTGAATTTGGCGCCCTCTATTTTCACTGGTAGTTGTCATATTGATCCCGATATCGGGATTGCAGCCATAACAAGTTAAAGAGAGACCAGAATGAAACCTCCATATGATTAAACCGTCTTCCTATTGAGGTTTAATCTAGACTAGATCTTTCATCATAACACAACATTTGGATCCTGGATGCTGATTGGCTATATCCGTTAGTTACTCACAATACTACCCGGGTAATGGTTGTTAACAGTACTATTTGAATCATTCCTACACATCCACTGTCCCACAACCCAGCCAGGAAATTTATAAACTAATCTCCACTGTCCCACAGCCCAGCCAGGCAATTTATAAACTAATCTCCACTGTCTCACAGCCCAGCCAGGCAATTCATCAACTAATGTTCACTAGAAAGAATCATCTAGACATTATTACCACATGCTTCTAGCCATTCATTTGGTTTGAAACAGAGGGGATTCATTTATACGAATGAATATAGGCTCCTATGACCATGGCTGATGGTACAAGAAGAAAAGAACAGAATGAAATAAGCCGAAGTGGCAAACTGAGGCAACACGGAACACTGGTGCTAATGTGTTCTGATATAGGAACACTGGTTCTGGTGTGTTCTGATATAGGAGCACAACCTCTCAGAGGAACACAACCTGCTGATATAGGTATGAGCCTACCAGACGAGCTAAATTCCTTTTATGCTCGATTCGAGGCAAGCAACACTGAAGCATGCACAAGAGCACCAGCTGTTCTGGATGACACTGTAATAACACTCTCGGTAGCCGATGTTGACCTTAAAAAAGTTGCGGGGCCAGACGGATTACCTTGCACATTCTTCCACCGCAAATCTACCATTCCAGTGTTTTACTTGCTATATTGTATTTACTTCGCCACCATGGCCTTTTTTGTGCCTTTCCCTCCCTTATCTCACCCCATTTGCTCACATTGTATTGTTTTACTGTATTATTGACTCCCTCACCAGCTTTAAGCACCAGCTCACAGATCACTGCACCTGTACATAGCCCATCTATAAATAGCCCTAACAATTACCTCATCCCCTACTGTATTTATTTATTTTGCTCCCTTGCACCCCAGTATTTCTACTTTGCACATTCACCTACTGCAAATCTACAATTCCAGTGTTTTTAATTGCTATATTGTATTTAGTTAGCCACTGTGGCCTTTTTTTTGCATTTACCTCCCTTATCTCACCTCATTTGCTCACATTGTATATAGACTTGTTTTTGTATTGTATTATTGACTGTATGCTTGTTTTACTCCATGTATAACTCTGTGTTGTTGTATGTGTTGAACTACTTTGCTTTATCTTGGCCAGGTCGCAATTGTTAATGAGAACTTGTTCTCAACTTGCCTACCTGGTTAAATAAAGGTGAAATAAATAAAACATTTAATTAAAAAATGCACGGACCAACTGGCAAGTGTCTTCACTGACATTTCAACCTCTCCCTGACCAAGTCTGTAATATCTACATGTTTCAAGCAGACCAGCATCGTCCCTGTGCCCAAAGAAGCAAAGGTAACCTGTCTAAATGATTACCGCCCAGTAGCACTCACGTCGGTAGCCATGAAGTGCTTTGAAAAGGCTAGTCATGGCTCATATCAACAGAATCCTCTCGGATACCCTAGACCCACTCCAATTCGCATACCGCCCCAAGATGACGCAATCTCAATCACACTCCACACTGCCCTTTCCCACCTGGACTGCCCTTTCCCACCTATGTGAGAATGCTGGTCATTGACTACAGCTCAGCATTCAACACCAGTGCCCACAAAGCTCATCACTAAGCTAAGGACTCTGGGACTAAACACCTCCTTCTGCAACTGGATCCTGGACTTCCTGATGGGCCGCCCCCAGGTGGTATGGGTAGGAAACAACACATCTGCCACGCTGATCCTCAACACTGGGGCCCCTCAGGGGTGTGTACTTAGTCCCCTCTTGTACTCCCTGTTCACCCACGACTGTGTGACCAAACACAACTCAAACACCATCATTAAGTTTGCTGATGACACAACGACGCAGCCTATAGGGAGGAGGTCAGAGACCTCAATATGAGCAAGACAAAGGAGCTGATCTTGGACTACAGGAAAAGGCAGGTTGAACAGGCCCCCATTGACATCGACAGGGCTGTAGTGGAGCAGGTGGAGGGTTTGAAGTTCCTTGGTGTCCACATCACCAACAAATTATCATGGTCCAAACACACCAAGACAGTCATGAAGAGGGTACGACAAAACCTATTCCCCCTCAGGAGACTGAAAAGATTTGGCACGTGTCCCCAGATCCTCTAAAGGTTCTACAGCTGCACCATCGAGAGCATCACCGCCTCGTAAGGTAACTGCTCGGCATCTGACTGTATGGCGGTACAGAGGGAAGTGCGAACGGTCCAGTACATCACTGGGGCCAAGCTTCCTGCCATCCTGGACCTCTATACCAGGCAGTGTCAGAGGAAGGCCCATAAAATATCTACAGACTCCAGTCACTCAAGTCATAGACTGTTTTCTCTGCTACTGCATGGCAAGTAACCAGAGCGCCAAGTCTAGGACCAAATGGCTCCTTCACAGCTTTTACCCCCAGGCCATAAGACTGCTGAACAATTACTCAAATGTCCACTGGACTATTTACTTTGACCCCCCCCCCCCCCATTTGTTTTGTACTCTGCTACAACTCGCTGTTTTTTATCTACGCATTTGACTATTTTCTACATTGTAGAATAATAGTGAAGACATCAACACTATGGAAAACACATATGAATTATCTAGTAACCAAAAAGTGTTTAATCTAAATAGATTTCAGATTCTAGATTCTTCTGAGTCGCCACTTTTGGCTTGATATTTAATGATTTGATGTTTTTATTGATTTGATGTTGTTATTGATTTTTATTATACATTTATTTTTGTGCCACTTATTTGACAATTGTGTTACAAATAAGATATTACTGTTATTATTACTATTATATAGCGCCAATCCACTTTTCTAGACATGGGACGAAGTCAGGATATTTTGGGGGGCTTTCAGTTGGAGAATATACTGCAAGACTATTCACAGATTGTTGATGAACACTCTTCTCATCTTTCTGTCTGTTAAACAGTACTGCAATGTAAAGAAATGCATTTCACTATACATTTATGCTCCCTGAACTGATTTTAAACCCCAGATTTCAGCATATATTTCAGTTTCCTAAACTGATTTTTAGCCCCAGATTTCAGCATATATTTCAGTTTGCTGAACTGATTTTAAACCCCAGATTTCAGCATATATTTCAGTTTCCTGAACTGATTTTAAACCCCAGATTTCAGCATATATTTCAGTTTCTTGAAGCAATTTCAACCCCTGACTTCAGCATGTTTTTTAAGAGAATCTTAACTAGAACACGTAATTTTCAAGTTATCAACAATTGCTTCAGTAGACGTCTGAAGAAAATATCTCAGAAGAAGCACACAGAATGTGGTGAATGGAACAGCTTCTGAAGAGAAGATACGATCCATCACATCCACAACCGTTATGTATGTTACTGACATCATAAAGTTGATGAAAGTTCACTTTCCAGAGGAAAGTTTCAAGATGATCTGATGTCAGCTCCAGGTTTTACATTTCCTAAAACCTTTATGGATATTACATTGCCTGTTCCCCACCGATCTTTATAATACTTTAAAACAATAGTCAGGACTCTTCCATTGAGTCTGTACTGCCTCATTAACATGTCCATAACTTATACAGGGGGACAGCTATGTCGATGACATAACCAGCTATGAGTGGAAAACAAGATCCGGGAAGCCCATTCTAAAAGACATGAAATATGATTTGCTGAAAAGCCTTTTGGAGACTTGGCCACATGCTCTGTAATGATCAGAATTCAAGCAATGACCTGTTTATAGGCCTTTATAGGCAACATGTCACTTTTTGTTTTGGGTGACCTGACCAACGTCACATAGAAATGTATGTTACAGATATGTCATTCTCATTGAAAGCAAGTCGAAGAAGTCACAGATCTGATCTATGTGTGCTATGTCTATGCGTCCCATTCTTAAGTGTTGTTTTTGAGTCTTTTACCTTAGGATTTTGTACACCAGCTTCAAACTGCAGAAAATGCAATATTTGAGATTTAGGAAAATATATTTCACAGCTGTTTAGATAATACACTGCTCAAAAAATAAAGGGAACACTAAAATAACACATCCTAGATTTGAATGAAAAAAAAATATTCTTATTAAATACTTTTTTCTTTACATAGTTGAATGTGCTGACAACAAAATCACACAAAAATTATCAATGGAAATCAAATGTATCAACCCATGGAGGTCTGAATTTGGAGAGACACTCAAAATTCAAGTGGAAAACCACACTACAGGCTGATCCAACTGTGATGTAATGTTCTTAAAACAAGTCAAAATGAGGCTCAGTAGTGTGTGTGGCCTCCATGTGCCTGTATGACCTCCCTACAATGGCTGGGTATGCTCCTGATGAGGTGGTGGATGGTCAACTGAGGGATCTCCTCCCAGACCTGGACTAAAGCATCCGCCAACTCCTGGACAGTCTGTGGTGCAACGTGGCGTTGGTGGATCGAGCGAGACATGATGTCCCAGATGTGCTCAATTGGATTCAGGTCTGGGGAACGGGCGGGCCAGTCCATAGCATCAATGCCTTCCTCTTGCAGGAACTGTTGACACACTCCAGCCACATGAGGTCGAGCATTGTCTTCCATTAGGAAGAACCCAGGGCCAACCGCACCAGCATATCACAAGGGGTCTGAGGATCTCATCTCGGTACCGAATGGCAGTCAGGCTACCTCTGGCGAGCACATGGAGGGCTGTGCGGCCCCCCAAAGAAATGCCACCCCACACCATGACTGACCCACCTCCAAACCGGTCATGCTGGAGGATGTTGCAGGCAGCAGAACGTTCTCCACTGTGTCTCCAGACTCTGTCACGTCTGTCACAGCTCAGTGTGAACCTGCTTTCATCTGTGAAGAGCACAGGGCGCTAGTGGCGAATTTGCCAATCTTGGTGTTCTCTGGCAAATGCCAAACATACTGCTGTAAGCCCAACCCCCACCTGTGGACGTCGGGCCCTCATCCCACCCTCATGGAGTCTGTTTCTGACCGTTTGAGCAGACACATGCACATTTGTGGCATGCTGGAGGTCATTTTGCAGGGCTGTGGCAGGGCTCTGGCAGTGCGCCTCCTGCTCCTTGCACAAAGGCGGAGGTAGCGGTCCTGAGGCTGGGTTGTTGCCCTCCTACGGCCTCCTCCACGTCTCCTGATGTACTGGCCTGTCTTCTGGTAGCGCCTCCATGCTCTGGACACTACGCTGACAGTGTACAATGATTGTGACAAAACAAGCTCGGAGTGTAGACATACTGAAATCAGGCGAAATATCACAATTTTATCAAATGGTGGAGAGATTTCTGCATATTGAACCTTTAAGGATAATTATCACCGTGGTTCAGCTTCACTTTTACGCAAAATCACCCTTAGAAATGTTGTAAAAATTGATTAAATGCTTCCCAATATCTTTAACGTTTTGTTGGTGGACCCCCCTCTTTGTAGCTTCATCAATTCCTACAGAACATATCCAAGTGGCTAATTAGAATATTGGGACATTGTTTGAAGCCACTACAGCAACAATGTTGACATTCTGAAATGCGACCTCTGACCTGCCGTAGGGTACGGATGAGACAGCAGCATTTTCTGATTGGCTAGAAACTATAGGATGAACAACCAGTGCAATTGGCTAGAAACTACAGAATGAACAACCAGTGTGACTGGCTAGAAACTATAGAATGAACAACCAGTGTGATTGGCTAGAAAAAATAGAATGAACAACCAGTGTGATTGGCTAGAAACTATAGAATGAACAACCAGTGTGACTGGCTAGAAACTATAGAATGAACAACCAGTGTGATTGGCTAGAAACTATAGAATGAACAACCAGTGTGATTGGCTGGAAACTATAGAATGAACAACCAGTGTGATTGGCTAGAAACTATAGAATGAACAACCAGTGCGATTGGCTAGAAACTATAGAATGAACAACCAGTGTGATTGGCTAGAAACTATAGAATGAACAACCAGTGATTTTGTCTCTCAACCTCAGAAATATAACTAATGATTGACTCATGTCCAGACTAAATCTGTTAGAGACATTTAGAAATAAAACTAATGACTGTTTCAGTTTGGTATCAGAAAGAAAAAGTATTTGTAGATATTTTTGATATTGAATAGAATGTTTTATAGAATTATTTATAGTATATAGAATTAGTATAGAAATGCTGCCTGTGTACAGCATTGCATGGAAGTTGTTTATTTGTATACAGAATATCCCTCTAATTGTCATGACCCCTCGTGGCGAATTGTAGGTGCGTTTCATTAGTTGGATAATGGGAAGGACGGGGTGAGTTGAAGTCTACATGGAACAGATGATGGGTGCCTGTATAGAAGATGCCATTTTAAGATACAGTTTTCAACCATTGAATATTATTGTTTTATATAGTTTTATTGTGGATTATACCTCTGGATTGACCTTTTGACTTCAAGCTTTTCACCTTCATATATAATTGCTGTAGCATTTGAACATCAATATCTATTGGAATCTGTCAATGCTTCCTTGTTGTAGCTTTAAACTGTCACTCCAGTCTCCTTTCACCTCCTGTCCATGACATCACCACTTCCTATCAAACCAACTACTTGAAGTGTCCATGACATCGCCACTTCCTACCAAACCAACTACTTGAAGTGTCCATGACATCACCACTTCCTACCAAACCAACTACTTGAAGTGTCCATGACATCACCACTTCCTATCAAACCAACTCCTTGAATGCTCTACGACTTGACGTTTTCAGTTGTCTAAAAAAACACTATTTTGCTCAAAACATTTATTTGTTTCCCTTTAGTATGTTTATACTTTACTGTATTTATATATCACTTTTCAACAGGAAAAGTTTTTTTTTAAATCACTGGAGGACGTCATGAACAATTCATACAGTACAAAAACATATTAAAGTGTAGAATGCCCTTTTAAAATCACACATTAGTTCAACAACTACAGTTTTTGCCCCTATTTTTTTTATAGATATTACTCAATGTATATACTGGTGTTAATCAGATCAATGTCCCTGTTATATAAGACAGTACTCACTGTATTTACTGGTGTTAATCAGATCAATGTCCTGTTTTATAAGATAGTACTCACTGTATTTACTGGTGTTAATCAGATATCCAGTCTTCTCTTCTTCGTCCTCCTCTAATGTGACAGTAATCTCCCCTTCTTCATCCTTCATTCCAAAAACGTCTTCATATTCTTTGACTGTCACAGTAACCTCCTCCTCTCCAAAAACTGCATCTCCTCTTTATCTTCCTCCTCTTCTTTTACTGTAACATTCTCCTCCTCTTTCACTCTGAACGCGTCTTCCTCTTCTTTCACTGAAACGTCTTTCTCTTCTTCTTTCACTGTAACAGCCTCACCCTCTACTTGTTTTTGTATTGTAATTGACTCCTCTTCCTCCTCCTCTTCTTTAGCAGGAGGAGAGTAGCTTAGTGAACTCATGGTCAGGGATAATAGCTAGTTAGCATTAGCGACTAGACTAGTTCTAACTTATCCAGCCAGCTAACTGACTTACAACGTAAATACTAAATTAAATGGGGTAGCTAGTTGTTTACACATAAGTATGTTTAAATCATAGTGGCAAATAAACCACAAAATTGTCTAAAGAACTTGAAAGTTCCGACTTCGTTGTCTTCTGATTCAGTCACATAACTAGATATCAAAATAAGCACCTAGTTATTGATACCCTTGATAAAGATTAGCAAAGGTGTATGTATAAAATAAATAAATAAACTTTACCCACGACCAGGATATTTTAGCCCAAAATCTGGTTACCTCTCTGCTAGGAGGCTGAAACTTGGCAATAAGTGGATCTTCCAGCAAGTCTCATCAACATCCACGAAGAAATGGTTAATTGGGCACAAAATCAACATTTCCAATGTTGAATTTCAAATCCATTGAAATCCCGTGGTTTGAATTGAACAGGGCAGTCCATAAGCGCACACAAAATAAATCAAGGACCTGGAGATGTTCTGTATGGAGGAACGGTCTAAAATCCCACCCAATGTGTTCTCTCATCTCATAAAATATTTTAGTGTCATTATCCTCCCAAGGGGAGTGTGCCGGAGTAATGAAAACAAGGGTAGCAATAATTCAGACCCCTGCCTTTGAGAATTACATGTTAAACTAAATCTCTTTCTCTGAGCAATTGTACTAGTATAACATAATATTATTTCCCTTTATTTGTTGGTGTAACAAACCAATATGTAGATGTATATAATGAACAGACTAGGTCTATACTGCTCCTACATGGTATAACAATACATCATGTAGATGTATATAATGAACAGACTAGGTCTATACTGCTCCTACATGGTATAACAATACATCATGTAGATGTATATAATGAACAGACTAGGTCTATACTGCTCCTATGTGGTGTAACAATACATCATGTAGATGTAGATAATGAACAGACTAGGTCTATACTGCTCCTACATGGTATAATAATACATCATGTAGATGTATATAATAAACAGACTAGGTCTATACTGCTCCTACATGGTATAACAATACATCATGTAGATGTAGATAATGAACAGACAAGGTCTATACTGCTGGGATTGATTCAGACCCTGACAGTGTGCCAGGTGGACATTGGGTTTGATTCAGACCCTGCCAGTGTGCCAGGTGGACATTGGGTTTGATTCAGACCCTGCCAGTCTGCCTGGTGGACATTGGGTTTGACTCAGACCCTGCCAGTCTGCCAGGTGGACACTGGGTTTGACTAAGACCCTGCCAGTCTGCCAGGTGGACATTGGGTTTGATTCAGACCCTGTCAGTGTGCCATGTGGACATTGGGTTTGATTTAGACCCTGCCAGTGTGCCAGGTGGACATTGGGTTTGATTCAGACCCTGCCAGTCTGCCAGGGGAACATTGGGTTTGACTCAGACCCTGCCAGTCTGCCAGGTGGACATTGGGTTTGACTCAGACCCTGCCAGTCTGCCAGGTGGACATTGGGTTTGATTCAGACCCTGTTAGTGTGCCATGTGGACATTGGGTTTGATTCAGACCCTGCCAGTCTGCCAGGGGAACATTGGGTTTGACTCAGACCCTGCCAGTCTGCCAGGTGGACATTGGGTTTGATTCAGGCCCTGCCAGCATGGCCAGAAATGTATTCCAAGGTCAGTAACTTATAATCACAGAACCACCACAGACCTCTCAAGCGTAACTAAAAACAAGTATTAGATTTACTACCATGGTCTAGTATGTCACCGCCTCAGACACTGGGCAGGTGTGATGTGGTTAATGGAGATGGGGGTGTGTTCTAGTGGGTCTGAACTAGAGGTCCACCGATTAATCGGAATGGCCAATTAATTAGGGACGATGTCAAGTTTTCCGAATAATCGGAAATTGGTATTTTTGGGTGCCGATTTGCCGTTTTTTAAAAATGTATTTTTTTTACACCTTTATTTAATCTTTATTTAACTTGGCAAGTCAGTTAAGAACACAATTCTTATTTTCAATGACGGCCTAGAAACGGTAGGTTAACTGCCTCGTTCAGGGGCAGAGCGACAGATTTTCACCTTGTCAGCTCAGGGGATCCTTTCTTGCAACCTTACAGTTAACTTGTCCAACTCAATAACGACATGCCTCTCTCTCATTGCACTCCACAAGGAGACTGCCTGTTATGCAAATGCAGTAAGCCAAGGTAAAGTGCTAGCTAGCATTAAACTTATCTTATAAAAAACAATCAATCATAATCACTAGTTAACTACACATGGTTGATGATATTACTAGATATTATCTAGCGTGTCCTGCGTTGCATATAATCTGACTGAGCATACAAGTATCTAAGTATCTGACTGAGTGGTGGTAGGCAGAAGCAGGTGCATAAACATTTATTCCAACAGCACTCTGCGTTTTGCCAGCAGCCCTTCGTTGTGCGTCAAGCATTGAGCTGTTTATGACTTCAAGCCTATCAACTCGCTTGTGTAACCGAAGTGAAATGGCTGGCTAGTTAGCGCGTGTTACTCGCTCTGAGCCTTGGGGTGGTTGTTTCCCTTGCTCTGTGTAGTGTCTTGACACTTAGTACTTATTTATGTAATAAGAAAGACACTGAACACAAGCAATTTAACTGGAGCTTCACATTTACTCAAACTAGTTAGTACCAGAATAACATAGAACAATACTGCGCATGACCAAGGGTGCTCCATCCTTAAAGGGGACATCAGTAATTAACAGAACAAAACATTCCTTCTCTTATACAATCAGAGTTACTTTTACCAAACCACAACTGAAACATTTCCCAGAACTTGTGCTTGTGTGCTTGTTCCATTATAGCGTCTGCTATAGCAGCACCTTCATCAACACGTTCCCTTCTTTCAGCCTGGGGTCTCTCTACTGCCCCACCGTCCTCTACAGTTCCCTGTGTGTCACTCTCAGGAGCTCTCTGTGCCTGTTCTCTCTCGATTGTTGTGCTGTTTTCCGTGGAATGCATTTGGTTAATGTGACGCCGCCACATTATGGCTGGGCTCACTTGAACCTGGTAAGTTCTGGGTCCCGTTTGTGTGTGTATGGTCCCTCTTGTCCATTTCCCTCCTCTCCGCTGCAGCGCCAAACCGAAGCGTGCAAACGTTGTTCTGAGACACTCTATTGTCTGAGCTGAGGTGGAGGAGTCAGTGCAAAACACCTCTGGCCATTTGGAATGGGCATCAACTATAACCAGAAACATGTGCTTTTCAAAGGGACCAGTGTAGTCCACATGAATTCTCTGCCATGGCTCTGCGGGCCATTCCCATGGGTGGACTGGGACAGGAGTAGGCATGTGAAGGGTTTCCAAACATCCGTGTTACACACGCCTCTATGAAGAGGGAACGCAACACCCTGCTACAACTAAACTCTCCGTGAAGTGAAAAAGGTATGGACTGTAGGTGCATGAAAGAATGACAACAGGCAGAATGTGGTAAAATTTACCAGGACTTTATTCCTTCACACGGTAATATGGGAAAAAGGGGCTGGACGGAACCAAAGCAAAGAAAGTAAATCTCAAAGCCCCCCCCTCTCCTATCTTACCTGCCTATCCACTACTTACCTAATTTAGCACCACCTGGTGCCCTAACCAAAATAAAAGGGGGTGGTTTGCCCAGGTCTTACCTAGTGTGCCTAGACAGCGAATATGCTATGGGTATATGTATGCCCGCGGGCCTCTTGCCTAAGCACTCCCTAGGTGCCTTCCCCTTCCCCCTGGGAACAAATGAAACAGAATATTAAACAATTTCACAAACAAACTAAGAAACGAAGGACATCGAATAAGCTCTATCTGAGCAACAAACTCACAAAACATACCAACTCTCAGCAATGAACTCTCAGCAATGAACTCTCAGCAATGAACTCTCAGCAATGAACTCTCAGCAATGAACTCTCAGCAATGAACTCTCTAGCAAAATCTCTGCAATGACCTCCCAGCAAATCTCTCTCTCCTGAACAGAACACTGGCATTTATATAGCTTCAGAATGAATGGGTAATTGGAGACAGCTGCATCTTGACAAGGGGGTGGGGTCAGCTCTCCAATTAGCCATGGAGTCCACCATTCAGCTGCTTGAGGGATTTCAGGAAGCTATTTCCTAAAATAAACACATGCAAATACACAAACTACAACACATAAACTGGGTAACGTAACACGCCAACGCATCCCCAGTTAGTAAACCCGTGATAGAGCGTCAGCAACTACATTTGCCGAGCCCTTCACATAAGCTATCTGTACATTATATCCTTGTACAATCAGAGCCCACCGCATAAGGCGGCGGTTCTGGTTGTACATTTGTTTCAAGAACACCAATGGATTATGGTCCGTGAAGACCATTACAGGCAAGGCACTGGAGCCCACATATACCTCAAAGAACTGCAAGGCAAGCAATAAAGCCAGCGTCTCTTGTTCAATTGTAGAGTGCCTTGACTGACACGAGTTGAACTTACGGGAGAAGAACTTCACTAGTGCCTTCACCACAGTCTTAGCCATTATAGTACGGAGAGGAATAGCCTCTGGGTATCGAGTAGCACTGCACATTATTGTTAGTAGGAACTGGTTACCTGACCTGGTTTTCAGCAATGGACCTACACAATCAATTATCACTCTTTCAAATGGAACTGTTTGATTCACTTTCCCAGTGAGTTGACATATGTGACATGTTTTACAAAATTGGACCACGTCAGACTTCAAACCTGGCCAGAAGAAATGACGAAGGACCCGGTTATAAGTCTTTGTGATCCCCAAATGTCCAGACCACGCCTGGTCATGGGCGAGTGACAGCACCTGCTGTCGGAACGGTGTAGGAACAACCACTTGACACACTTCACTCCAGTCATTAATGGTGTCATGAGATGAGCCCATTTCCGCATCAAAACTCCTGCTTCCATAAGGTAGGCGGTCTCTCTAGTTTTAGCTTCCTCAATGGAAATTACCGAAGCAAAACACTTGAAGACTGGTGTCTTCTTTTTGACATTCAATCACCTTCTCATGGTTGACAGACAAAAGAATGTCATGTAATTGGGGCGCGATTTCGTTTTCCCCTGCCTTAGTTTTTACGGGGGTAAAAACTGTCGGCATTGCAGAAGGCATACTCGGGGCATTGTCTTCTACCTCAACGTTCTCAAAAATGGAACTAGCCAAATCCACCACATCTCCTAGCTTGCGAGATTGTGCCCTCGTTAACACACAAGCAGGAAAAACATGTGGAAATGCTTGAACCAATTTCTCATCTGTAGTTCTGATTTCTGGGTTGTCTACTACCTCTAACACAGGAGTGACATTACCACCAGCAATATCATTCCCTAGTAGCAATTTGACTCCTGATACTGGCAGTGTAGACACTACACCAACACGGAAACGTCCTGATACCAAGTCTGACACTAAGTGGACCCAGTGTAATGGTACAGGTACGGTTTGTCTCAACGCTCAGCAATGAACTCCCAGCAAAATCTCTAGCAAAATCTCTCTCTCCTGAACAGAACACTGGCATTTATATAGCTTCAGAATGAATGGGTAATTGGAGACAGCTGCGTCTTGACGAGGGGGTGGGGTCAGCTCTCCAATTAGCCATGGAGTCGACCAATCAGCTGCTTGAGGGATTTCAGGAAGCCATTTCCTAAAATAAACACATGCAAATACACAAACTACAACACATAAACTGGGTAACGTAACAATCCGCTACAGTTCTTTGCCATATTTTCCAGACCTGGCCACCAGAAGTGGCTCCTTGCGAGCAGCTTCATTTTGACAATTCCAACATGACCTTCATGTAGTTGCTGCAAGACTAGATATTGGCATTTCCGGGGTATCATGACTCTCATTCCCCACATCAAACATCCTTGGTACGTTGTAATTTCGTTTCTCCGCTGGAAATACGGAGTCAGCTCCTTTCTGCCAGTAGCTGGCCATCCTGACATGGTGTAGGTGTACACTTTTGACAAGGTCACATCTTTCCTTGTCTCCTGTTTGATAACTGTGCTTGTGACTGGTAGGGCCTCGAGCTGAGCGGTATGGAACATGTCCACTGCATCCACCCTCCTTTGTCTTTCTCTTGTACACGGCAGTCTGGACAATCCATCTACATTTGTGTGGAGGGATGACGGCTTAAACTCAATGTCATACATATGACTGGCAAGGAACAGGGCATATCGCTGTAACCCTGGGTGCTGTCATTGCCGGAATGCCTTTCTTTGGACTGAAAATGGAAAGCAACGGCTGGTGATCTGTAACCAGTGTGAAACGCTTGCCATATAGGTATGCGTGGAATTTCTTGACGCCCCACACTAGTGCCAGTGCTTCTTTGTCGATTTGTGAGTAGTTTTTCTCTGCATCATTCAATGTGCGTGTCGCAAATGCAACTGGCCTCTCTGACCCATCTTTCAGTGTGTGTGAAAGGACGGCCCCTAATCCATAAGGGGACGCATCACAAGCCAACTTCACTGGCATTTCAGGGTCGTAATGCATCAGGACCTGTTCAGATGTTATGAGCCGTTTTGCCTCCAGAAATGCATTTTCACACTGCTCTGTCCACCGCCATATCCTATTCTTTTCCTGGAGCTGATTTAGAGGCTGGAGTACTGCTGAAAGGTTTGGGAGGAATCTTCTGTAGTAATTGATCAGTCCCGTGAAAGATCTCACTTCTGTGATATTTTGTTGTCTTGGTGCCTGTACCACTGCCTCGATTTTGTCCTGTGTTTTGTGCAATCCATTGCAGTCAATCTCATGTCCACCGAAGACAATCTTGTCTTTGAATAACTCACACTTCTTTAAGTTTGCCTGTAGACCATGCTCTTTCAGTCTTTTCAGGACCTCTTCCAGGTTTGCTCTTTTTGCCGGTGCGTCCTGTTATGATCATGTCATCCAGGATACACTGGGTTCCTGGGATTCCTTGCAAAATATGGTCAATAGTTCGTTGCCAAATGGCTGGGGCTGATGCAATGCCAAAAACCAGGCGGTTATACCTGTATAAACCTTTGTGTGTGTTTATTGTCAGGTACTGTTTGGCACTCTCTAAAACCGGTAGCTGCAAGTAAGCCTGTTTCAGATCGATTTTACTGAAGTGTTTCCCACCAGCTAGTGCAGCAAAGATGTCATCCAGACGTGGTAGGGGGTATTGGTCCACATGCAACATTGAATTCACAGTTACCTTGAAGTCCCCACACATTCCAACAGACCCGTCTTTCTTCACAATAGGAACTATGGGTGTGGCCCATTCGCTTCTGTCCACTTTTGTCAGGATCCCTGTATCCTGCAAGCAATCGATTTCCGCTTCCACCTTTGGTCTCAGGGAGTATGGAACAGATCTGGCTTTGCAATATTTTGGGGTTGCATCATCTCTTAGTACAAGTTTTGCTGTGAAGCCTTTTACTGTTCCCATCTGATCACTGAAAACTGACTTTCTTTCGCAAGTGTTCCAGTGTTTGGCCAGTGCCTTTCTCTTTGGACTGGAGCATTTTCAAGTCACACCAATTCAGCTTTATTTTTGAAAGCCATTTCCTGCCAAATAATGGGGGGCCAGTTCCAGGCACCACATACAGCTGTAACTGCTGTGTTTGCCCCCCATAATGCACTCTGACCTGCAACGCCCCCATTGGGCTCAATCTCTCTCCTGAGTATGTCTTCAGCAACACATTTTTGTTCTTCAGCTTGATAGCCTTAAAGTGCTCATTGTAGACAGTAGTGGAAATTATAGACACTGCAGATCCTGTGTCCAGCTCCATTTTGAGGGGTTTGCCTTCGATATCTGGTGTCACCCATATTATGCTACTGCTGGGAGAAGTCACTGTGTTTAACTTGTACCAATTAATCATTCATCTGAATCACTGCCACTGTTCACAGACCCTTTAATTTTCTCAGTTTTCCTGTTGTGACTGAATTTTGCTTTGCATGCTCTTTGAATGTGCCCCCTTCTACTGCATTTGTGACAAATTTCGTCTTTGAAACGGTAGTCCTCTGCTCTGTGACCATCTCTGTCACACCTGTTGCATTTTTCGGCCACACGGGGGCGCTGTCGACTGCGTGAAAATTTGTGCAGGGAAATTTGTGACAGGTCAATACTTCTTTTACTTTGCAACTCAAATGCATCTTTAGTCGCGATTTCCATAGCCACAGCAATTTCAACAGCCTTTGCAAACGTGAGCTCTGATTCTGTGAGCAAACGTTTTTGAATGTGTTCATGTTTCAGTCCACAAACAAATCTATCCCTTAAAACCTCTTGGAACTCCTCATCCCGGATCCGGGATCGTGACTAAAGCCTCAGGCTCATTAGCATAACGCAACGTTAACGATTTCTGAAAATCGCAAATAAAATGATAATAATGCGTCTGCTCTCAAGCTTAGCCTTTTCTTAACAACACTGTCATCTCAGATTTTCAAAATATGCTTTTGAACCATAGAAATTGACTAATTTGTGTAAGAGTATGCAAAGCTAGCATAGCATTTTGAGTAGCATTTAGCACGCAACATTTTCACAAAAACCAGATAACCAAATAAATAAAATCATTTACCTTTGAAGAGCTTCTGATGTTTTCAATGAGGAGACTCTCAGTTACATACCAAATGCGCAGTTTTTCCTGAAAGCGTCTGTGTGTAGGAGAAATCGTTCCGTTTTCTACATTGCATCTGGCTACCGAAACGAACCGAAAATTCAGTCACCTACAACGTAAAACTTTTTCCGAATTAACTACATAATATCGACCAAGGTGTTTTTTCACATATCTCTTCATTGATATATCGTTCGTGGAAGCTTGCTTTCCTCTCTGAATCGCATGGAAAAATACTGGCAGCTGACTTTTGCGCACCAATTTCGGCGCAGGACACCGGGCGGACACCTGGTAAATGTGGTCTTTTATGGTCAATCTTCCAATGATCTGCCTACAAATACGTCACAATGCTGCAGACACCTTGGGGAAACGACAGAAAGGGTTGACTCACTCCTCTTGCATTCACAGCCATATAAGGAGACAATGGAAAACAGAGCCTCAAAAATCCTGCTCATTTCCTGGATGCCGTCTCATCTTGGTTTTGCCTGAAGCTCACGTTCTAGGGCACGCACAGAAAATATCTTGGTAGTTCTGGACACGTCAGAGTGTTTTCTTTCGAAAGCTACCAACTATATGCATAGTCGAGCATCTTTTTGTGACAAAATATTGCGCTTAAAACGGGCACGTTTTTTTATCCAATAATGAAATAGCGCCCCCATAGATGTAAGAGGTTAATGTGTCATTTACGTTCTCTCCCAACTGGCAATGTTCAGACACCACATATGTAGCAGTGTTGAAGAAACTAACACCCTCCCTCCATTCTGATCTCTCTTGTGGAAACGAAAACGTTCCGCGATGAGGAGTGGTTTAGGTGATTTTGCAATATCTCCACAATCTCTGTGAATTTTTTATTTGAGGGCTTCAGAGGGGCAGTCAGATCTCTTAGCAAACTGTATGTTTTTGGGCCAATTAAACTCAACAACGCAGGTACTCTTTTGTTATCAGCAAAGTCGTTTGCAATGAAGTACTGTTCCAGTCGTTCAATGTAAGTTGCCCAGTTTTCTTGCGTGTCATCAAACACATCTATTTTCCCGATGCTAGCCATTCTCTTTACCTCCGGCTTCACGGGTCTTTGATCTGCCGCCTCGTTCTTGTCAGCTCTCCCCTCGTCTTCACTGCTTGCTAGCTGTTGTGCCACAGGGTCAAAATCTCCCTCTCTTCCTACGAACTCCATCTGTATTCGTGATGCACACTGCAGGTAATCATCCTTAACACTTAGTACTTATTTATGTAATAAGAAAGACTCTGAATACAAGCAATTGAACTACTTATTTATTTACTCAAACTAGTTAGTACCAGAATAACATAGAACAATACTGCGCATGACCACAGGTGCTCCATCCTTAAAGGGGACATCAGTAATTAACAGAACATAACACTCTGCTTAGATGTGGTGGCTGTTGTCGTTGTGTTGCTGATTCGAGCCCAGGGAGGAGCGAGGAGAGGGACGGAAGCTATACTGTTACACTGGCAATACAAAAGTGACTATATGAACATCCAATAGTCAACGGTTAATTAAATACCAATGGTATAGAGGGAAATGGTCCTATAATTCCTATAATAACTACAACCTAAAACTTCTTACCTGGGAATATTGAAGTCTCATGTTAAAAGGAACCACCAGCTTTCATATGTTCTCATGTTCTGAGCAAGGAACTGAAGCATAAGCTTTCTAACATGGCACATATTTTACATGGAACATATTGCACTTTTCCTTTCTTCTCCAACACTTTGTTTATGCATTATTTAAACCAAATTGAACATGTTTCATTATATACTTGAGGCTAAATTGATTTTATTGATGTATTATATTAAGTTAAAATAAGTGTTCATTCAGTATTGTTGTAATTGTCATTATTACAAATACATAGAAAAATAAATGTAAAAAAAATTAAAAAATTGCCAGATTTTAATCGGTATCGGCTTTTTTGGTCCTCCAATAATCGGTATCGGCGTTGAAAAATCATTATCGGTCGACCTCTAGTTTGAACAGGTGTGATGTAGTTAATGGAGATGGAGGTGTGTTCTAGTGAGTCTGGGCAGGTGTGATGTAGTTTTTTTCCCCCACCTTTATTTAACCAGGTAAGCTAATTGAGAACAAGTTCTCATTTGCAACTGCGACCTGTCCAAGATAAAGCATAGCAGTTTGACACATAACAACACAGAGTTACACATGGAATGAACAAAACATACAGTCAATAATACAGTAGAAAAAAAGAAAAAAGGCTATATACAGTTAGTGCAAATTAGGTCAAATAAGGGAGTTAAGGAAATAAATAGGCCTTGGTGTTGAAGTAATTACAATATGGCAATTAATCACTGGAATGGTAGATGTGCAAAATATGGATGTGCAAGTAGAGATACTGTGGTGCAAAAGGAGCAAAATAAATAAATACAGTATGAGATAGATAGATGGACTGTATACAGATGGGCAATGAAAGGGTGCAGTGATCTGTGAGCTGCTCTGACAGCTGGTTCTTAAAGCTAGTGAGGGAGATGGGAATCTCCAGCTTCAGTGATTTTTGCAGTTCGTTCCAGTCTGTGGCAGCAGAGAACTGGAAGGAAAGAAGACCAAAGGAGGAATTGGCTTTGGGGTTGACCAGTGAGTGTGCTGCTATGGTGACCAACGAGCTGAGATACGGTGGGGCTTTACCTAGCAGAGACTTGTAGATATCCTGGAGCCAGTGGGTTTGGCGACGAGTATCCATCAGCTATCTGGATATGGGTGAAGGAGAAATGGTTGGGGCTTGGGCGGGTTTCTGTGGAGGGTGCCGGGCAGTTGACCGGGGTAAGGGTAGCTAGGTGGAAAGCATGGCCAGCCGTAGAAAAATGCTTATTGAAATTCTCAATTATAGTGGATTTGCCGGTTGTAACAGTGTTTCCTAGCCTCAGAGCAGTGGGTAGCTGGGAGGAGGTGCTCTTATTCTCCATGGACTTAATGGAGATGGAGGTGTGTTCTAGTTGGTCTGGGCAGGTGTGATGTCGTTGATGTTGTATGTGTGTGTTTTGTATTGTTTATAAAATATCAAATAAAAAAATTTCAATGCAAAGTAACAACTCACAGTTCTATTTTTGGAGTTGTTACATAAAACCAATCAGAATTCAGAAGAATGATAGTCAGATGTGAAGTAATATGGAGGACCAGCCTATTCCCTATGATGTCAACTTCAACAGAAATAAAAGTGGAACTTTAAATTAAACCAATCATTTGAACTCATGACTTGAGTGTTTAAAGTAAACCAGTTTTGGAAATACATAACGCCATCTAACCAAAAAAAATCAAATAATATTAGCTATATGCAGTTCTTAGCCAGCCAGCTAACCTTAGCTATTTAGCCAACTAGCTATTAGCCTAACCAGTGTCGCTGTTACGAATCCCTTTTGGCCCGACAGTCTAAGGGGGATGGTAATGAGACCCGTAACATAACTCAGGCAAATTATAATAGTGAAAAAGTAAGTGTGAACGGAATAACCAGGACAACTGAAATCTACCGTCAAACTCAAGGTTTATTTGAAAACACACGGTAATGGCGGGGAGCAGGAAAAGGGGCTGAGCTGGACCCAAGGAAAGAAATAATAATTGTTCAAAAACACCCCTAAGCTAGACTAGCCTATTTCAACAGCAGCTAACTAACCAAAATACAGTGGGTGGTCCGCCCAGTTCTAACTCAAATCAAATTTATTTATATAGCCCTTCGTACATCAGCTGATCTCAAAGTGCTGTACAGAAACCCAGCCTAAAACCCCAAACAGCAAGCAATGCAGGTGTAGAAGCACGGTGGTTAGGAAAAACTCCCTAGAAAGGCCAAAACCTAGGAAGAAACCTAGAGAGGAACCAGGCTATGTGGGGTGGCCAGTCCTCTTCTGGCTGTGCCGGGTAGAGATTATAACAAAACATGGCCAAAATGTTCAAATGTTCATAAATGACCAGCATGGTCGAATAATAATAAGGCAGAACAGTTGAAACTGGAGCAGCAGCACGGCCAGGTAGACTGGGGACAGCAAGGAGTCATCATGTCAGGTAGTCCTGGGGCATGGTCCTAGGGCTCAGGTCCTCCGAGAGAGAGGAGAGAATTAGAGAACGCACACTTAGATTCACACAGGACACCGAATTGGACAGGAGAAGTACTCCAGATATAACAAACTGACCCCAGCCCCCAGACACAAACTACTGCAGCATAAATACTCGAGGCTGAGACAGGAGGGGTTAGGACACCCCCGGACAGGTGGCAAACAGGAAGGATATAACCCCACCCACTTTGCCAAAGCACAGCCCCCACACCACTAGAGGGATATCTTCAACCACCAACTTACCATCCTGAGACAAAGCTGAGTATAGCCCGCAAAGATCTCCGCCATGGCACAACCCAAGGGGGGGGCGCCAACCCAGACAGGATGACCACATCAGTGAATCAACCCACTCAGGTGACGCACCCCTTCCAGGGACGGCATGAGAGAGCCCCAGTAAGCCAGTGACTCAGCCCCTGTAATAGGGTTAGAGGCAGAGAATCCCAGTGGAAAGAGGGGTACCGGCCAGGCAGAGACAGCAAGGGTGGTTCGTTGCTCCAGAGCCTTTCCGTTCACCTTCCCACTCCTGGGCCAGACTACACTCAATCATATGACCCACTGAAGAGATGAGTCTTCAGTAAAGATTTAAAGGTTGAGACCGAGTTTGCGTCTCTGACATTGGTAGGCAGACCGTTCCATAAAAATGGAGCTCTATAGGAGAAAGCCCTGCCTCCAGCTGTTTGCTTAGAAATTCTAGGGACAATTAGGAGGCCTGCGTCTTGTGACCGTAGCGTACGTGTAGGTATGTACGGCAGGACCAAATCAGAGAGATAGGTAGGAGCAAGCCCATGTAATGCTTTGTAGGTTAGCAGTAAAACCTTGAAATCAGCCCTTGCTTTGACAGGAAGCCAGTGTAGGGAGGCTAGCACTGGAGTAATATGATCAAATCTTTTGGTTCTAGTCAGGATTCTAGCAGCCGTATTTAGCACTAACTGAAGTTTATTTAGTGCTTTATCCGGGTAGCCGGAAAGTAGAGCATTGCAGTAGTCTAACCTAGAAGTGACAAAAGCATGGATTAATTTTTCTGCATCATTTTTGGACAGAAAGTTTCTGATTTTTGCAATGTTACGTAGATGGAAAAAAGCTGTCCTTGAAATGGTCTTAATATGTTCTTCAAAAGAGAGATCAGGGTCCAGAGTAACGCCGAGGTCCTTCACAGTTTTATTTGAGACGACTGTACAACCATTAAGATTAATTGTCAGATTCAACAGAAGATCTTTGTTTCTTGGGACCTAGAACAAGCATCTCTGTTTTGTCCAAGTTTAAAAGTAGAAAGTTTGCAGCCATCCACTTCCTTATGTCTGAAACACATGCTTCTAGCAAGGGCAATTTTGGGGCTTCACCATGTTTCATTGAAATGTACAGCTGTGTGTCATCCGCATAGCAGTGAAAGTTAACATTATGTTTTCGAATAACATCCCCAAGAGGTAAAATATATAGTGAAAACAATAGTGGTCCTAAAACGGAACCTTGAGGAACACCGAAATTTACAGTTGATTTGTCAGAGGACAAACCATTCACAGAGACAAACTGATATCTTTCCGACAGATAAGATCTAAACCAACCAAAACTAGTGTATTTAACAAAGTTTACCTACGGGTAGTGTATGCCCATGGGCGACTTGTCTTGTTTTCCCCTTTTCCCACCAGCAAACAAACACCATAACCAAAAACAATACTCACAGGTGAGGACAAAGTGCTATGGGGGTGCTCAAACAAAAGATATGTTAATACACAAAGAGAGAGTGAAACACAGAGACCTACAGACATGGAATTTACAGAGAGATTGAGCCCTAGAGCAAACAACTGACAGGGTTTTTAAACCAAGGGAAGGGAACTGTGATAGGGTAGGAAACAGGAGGAGGTGTGTCTTCTGATTGATTGATTTATTTATTTCACCTTTATTTAACCAGGTAGGCAAGTTGAGAACAAGTTCTCATTTACAATTGCGACCTGGCCAGGATAAAGCAAAGCAGTTCGACACATACAACAACACAGAGTTACACATGGAGTAAAACAAACATACAGTCAATAATACAGTATAAACAAGTCTATATACGATGTGAGCAAATGAGGTGAGATAAGGGAGGTAAAGGCAAAAAAAGGCCATGGTGGCAAAGTAAATACAATATAGCAAGTAAAACACTTGAATGGTAGATTTGCAATGGAAGAATGTGCAAAGTAGAAATAAAAATAATGGGGTGCAAAGGAGCAAAATAAATAAATTAATTAATTAAATACAGTATGGAAAGAGGTAGTTGTTTGGGCAAAAATATAGGTGGGCTATGTACAGGTGCAGTAATCTGTGAGCTGCTCTGACAGTTGTTGCTTAAAGCTAGTGAGGGAGATGTGTTTCCAGTTTCAGAGATTTTTGTAGTTCGTTCCAGTCATTGGCAGCAGAGAACTGGAAGGAGAGGCGGCCAAAGAAAGAATTGGTTTTGGGGGTGACTAGAGAGATATACCTGCTGGAGCGTGTGCTACAGGTGGGAGATGCTATGGTGACCAGCGAGTTGAGATAAGGGGGGACTTTACCTAGCAGGGTCTTGTAGATGACTTGGAGCCAGTGGGTTTGGCGACGAGTATGAAGCGAGGGTCAGCCAACGAGAGCGTACAGGTCGCAATGGTGGGTAGTATATGGGGCTTTGG
Source organism: Oncorhynchus masou masou (assembly GCF_036934945.1). Taxonomy (NCBI): domain Eukaryota; kingdom Metazoa; phylum Chordata; class Actinopteri; order Salmoniformes; family Salmonidae; genus Oncorhynchus; species Oncorhynchus masou. The sequence continues at coordinate 62,299,605 of NC_088217.1, read as the reverse complement.
TGACAAAATGGATTGCACTGTGATAGACTGCATTCAATTTGTTGAGTAGGGTATTGGAGTCTATTTTGTAAATGACATCGCCAAAGTCGAGGTTTGGTAGGATGGTCAGTTTTACAAGGGTATGTTTGGCAGCATGAGTGAAGGATGCTTTGTTGCGAAATAGGAAGCCAATTCTAGATTTAATTTTGGATTGGAGATGTTTGATATGGGTCTGGAGGAGAGTTTACATTCTAACCAGACACCTAAGTATTTGTAGTTGTCCACGTATTCTAAGTTAGAGCCGTCCAGAGTAGTGATGTTGGACAGGTGGGCAGGTGCGGGTAGCGATCGGTTGAAGAGCATGCATTTAGTTTTAGTTGTATTTAAGAGAAATTGGAGGCCACGGAAGGAGAGTTGTATGGCATTGAAGCTTGCCTGGAGGGTTGTTAACACAGTGTCCAAAGAAGGGCCAGAAGTATACAGAATGGTGTCGTCTGCATAGAGGTGGATCAGAGACTCACCAGCAGCAAGAGCGACCTCATTGATGTATACAGAGAAGAGAGTCGGTCCAAGAATTGAACCCTGTGGCACCCCCATAGAGACTGCCAGAGGTCCGGACAGCAGACACTCCGATTTGACACACTGAACTCTATCAGAGGAGAAGTAGTTGGTGAACCAGGCGAGGCAATCATTTGAGAAACCAAGGCTGTCGAGTCTGCCGATGAGGATGTGGTGATTGACAGAGTCGAAAGCCTTGGCCAGATCAATGAACATGGCTGCACAGTAATGTTTCTTATCGATGACGGTTAAGATATTGTTTAGGACCTTGAGCGTGGCTGAGGTGCACCCATGACCAGCTCTGAAACCAGATTGCATAGCAGAGAAGGTATGGTGAGATTCGATATGGTCGGTAATCTGTTTTTTGACTTGGCTTTCGAAGACCTTAGAAAGGCATGGTAGGATAGATATAGGTCTGTAGCAGTTTGGGTCAAGAGTGTTGTCCCCCCCTTTGAAGAGGGGGATGACCGCAGCTGCTTCCCAATCTTTGGGAATCTCAGACGACACGAAAGAGAGGTTGAACAGGCTAGTAATAGGGGTGGCAGGTGGAAAGCATGGCCAGCCATAAAAAAATGCTTATTGAAATTCTCAATTATGGTGGATTTATTAGTGGTGACAGTGTTTCCTATCTTCAGCACTGTGGGCAGCTGGGAGGAGGTGTTCTTATTCTCCATAGACTTTACAGTGTCCCAGAACTTTTTTGAGTTAGTGTTGCAGGAAGCAAATTTCTGCTTGAAAAAGTTAGCCTTGGCTTTTCTAACTGCCTGTGTATAATGGTTTCTAGCTTCCCTGAAAAGCTGCATATCACGGGGGCTGTTCGATGCTAATGCAGAACGCCATAGGATGTTTTTGTGTTGGTTAAGGGCAGTCAGGTCTGGGGAGAACCAAGGGCTATATCTGTTCCTGGTTCTAAATTTCTTGAATGGGGCATGTTTATTTAAGATGGTTAGGAAGGCATTTAACATTTTTTATCCAGGCATCCTCTACTGACGGGAGGAGATCAATATCCTTCCAGGATACCCCGGCCAGGTCGATTAGAAAGGCCTGCTCGCTGAAGTGTTTCAGGGAGCGTTTTACAGTGATGAGTGGAGGTCGTTTGACCGCTGACCCATTACAGATGCAGGCAATGAGGCAGTGATCGCTGAGATCTTGGTTGAAGACAGCAGAGGTGTATTTAGAGGGCAAGTTGGTTAGGATGATATCTATGAGGGTGCCCGTGTTTAAGGCTTTGGGGAGGTACCTGGTAGGTTCATTGATAATTTGTGTGAGATTGAGGGCATCAAGCTTAGATTGTAGGATGGCTGGGGTGTTAAGCATGTTCCAGTTTAGGTCGCCTAGCAGCACAAGCTCTGAAGGTAGATGGGGGGCAATCAGTTCACATATGGTGTCCAGAGCACAGCTGGGGGCAGAGGGTGGTCTATAGCAGGCTGCAACGGTGAGAGACTCGTTTTTAGAGAGGTGGATTTTTAAAAGTAGAAGTTCAAATTGTTTGGGTAAAGACCTGGATAGTAGGACAGTACTCTGCAGGCTATCTTTGCAGTAGATTTCAACACCGCCCCCTTTGGCAGTTCTATCTTGTCTGAAAATGTTGTAGTTTGGAATTAAAATTTCAGAATTTTTGGTAGTCTTCTTAAGCCAGGATTCAGACACAGCTAGAACATCCGGGTTGGCAGAGTGTGCTAAAGCAGTGAATAGAACAAACTTAGGGAGGAGGCTTCTAATGTTAACATGCATGAAACCAAGGCTATTACGGTTACAGAAGTCGTCAAAAGAGAGCGCCTGGGGAATAGGAGTGGAGCTAGGCACTGTAGGGCCTGGATTCACCTCTACATCGCCAGAGGAACAGAGGAGGAGTAGAATAAGGGTGCGGCTAAAGGCAATAAGAATTGGTCGTCTAGAACGTCTGGAACAGAGAGTAAAAGGAGGTTTCTGGGGGCGATAAAATAGCATCAAGGTATAATGTACAGACAAAGGTATGGTAGGATGTGAATACAGTGGAGGTAAACCTAGGTATTGAGTGATGAAGAGAGAGATATTGTCTCTAGATACATCATTGAAACCAGGAGATGTCATTGCATGTGTGGGTGGTGGAACTAATAGGTTGGATAAGGTATAGTGAGCAGGACTAGAGGCTAGAGGAAATTAGAGGAAATTAGCCAATAAACACTAACCAGAACAGCAATGGACAAGGCATATTGACATTAAGGATAGGCATGCTTAGTCGAGTGATCAAAAGGGTCCGGTGAGTGGAGAGGTTGGTTGGGGGTCACGGCGATTTAGACAGCTAGCCAGGCCATCGTTAGCAAGCTAGCATAGGATGGACGTCTGTTATTTGCCACCTCTTGTGTTCCGTCAGTAGATTAGTGGGGTTCCGTGTGGTAGAGGGGATTAATCCAAATCACACAACAACAACAAAAATAAAAACAATAGATATAGTTAGAGGCCCAAGAAGAAAAAAATAATAAAATAATAATAAATTGTCCGATTGTCTATTCAGATTGCAGCCGATAAGACAGCTAACGGTAAGCAGGCAGCAGATGGGCGTTCATGTAACGTCGCGACGGAGGAGTCAGCCGGATAACTCCTTCGGGTAGATAACGTCGGCAGTCCAGTTGTGAAGGCCCGGTGGGGCTCCGCGTAGACAGTAAAACGGGTCCGGATAGGTGACTGCAGCCCAGGAGTGATTGTTGGAACTCTTCAGCTGGCTAGCTCCGGAATAATTGATGTTTGCTCCGGAATCGACAAAAGCTTTATCTAGCTTCTGACCTAGCTTCTGATTGGCTTCTGGCTAGCTCCTGGCTAGCTCCTGGCTAGCTTCTGGCTAGTTTCTAGCTAGCTTCTTGGAGGATTACAGATTTGAGGTAAATAATACTTTTTTATAAATATAAATTGGTGAGGCGGGTTGCAGGAGAGTGTTTTGAAGAGTTTATGGAAAATTAAAATAAAAAAATGTATGAAAAAAAGTTATAAAATATGTATATATACACGGGACACGACAAGACGAGGACAAAAGACGTCTGAACTGATGATGAATGGATTGGTGACTGATTGGGGAGTGATGATTTTCACCTGTGAGGGGAGAAGGAGAGAAAAGAACACAGGATACACACACACACAGGATATACACACAGGATACTGGTATCCGAAACAGTCGCCAACCAGCACGGTTATGGTCAGCGAGACCAACTACCGGAGACCAGTTAGAACCAAACTAACAGTAAGGCAAGGTGGAAAAAGTTACAAAACTCCCGTAGATGAAGTCCCACACCGCAGCAGCAAAGCCTTTATGTCATATATTACACCACTGGCCGTGTTCGAGAGCATCAAATCCATTCATGCTGCGTTGTGGGTAAACGGTGACTGGCTGACTGATTTATAAATAATAATAAGTAGTTATTTATGATGCAAGGTGATTTGTAAATTAGTCAGTCAGCAGTCAGTAGCCACCTGCACTGTTGGCTGCAATGTCGAACGAGCCCAATACCCAACCAATCAGGTGTTCGACGAAATGATTCTTCAGACGTCATTGATCATGTGCTGCTGATAAAGTGACACTGCTTTGAATTATATCGCTTAGCGACTTCAGTACATGCCTCATAGCTCCAGTCTCAAACTTAACCCTGTTCCTGCTGAAGAAGAGGACTGCTGGATGGAGAAATAAGTTATTGTGAAAGAGGAGGAGGAAGAGGAGGCTGTTACAATACAGAAACAAGTAGAGGGTGAGGCTGTTACCATGAAAGAATAGAAAGACGTTTCAGGTAAAGAAGAGGATGGAACTGGATATCTGGGCCCGGTTTCCCAAACGCATCTCATCATAACGATGAACTGGCCCTGGTTAACACTCGTAATTACTGTCTTAAAAACAGAAGCACAAACTCTGCAGTTGTTGAACTGATGTGTGATGTAAAAGGGTAAATCTGCAGGGTAGCCTAGTGGTTAGAGCGTTGGACTATTCACCGGAAGGTTGCAAGTTCAAATCCCCAAGCTGACAAGGTACAAATCTGTTGTTCTGCCCCTGAACAGGCAGGTAACCCTCTGTTCCTAGGCCGCCATTGAAAATAAGAATTTGTTCCTAACTGACTTGCCTAGTAAAATAAACATCCATATTTAGACTTTTTAATGATTTATTTATAGGCATTTATTCTTGAAGAATATGACACGTGCCTCGTGAGCTTAGTTCAACTGTTGTACCCCATCAGAACCCCAAGTAAGCTTTTTTTACTCCAATATTTAGAAACAATGTCAATCAACACTGTATAGCCTCAAAGTGGTTAAAACTATAATGTTGATATTATGGATGGTCAGTCCTTGCATCCATAGGTCTGTCTATGAATTTGAGAGTAATTACATTTCTCCAGCCCCATCCACCATCGTATTACCAACACGGTGGTGGAATTACAGCTTTGTTTTTGGTTGAACTGCAGATTGGTTGATTGATTGTTGAGTGGCTTTTTTAAAGGGGCAACCTAGTTTTTAAACAAACAAAATGGCTGCCCAGAGTCCTGAGCTGTGCTCGAATACTCATACTAACTGTACTATTTGTGATGTTAATTGAGTATATAGTATGCCTATTGGTCATAGTATGATGTAGTTGGTATCCCAAAAGTTCCCGGATGTCGTACTAAATTCGACAAAATATGACGTAAACACGCAGTACTTTAGGGCACATAATGCAATTCTTCAGAAAATGGGCGTGGCGTTCATCGTTTTCAGATTTGAATAAAATGGAGGAAAATATGCAGCCGAAGTCCAACGAGAGCGGATACAAATTCATTGCTTAAACTAATTATGACAAATGTTGAGCAATGTAATAAAGTAATGACTTTTCAAATAAGTTACGTTACACGTTGTGTTAGCTACACTATCCTTACAAAACGCATAGCATATCTTTACAGCAGTATGTATCGGTATGTTAATTAGCTACCTAACGTTAGTTGGCTACTTATACATAAAACTTGCCAGTAAAGTAACTATATTCTAACTAACTACCCAATGTTTATTGACTTGACTCGAGAGCAGAATAACTGATTAATTTTATAACGCTCAACACCCGTTGAATATGGCTGGGGTCCGTAAACATCTGCAAAAAAGCTCAAATTAAATTGTTGCCAGCAGCACAGTTAGTCACCAACGCTCTGGATAACATGAAAACAGCCTAACCAGCTCTGCTAGGGCAAGTAAAATGGTAAGAGTGAGATTTTCTCTCATTTGTGTCTAGCAAGCTATCCAACGTTAGCCAGTTAGCTTGGGTGCTTTACTGTCATTGTGAGGTCAGAACGCTTGGATCGACCCTACTCCTCAACCATATAGTATTAGTTTACAAACAGTGGTGTTATACGAGCTTATGTTTTGGTTTCTGGTGGGGTAATACGGTTGAAACATTTGAAGAATTTATAAATTATATTCTTCAAGAATCAATGGTTATATAGTAAATGGGTCTTTCTATAACTGCCAGTGTACATTTCCTGTGGGGGTCAAATTGTTAGAGCTGTTGATAAGTCATTGTATAATATTCTGGCAATTATTTTCTTGCCATTACATTAAAGGCGAAAGATTGTCTTTTCTTAGCAAGGTGTTGCTCAAATAATGTTAGCTGCTAATCGCTAGTTAGCGGGCTAGCTAGCTTGCTAAATGTATTAACCTGTCTCGGACACAGGTTCTGCTAGCGGAACCCCCCCCCCCCAACATTCCGCTGAAAAGGCAGCGAGGGAAATTAAAAAATATTTTTTAGAAATATTTAACTTTCACACATTAACAAGTCCAATACAGCAAATGAAAGATAAGCATAGTGTTCATCTACCCATCGTGTCCGATTAAAAAAAAATGTTTTACAGCAAAAACACATCATATAATTATGTTTGATCACCACCAAATCCAGAAAAACATACAGCCATTTTTCCCAGCCAAAGATTGTCACAAAAGCAGAATTAGAGAGTAAATTAATCACTATCCTTTGATAATCTTCATCAGATGACACTCATATGACATCATGTTACACAATACATTTATGTTTTGTTCGATAATATGCATATTTATATCCACAAATCTCGGTTTACATTGGCGCCATGTTCAGAAATGTCTCCAAAATATCTGGAGTAATTACAGAGAGCCACGTCATAAAACAGAAATACTCATCATAAACTTTGACGAAAGGACAATCACATGTCCAAATAGCTACTTTTGCTAGCACGTTTAATTCACATGTCCAAAAGCTGGCGCTGGTCCAGGAGAACTGAAGATTTTCAAAAAGTTATATTCCAGGTCGAATAAACTGGTCAAACTAAGTAGAGAATCAATCTTCAGAATGTTATTATCATATATATCCAATAACGTTCACACCGGAGCATTCGTTTTTGTCCCCAGAGTAATAGAACGCAAGACGATATCATGAGTACTGCGCGTAACCAGGAACTGGCATTCCGCCAGACCACTGACTCAAATAGCTGCCATCCGGTCCCACATCACACTAGAGGCTTCATTCCACCTTCTACTGACTGTTGACATCTAGTGTAAGGCGTAGGAAGTGTGAACAGATCCATATCTTATTTGGATGTGAATAGGCGATGAGTTGAAAATTAACCAGCACCAGAATTTCCACTTCCTGTTTGGAAGTTTGCCTGCCCTATGAGTTCTGTTATACTCACAGACATAATTCAAACAGTTTTCGAAACTTCAGCGTGTTTTCTATCCAAAAGTAATAATAATATGCATATATTAGAATCTGGGACAGAGTAGGAGGCAGTTCACTATGGGCATGCAATTCATCCAAAGTGAAAATGCTGCCCCCTATCCCCAAAAGGTTTTAAGAGTCAGAGCAAACATAGCTAGCTAATACTGCCTGGTACCAGTGCTGGTGTAGGCCTAGATAAGCATGTTTGTGCAGCGGTATCTTATCAGGGAGGACTAAGCGAAGCATGAATATGTTGGCTCACTAGCCGGCTACATGAAGTAAGAAAACAACATGTAATGTAACATCTAATTAGGGTCAACTGGAAACACTGAGGAACACTTTGGTTCCTACCATGTCTTCTTCTCTGAGGTTTATTGTCAGACTCCACTCATCAGGTGTATTGCTGCCACCTACTGTACGGGGTTGTAAAAAATAACCAATACGCAAAAAAAGAATTTGGGATAAACAAATCATACTATTTACATAAAATAAACACAAACCAAATTTACTCCACTACCCTGAATTTCAAACAAAAATGGATCTATTCAGATCCCTACACAGGTTCAGGAACCTGGGAGGGGAGAACGTCTTCATTCAGAACTCCCTGTAACATTTTGTCTGTGAAGTCCTGGAGATCCAGAAATCTATTTGCCGCCTAAACGATGATGTCTAGCTTCTTAGATGTTTTATTAGTTTATTATTAATGCAATTTATCACTGCGGCAATGAGGGCAATGCAAACACATTTTTGTTGTAGAAACTCCTCCAAGCTAATGCAGAAACTGCTAGTTTTGGACGAAGGTTACTAATAATTTATTAATGCAATTTATCACTTGCTCTATAAACACAACAATGTCCACCTTCTACACTATTAGTGTGTTGGGATCCTTTTCCTGCATGGCTTCACTGCAGAATGTGGGACATCCACTACCTTCTCCTCTCTACTCCTTAAGCTATTTTCACTCCCTCCACATAGGACACCTGCTGGATGGGCCTGATCCTAGCTGCTGTGACATCCTTGATCCGTACAGGGCACTCCAAGAACTTGGGAATGTGATTCCCATCACAATTTCAACATGCTTCATCTGACTACGACGTATTTATTCCTTCGACAAGCACTTGCCACATGTCCAAACATTTTTACAATTGTAACACTGCAGCGGCTTCTGTATATCTCACTTACCCAGGTTTTACATAAGATGGGTGAACCACTTCACCAAACCACAGTAAAACCATCTGTCTATCATTAATTTTAATCAACGTGCATCTACCTGAAATGTTTAACCTAAACCACACAAAGCTTTCTCCTTTTGCGCTGTTGACACACAATCAGTATCATACCGCTCCTGATCACTCGAACCGATTCCACTTTACCCAATTCATCCTTCACCATCTTTGAGACCGTTAACAGGTCACCCACAAAAACATCCTTGCTGATGATTCCCACTCCGACCCTAAACTCTGCTGTTCATTACCAACTCTAGCCCTTTTCACTCCACTGTTCTTCACCATCGTCCACTCAGTCTCACCAACTGTACTCACGCCAAGAGAATCCCACAATACTTCCTCCATTGTTCCTCCAGTCATCCCTGGACTGCCTCGCTCTGTGCTGTGAAAGATGTGAGAGTTTGTGTTCTCAAAGTAGCATCTATATTGGTCTCGTTCCAGCACATCTGTTGCTTCACCAACTTGTTATCCCTTTCATCTGCACTACTTGCTGCCATTTCCCTTCCTGATTTTCCTCTCTTGGATGTCTCCACCATGCTCCTACTCTGTCAGTAATTCCTCCCTGGTTATTAATTGGTAGTCAAACAACAATATATTCAAGGTGCTGCACATTCTATTCCAAATCTAGAATTAGAATCGTCATTATGTTTTCATGATTTCAACAGTTCACCAGTTAACTAAGCCTAAAATGTGGACACCAAGAATGTGGATACCAAGGAACTTGAAGCTTTCAACTGCTCCACTACAACCCCTTCGATGAGAACGGGGGCGTGCAGTGTTTAGTCCCAGGGTCCTTAGCTTAGTGATGAGCTTTGAGGGACTATGGTGTTGAACGCTGTGCTGTTGTCAATGAATAGCATTCTCACATGGGTGTTCCTTTTGTCCAGGTGGGAAAGGGCAGTGTGGAGTGCAATAGAGATTGCGTCATCTGTGGATCTGTTGGGGCGGTATGCAAATTGGAGTGTGTCTAGGGTTTCTGCGATAATGGTGTTGATGTGTGCCACGACCAGCCTTTCGAAGCACTTCATGGCTACAGACGTGAGTGCTACGGGTCGGTCGTCATTTAGGCAGGTTACCTTAGTGTTCTTGGGCACAGGGACTATGGTGGTCTGCTTGAAACATGTTGGTATTACAGACTCAGACAGGAGATGAAAATGTCAGTGAAGACCCTTGCCAGTTGGTCAGCGCATGCTTGGAGTACACGTCCTGATAATACGTTTGGCCCTGCGGCCTTGTGAATGTTACCCTGTTTGAAGGTCTTACTCACATCGGCTGCAGAGAGCGTGATCACAAAGTCATCCGGAACAGCTGATGCTCTCATGCATGTTTCAGTGTTACTTTCCTCGAATCGAGCACAGAAGTTATTTAGCTCATCTTGTAGGCTTGTGTCACTGGGCAGCTATCGGCTGTGCTTCCCTTTGTAGTTGTAATAGTTTGCAAGCCCTGCCACATCCGATGAGGGTCGGAGCCGGTAATACATTGAGCCGGTAATACATTGAGAGATTTGTTCACAAAGGGTTACCCCTCCCATAAGTGGCTCCTTATTTGGATTCATTGCTGATTCCTACCTGTAGCTCACTATGAAGTGTCTCATGATACAGGTAAAGGGCCCTGTTGGAGATTGGTGGCTGGTAGTGGAGTCGAGGGAACAAGCAGGGTTGGACACGGCCATGTTATTATCCTACACACAGTCTCTGTGGTTCATATGAACCCCGTTCCTGGGACTTAGATTTGATTACAAATCGTCCCAGTCTGTTACCACAGAAGGGGTCCGTTTGTCCCATTCCTAGCAAGGTTACGAGGAGCTTTGTCATTTCCAGAGTAATTTTATTTTGGCACTGTCCATATGTAGCTTGTTTTTGGTCACAGAATGGCTGAATAAGTGCAACATTTTACCTGGAGCTAACTATGCAGAGCATAGGAGATGTCGAATGACTTTAGCTTCCCTCCAGGCCTGAGGGCACACGCTCTCTAGTAGGCTTAAATTAAAGATACGGAAAATAGGAGTGGCAATATAGTCCGCTATTATCCTCAGCAATTTTCCATCTAGATTGTCAGACCCCGGTGGCTTGTCATTGTTGATAGACAACAATAATTGTTTCACCTTTTCCACACTGACTTTACGGAATTCTAAATTACAATGCTTGTCTTTCATAATTTGGTCAGATATACTTGGAAGTGTAGTGTCAGTGTTTGTTGCTGGTATGTCATGCCTAAATTTGCTAATCTTGCCAATGAAAAAAATCATAAAAGCAGTGGGCTTTGATGAATGAGCCATCTGATTCAATTAATGATGGGAGTTAGCCTTTTTTCCCAAAATGGTATGTAAGGTTCTCCAAAGCTTTTTACTATCATTCTGTGTAATTTATCTTTGTTTCACTGTCTTTTTCTTCTTTTTCTTCAGTTTAGTCACATGATTTCTCAAATTGCAGGACATTTGCCAATCGGTTGTACAGCCAGACTTATTTGCCATTCCTTTTCCCTCATCCCTCTCAACCATACCATTTTTCAATTCCTCATCAATCCACTGGAATTTAACCATTTTTACAGTAATTTTCTTAATGGGTGCATGCTTATTAGTAACTGGAATAAGCAATTTCATAAATGTGTGCAGTGTCTGGTTGCTCCTCATTACACACCACAGAGCAGCAAATATTCTTTACATCATCAACATAGGAATCACCAGTTTTATTAAATAATTGAGACACACAAATGACTCGAGGGAACCAGAGATCAAGATAGCCTAACCAGAAGAAAAAAACCTCTTCCTTAGCATTCTCCTCACACTGCTGCTGGCCTTCGTAAATTCTGACGTTCTGCTCCTGAAGTTTCCAGTAATAGGCGACAACAGCAGTCGGCAACCTTTTCCATTTGGTGCCAATTTATCTGACAATTTCTACTGATCTGGTGCCAGTTCTGATTTTCATATTCACATTTTACTGGAACAGTTTCATTTAATTTATAATTGTAATAATATTTATAATAGCCTTTGTATCTCAAAATCATTATCTGTGATTAATCTATATTCTATATAAATCGAAGTGAAAATTATACAAATTTAAAAGTAACTTTTATCGCCATTGCCAACTATGTAAAAAATAGCCTACATAAAGTCAACAAATAAAAACGGCTAGAAATATCCAGATAAAGATAGGCCATGTGCAGCCAAAGTGATTTGTCTACATAGTTGATACAATGTTTCAAGTTCTATCACCTAGGTCGGTCCGAAACTTGACATAAAATATTCAGGGCCCTCAGAGTTTCCTGTGCCAGTGAGTTGGAACAGACACAGCTGTAGGCTATTTGTGTAAGGGATAAGAAGTAATCAGGTATTTTATGACATTTCCACTGGATCAGAGCATTACATTTTTGCCTTTCATGTCAAGTGGTTGTAAAGAGTGAGAGCTGGAAATATTTTACAAATACTTTGAGGGACTTTGTTTACTTGCTGTTTGAGGTGAAGAAAAAATTACTTTGAGAAGCTCCACAAATCATTAGTGGTGGTGCGTAAATACTATCAGACATCTCCAAATAGGTGCATCGCTCTCTGCATCGCTCTGTGCCCTCTGTTTGCTAAAACGCAATTTGGTTGCTGAAACTCCTCCATGCTAATGCGGAAATCCCTAGTTATACCAATACCATAGACCTACTGTAGGACCCGTAACTTCACCTAACAACAACATAGACCTACTGTAGGACCCATAACTTCACCTAACAACAACATAGACCTACTGTAGGACCCATAACTTCACCTAACAACAACATAGACCTACAGAAAGGTGCCTATATTGGAGACCAAAAGTTGTCTGGCACACTGCTTAGGATTTCAACAACTTTAAAAATGTATTTCTAGCATACTATCGTCGATGTTACTACTAATGGAAAACAAGACAAAATATGACTATTGTTGTTCACGTGACTGTCTTAAGACAAATGTAAAATAATTTACATTCATTACAGATGTCATTGTTTGAACAACATCATGGCTACGCTGTTGGCATCACCTTTTTACAGTGGATTTTTGCTGTTGTGGGCCTTAAACCACCTGTCCAACTTTTTGTTCACACAGGAGAGAGATGTGACTATCGTGGATCCTCTGGGGGGCCTCAACAACCTCATGATGCTGACGAGGCAGAGAAGAGTCTCTCCACATCGAAACACCAGCAGAGACCCAAAGGGAAGAAATCTCATTGCTGCTCTGACTGTGGGAATGGTTGCAAATCTCCATCAGAACATTGTAGCAGGAGTATTTTAATGATGTCACAATGTAGAATGTTTTAACAGGAGTAGGAGTATTTTAATGATGACCTTATTGTTAGCCATGTTCAATTGATTGCAGCATGATACAGATATTAGCCTCAGGGGAAAATCCAGGCTCTGAATTGAAAGAGTATTATTTAACAAAAAGTGGCTAACAAAAAAAGAGCTGTGTTACACTTACTGCGTTGGTGATCCACTTTTAACAAAATGCAGCACTTCAAAATGTAACTAGCTGTTTTCTACAAGTTGAATAAGCTACTTGTTTAAAAAAATACATCTAATATGATAATTGTTGCAGATGTTTGTGTATATACACACATGAAAGCAGTATAATAAATTGGTCTATAATCAATTTTATTAACAATCTGACATCACTCCAGTATTTCTTGACAACATTCAAATGCTAATTAGCTTTATTCCACTACTGAAGCATGACTCAAATCACCTCATATTTCAAACATTCAGTCTGACAAAAGATACATGTTTTATTATTCCATGCCTCACCCTTAAGTGAATTATTGCCAATACATATTAACAAAGGGGTGAACATTTGGTTTAGATTTTCTTGTTTACAATTTATGTAACATTTAGTAATCAATTATTTATGCAACCAGCTGACCATTTTTGGGTACAGTTATATTGGTTGCCCTGCTTTTAGATATAATTATATTGACGTTTTTACCCTTATTTTATAATATTCATTCTCGCGTGCCAACCCAAATGCATGACATTGGGGACTGGGCCCCGATCCAACAACATGCCTATCGAGTGAAGCCTGAAAAGAGAGAGAAGCTCCGCAGTGAGGTGGAATGTTACTACGGATATTGCAGGTGTTGGTTGCTGATTGTCACAAGGGTGGGCAATCAGCAAGTTTTGCGTTTAGCCAGTGTGGCAACCAAGGATTACAATTTATTTTGATTGCATGTTTTTCCCGTATTGGAGATTAGAATTACAATTTATTTTGTTCCAAAGGGACGAGTGTTGAAGAACTTGGTGAGTTCTAGAAGCTAGTGTTGTCCTAAGGGGGAAGGTGTTACAGGCTTTGGTTTTTCCATTTATGTTTTGAGGTTGGACTTTCCGCACATAGGACACACTGATTGGTGTCACCTCATTAGTCAGTATGTGTTACACCTGTGCTGGCTTGTCCATCTCTTTAGTGGGAAGGTGTTTCAAGTCAAGAAATGGAACGGCAAGGCTGTGTTCAACCACCTCAAGCCCCTGGTAGAGCCGGGGGTGGTGTTTACCACACCTTCAGCATGCTGGAAAAGTGGGATCTATCCATTTGTTTCAGTTTTCAGTTGTTCAATCCTTTGACATATTGTTGAGTTTAACAAATGCACTCCGTTGTTTGAAAAGTGATACTAAAATTACATACCATAGTGGAAAATATACTGAATTTACACTAAGATGGATCAAGATATGTTGCTTTTTCACATTTGTTCATTGGTTTTGCAAGAGTCTGTTGATTGGTTGGTCATTGGATTCATAATGTTTAAATCAAGCTTTATTTATACAGCACATTTCAGACATGGATGCAACACAATGGCATCACAGGAAAAAACAATGAAAATAAACAAATATTTAATACAAACAAGAGAAAAAACAGAATAACTGAAACTAAACTGGAAGACTAATGAGCATTCTAAGTAAATGTCATCGATTTAAAATATTAACAATTCACTGCAATATCCAACCCAAAATATCTTGTCTTACTCCATTGTTTGATGTTACGTTCTCCAGCAAGAAAACCATAAATGTCCCTCAAACAGAAGAGGGAACTAACAACAACAACAACAACCAAAACTAAACAGGTTTTAGGATGGGCTCTGAAAGAAACTGAGGGTGTCCACTGAAAGTTGACTAGTAACAACAACTGGGACCTAAAAGACACCCACCATGAGACCCACTAAATCTGCCCAAGAGGCAAACAAAAGAAAAACCCACACCAAACTTAAAGACAGGAAGCAAACCAAAAAAAGATGGCGCAACTAAAGGTGTTGACTCTCCACATCTATCAAGACGACTGGAGCACTGGGCCAGACACTCTTAAATAGAACCTGGACCAGCTAAGGAAAAACACCTTCCTACTAACGAGATGGACAAGCCAGCACAGGTGTAACACATACTGACTAACAAGGTGACACCAATCGGTTCTCCCTACATGCTAATGAGCTATACGTGCTAACGTCCAACCTCAAAACCAAAGCCTGTAACACCTCCCCCTTAAGACAACAAATATATCCTATATTTTTGTTGGACAAGTTTCCTCACCACCAACAGAAAACAATTTCCATTTCACATTATAATCAACTACAATGCTTCACCAATATAAACACGGTGTCTACTGTCAACATTTTAAAATGTAAATTATTTTTTCCCCCACTAGCTTCTTAGAACTCTCGTCTTCCTAAAACTCACTAGATTCGAAAACTCCCGTCCCCTTGAAACGAGCCCAAACAAAACTAATCTCAATACAAAAAAAAAACGTGCAGTCAAAATAAATTGTGATCCATGGCAACGCACTGGCTAAACGCAAAACACAAAACATTTTGACTGCCCACCCTTGAGACAATCAGCAAGCAAGTTGTCCTTACCACAGACATGTCTGATTTCAAGAGGACTCCTGCAATATCCGTAGTAACTTTCAGTTTTAATGTGTCCAATCAATAACCAATATGCAGAAACAGTTTGGGATCAATTGAAAACCTAAACATAAAATGGGCTATATACACAAACATCTGCCACAATAATAATATTACTTGTAATTTTTAAAACAAGCACCTTTTAAAATGCACAAGCACCAAAAATGCTGTTGTTTTGACAAGTAGCAATAAATCACTTATCGATTAGGGGGAAATCAGGCTGTGCCTGCTGTTGAAACTAACAACTAAAAAACACATGGAAATGTCATTTCAAAATCATTTGTGCGAGAGAAGGGAGCTGAGGTTGCACGTCCTGTTAAAACTAACAACTCAAAAACCACACGGAATATGGCAATAATGTGTACATCCCTGGTTAGAGGACAACTTGTAGAAAACAGATCGCTACATTTTGAAGTGTTGCATTTTGATTCAAGTGAGCCACCAACATGGTAAGTGTAACAACTCTTTTTTTGTTAGTCACTTTTTGTTAAATCTCATAAATAGTACTCTTTCAATTCAGAGCCTGGATTTCCCCCCTGAGGCTAATATCCATGTCATGCTGAAATCAATAGACTCCTAGTACAGTGTTAAAACGTTCTACATTGTAACATTAATTCATTGATATTATGAAACAACTCCATGTATTTTCTAATAATTGATATGAGATTGTTTATCAGATCTCTGGTCACTGCTATAAAATGTCACTCCTGTGTGTTCTCTGGGTTACTCTCAGACTGCTAAATTGAACAAAACTATTCCCACATTGATTACAGCTATAAGATTTCTCTCCTGTGTGTGATATCAGGTTGGTTGAATGAGTGAAACTCTTCCCACATTGATCACAGCTATAAGATTTATTTCCTGTGTGTGTTCTCTGGTGTGATATCAGGTTGCTTATCTGAGTAAGGGAACACCCCCCTGAAATGGACAACAATGAATGGGAAGTCATTGGCACTGGACAAACCATATACACGGTGTCCAATACCACTCAATTCGGCGTCGTTTCGTTCAAAGTTGATTGCAAATGCCATATGGCAAATGCCAGTTGTAACACTTTAAAAATCCAACAGGTGGCGAGCGCGCTCCACCGTGGTTTTTCAAATTGCAAATGCAACACAAGTCAACATCCAAAAGCAAAATTTTGAAAAAGTGAGAAAAAAATTCAAAAACCTAGCAACCCCTTAAAAAAGTGCTTTCTGGACCGTTCTTTTATTTTTTTTTATACTTGTGCATAAGGCTGTTGTTTTGTCCATTTGCAATATGATTTCATAGGAAGTCAAAGTCAAAAGTCACTTTTTTGGGGGCCAAATTGTCATAAGAAATTTGACATGCTCAGAAATGCAAAATTGACCGGCCTGATGAACTCGGGATGGCCGGGCAGTGATAGTTGTTCCTTTCCGTCACTCATTGTGTTGATTTCATCATGTCCATTTGTTGATGTTTTTTTCACTATAGAATCATATTGCAAATGCACGTGCATTTGCAATATGTTTCAATGGGCATTTACCATCACGAATTTGGCATGCTCAAAAATCCTGCAGAAATGCGACATTGACTGACCTGATGAATTCAGGATGGCCGGGCAGTGATAGTTGTTCCTTTCCATCATGTCCATTTGTTTGTTTTCTCACTTTTGCAAATTCACTGTGCATTTACAACATGGTTCAATGGGCATTTACCATCACGAATTTGGCATGCTCAAAAATCCTGCGGGAATGCTAAATTGACTGGCCCGATGAACTCGGGATGGCTGGGCAGTGATTCTGGTTCCTCTCCATCGCTCGTTAGGGTTGATTTCAGAATGTCACTTTGGTGATGGTACCTCACTGTTTAAACATATTGCAAATGGACAAGAATAACCAGCAAGTCACCGTCCATTAGTCAATTAGATATCATTCTGACACCAAACTGATACAAACTGACACCAAACCCACTTTTTCCAACTCGTTTAGTAGCCAACTATCACATACTTTAGAGCTGGCCCGAAATTCACAATGCCTTCTGTTCAAACCAAAAAAAAAGTAAAACACATAGTTACGTTCTAGCTGCGGGTCCAGTTCTGATGTTATGTGTAGGCCTAGCTGAGGCGACCCCGAATCCCAAGTTTTGGCTCGATAGGTCATTTGGTGCCCGAGCAAGACCCTAATTGGTGCTGAAAATCCACTTTTTTCCATGCCTTGCTATGACGTCCTTGAATGAGCAATCGGACAGAAACGTTGGGGTCCGTCTATATGGGCCGAGGCGGTCGCAATGCACCTAGTCTTGCGACTCTGGGACATTTCAAAATGTCGTCATTTTCGTGATGCAAAAATGAAGTTATTGCAAATATATGAGGCTGTTTCTCGGTCCGAGAACCTTCTAGAGCCAACTAACTCACCACGCACTATCGACCTGAGGTCTAGAACAGGTTTCTAAAGTTTCGGAACTCTAGGTCTGACGGTACTTTGAAAGTTCCAACAAGGTTAACTAATGCAGGCAGTGTATGTCTCTACGCACCCAAATGTGTCCCTCCTTCCAAGCTGTGCTTGTGTGTGATTTAGTTTTTCTTTGAAATTTTATGGGAAAAATGACTGATTTACAGTTCATGGGGGTTGCCTAATCACACATATGAAGTTTTGGAAAGATCTGACTTTTTTAACCCTTCGAAACAGACCTGTGACACCAATTATGGCACTTCCGGTTGGCACAGGAAGCTATAATTAAACACATATCCTCATTGGGGTATGCTTTTACAGAATCCTGAGTTTTAAGTCTTTACGTTAAGAACTGATTGATTTACACAGGGTTGAATGCACTATTTCTATCAAACTGCAGGTTGGGTATGGATATACACTTTTTGGGTGAATTTAACCACTTCCGGTTGCTCCAGGAAGCTTAGAATTGACACAGGTAGACCTCATAGTGGCCTGATGGATTGGCATTGAAGACAGGTTCCTAAGGCATTATTAACCCTCATAGGCTCCAGGTTGAATTTAGGGGAGCAGGCAATGTATTCCTATGGGGAGAGATGTCATTGTAATCTGTGAGATCAAAAAACCCTGTTTTACTATTAAGGGTTAATGCCACACGGTCAAGGTTAGGCTTGCACAGATCGGGAGGACTTAGGAACATTCCTGTGGTTGAATTGTCCTTCTAAACCTAACGGTTCCACCGCTGTCCCCCAAAAGCCCCTGAAATTTAGGGCCAAGCCTCATTTTGAGCCTGCTTTTTTTCACTGTTGTTGCATTCAGAGCGAGCTACAGTCAAGCGGGGCGTCTCGTTGAACTCGGCACAGTCTGGAGACTATGGTGATGCCATTTTTAGTGTTGATTTCAGAATGCCATTTTGGTGATGGTCCCTCTTCGTTTAAAACCTGTTAGAGATCGGGCTACTTTTTTCAACATTCTGTTAAAAATCGCGCAACATTTCAACGTCCTGCTACTCATGCCAGGAATATAGTATATGCATATGATTAGTATGTGTGCATAGAAAACACTCTGAAGTTTCTAAAACTGATTCAATGATGTCTGTGACTATAACAGAACGTGTTCTGTGGTCAAAATCGCAAGGAAACCTGATCACAAAATCGACTGAGAAAAAATCAATCCGCCAGTCTCTGTATTGTCTATTGGAATGAATAATAGTTAAGGATGGGATTACAGTTCCTACAACTTCCACACGATGTTGCCAGTGTTGTGATTTCGATGCAACTAAATCCTTGGTCAGATGAGTAATAGGCACATCCGGTCTTCAGGTACACAGCTGGAAAAAATGGAAGCGGAAAAGTGGACTACGTTTTCCAAACTTGTGCCTATTGAATACAGATTGCTCCGTGATCAATTTGATCGTTTATTAACGTTTACTAATACCTAAAGTTGGATTACAGAAGTAGTTTGAAGTGTTTTGTCAAAGTTTATAGGCAACTTTTTTAATTTAAAAAAATAACGTTGCGTTTAAAAATGGTGTTTTTCCTGGATCTGACGGTCTTCATAAATGGACATTTTGGGTATACAAGGACCGATTTAATCGAAAAAAAGACCCAATTGTGATGTTTATGGGACATATAGGAGTGCCAACAAAGAAGCTCGTCAAAGGTAATGAATGTTTTATATTTTATTTCTCCGTGTTGTGTAGCGCCGGCTACGCTAATTCTTTTGTTTACGTCCCCTTCTGGTATTTTGGGGTGTTGCATGCTATCAGATAATAGCTTCTCATGCTTTCGCCGAAAAGCATTTTAAAAATCTGACTTGTTGGCTAGATTCACAACGAGTGTAGCTTGAATTGAGTACCCTGCATGTGAGTTTTAATGAACGTTTGAGTTTTAACGAGTGCTATTAGCATTTGGCGTAGCGCATTTGCATTTATTGTTGGCAAGGTGGGACGCTTGCCTGTCGGGTTGCCCAGAGAGGTTAAACATATTGCAAATGTACAAAAGTCAACTAGCAAGTCAGTGTCCATCAGTCAATTAGATGTCATTCTGACACCAAACTGATACCAATTGACACCAAACCCACTTTTTCCAACTCATTTAGAAGCCAACTATCACATATTTCAGAGCATGTCCATAATTCACAGCGCCTTCAGTTTAAAACATAATAAAAACGTAAAACACATAGTTACGTTCTAGCTGCGGGTCCAGTTCGGACATTATATGTAGGCCTATGTGAGGCGACCCCAAATCGTCTCGATAGGTCATTCGGTGCCTGAGCAAGACCATAATTGGTGCTGAAAATCCACTTTTTTCCATTCCTTGCTACATGGTCCTTGAATGAGCTATCGGACAGGAACATTGGGGTCCGTCTCTATGGGCCGAGCCGGTTTCAATGCACATAGTCTTGCGTCTCTGAGACTTTTCTAAATGTCGTAATTTTCGTAATGGTCAAAATGAATTGAAGTCATTGCAAATGTACAAGGCTGTTTCTCGGTCCGAGAACCTTCTAGAGTCAACTAACTCACCACGCACTATCGACCTGAGGTCTAGAACAGGTTTCTAAAGTTTCAGAACTCTAGGTCTGACGGTTCTTTTTTAGCTCGAACAAAGGTAACTATTGCAGGCACTGTCTGTCTCTACGCACCCCACTGGGTCCCTCCTGCCAAGCTGTGTGTGTGTGTGTGATTTAGTTTTTCTTGAAAATTTTATGGGAATCATGACTGATTTACAATTCAGGGGGGTTGCCTAATCACACATATGAAGTTTTGGAAAGATCTGACTTTTTTAACCCTTCGAAACAGCCCCTGTGATACCAATTATGGCACTTCCGGTTGGCACAGGTAGCTATAAGTAAAGACATATCCTCATTGGGGTATGCCTTTACAGAATCCTGAGTTTTAAGTCTTTACGTTAAGAACTGAGTTATTTACGGAGGGTTTAGTGAGTGTGTGTTAAAAAACTATTTTTGAACATCACCAATTTAACATTGTAAGATTTCTCTTAAATTACGATAGATAAATGGCTGGTTCTTTTTTATTGACACCGGAGGCTCCTTTACTTTGACGTGAAGTGGAAAAATTATTGCTCTATTTTCATTTTGGACCTTTAATCCCAGAAAAATGGCCATAACTCAAAAACCGTTGAGGCCTAGACGCCATCTTGTTCGGAGCCAACTGCCCATTATGCCAAACCTATGCTCACCAAGTTTCGGCTTCGAAATATTTTCCGTTTTGGAGATAAGGCCACGTCGTGATTCGTGATGTTTTGTACATTTGCAATATGATTGCGTATGCCCTCTTGTGGGATTTACCGGGACAGCGGAAAAATGACCAAAATTTGATTATTTTATAAACCGGAAACCGAATGTCCGAGAGAGTTCGTTTGATGACTTCCCGGTAGATCCGGCCCTGCCGCACGTTCCGACGCCATCCACGAATTTTACAAACGTTTTTGGACATCTGGTAAGGGACCATTCATTTGCAATATGGACTTTCTCACTAACCATATGGCGAATGTCAAAATGTTCCCTTAATGTATGCAATGAAACTACGCATTTAAAAAAATGTTGTTTGCACTTCAATTCTAAAACTAAGCTGGTAATCAGAGAATGGTTTTGATACATCGACCTCTGGGTTTTGTGCCCTGCACACTTCCGCTGCACCACTCTGCTTTCAGACACTCCAGATGTGACTTGAACACACAATTTCACACAATCCATTAGGCCACTGGGGCACTGTCTACCTTTCACAACCATTACAAACTGATAGAAGGAGTAAAAACAATGTGTAATGGATGGCATTGACACATGCCCATGAAATTACGCTATCTTTTTTCTGTTTGCATTTCATTTTTTTTAAAGACTGATTAGCAGAGTATGGTTTTGATCAATCGACCGCTATGGGCCCAGCACGCTTTCGCTGCAACACTCTGCTTTCAGCCATTTCAGAAAAGACTAAAACTCACAATCCATGGCTCAGGAGGCCAGTGTCTTAGGCCACTTTTTTTCTTTGTAATCAGTATGACCTATACGAACTGATGGAAGAGGTGTAAAAAAATGTATAATGGCAATTACACATGCAATGAAACTACACTTTTTTGTTCGCATTTCAATGCTAAAAATAAGCTGGTTAGCAGAGAATGGTTTCGATATATCAACCTCTGGGTTTTGGGCTCAGCACGCTTCCGCTGCGCCACTCTGCTTTCAGCTACCGTAATTGCTAAACTATTAAGCGCACCCGAATATAAACCACACCCACTGAATTATTAAAAAATATGTATTTTGTACATAAGTAAGCCGCACATGTCTATAAGCCGCAGGTGCCTACCGGTACATTGAAACAAATGAACTTTACACAGCCTTTAAACGAAACACGGATTGTAACAAAAATAAATAGGCTTTAACGAAACACGGCTTGTAACAAAAATTAAACAGTACCCTCCCAAGAAAGTCATTGGTCACTATCTTCCTCCTCCTGTGCACCGAATCCACTGAAGTCATCTCCTTCGGTGTCGGAGTACAATAGCCTCAGAATTGCTTCATCCGATGTTGGATCGCCGCCCTCTTCAACACGCAGCAGTCCAGCCTTTCGAAATCTGTTGATGATAGTGGATTTTTTGACAATGCTCCATGCTGTCAGCAGCTCTATTTCCTTTTCCAACAGCCAGATCGATCGCCTTCAACTTGAAAGCTGCATCATATGCATATCTCCGTGTCTTTGCCATGATGAGGGTGACAAAATGACTACCGTAATCAGAATGATGGGAAGTTTGAGCGCGCTCGATTTACGTCACTTTATGTGACGGTGCTCAGTTTTTTGGCGGCATGCATCTTGTGAAAGCGGGAAAAATCCATAAATTAGCCGCGTCATTGTATAAACCGCGAGGTTCAACGCATGGGAAAAAAGTAGCAGCTTATAGTCCAGAAATTACGGTACTTCAGAAAAGACTAGAACTCAAAATCCATGGCTTAGGAGGCCAGTGTCTTAGGCTACTTTTGTTCGTTGTAATCAGTATGACCTATACGAACTGATGGAAGAGGTATAAAAAAATGTATAATGGCAATTACACATGTAATGAAACTACGCATTTTTTTTGTTCGCACTTCAATGCCAAAAACAAGCTGATTAGCAGAGAATGGTTTCGATCCATCAACCTCTGGGTTATGGGCCCAGCACGCTTCCGCTGCGCCACTCTGCTTTCAGTCACTTCAGAAAGGACTAGAACTCACAATCCATGGATTAGGAGGACAGTGTCTTCGGCCACTTTTGTTCTTTGTAATCAGTATGACCTATACGAACTGATGGAAGAGGCATGGCAATTACACAAGCAATGAAACTATAATTTTTTTTTTGGTTCGCACTTCAATGCTAAAACTAAGCTGGTTAGCAGAGAATGGTTTCAATATTTCGACTTCCACCGCGCCACTCTGCTTTCAGCCACCCCAGATGGGACTTAAACCCACAATTCCTGGCTTAGGTGCCATTTGGACACTGGGGCACTGTCTATCTTTCACAACCATTGCGAACTGATAGAAGCAGTAAAAACAATGTGTAATGGATGGCCCATGAAATTACGCATTATTTTTTTCTGTTTGCATTTCATTTTTAAAAACAGACTGTTTAGCAGAGGATGGTTTCGATCCATTGACCTCTGGGTTATGGGCCCAGCACACTTCCCCTGCGCCACCCTGCTTTCAGCCATTTCAGAAAAGACTAAAACTCACAATCCATGGCTCAGGAGGCCAGTGTCTTAGGCCTGTTGGGGAATAATCTGAATTAGTTTGTAACATAGGTAAGATGTTTTATATTCATCATATGTTTTTAAGTTACTTCTCATCAGAATGTTTATTTTTGTATAATACTGTGGCGGGGTTGCAGTTATCTGGTCTCTGTCAGGACTAAGCTGCTTGTGCGGCAGAGAGGGGAGAGGTCAAGCGTGTATCTCTTGGCTCCACAATGTCTGTGTGCCAGTCAATGTGTCTCTGTGATCTTGTCATGGAGGGGTGGATTTGATATATTGCCTGTTGATATAAGGATTTGTTTATGGTTCTGAGTTTGAGAAAAGAACATAGTTTAGAAGACAAAGCTGAACGATAAATTATGGCCAATGCTGTCTGGCTTTGTGTGTCTTTGCTATAAAGGATCTCAGTTGCAATGTGGAAGGGACTCTCAGAGAATTCATTTATAGACACTGAATTGATCTGAGAGTCACAGGGTTGTGATGGAGCTCATATAATTAAAGATGGACTTTGTGATAAACTTTGACTTGTGTGTGGTTTGCTCTCATAATTTGGTAAATACAGGAAATTTCCATGACATTTGGCGACGAGGAGGGGATGTCTTCACTCGGTGACCGTTCCTGACGATCTAGGTAAATAAATTGTGCACGAGGGATCCCCTAAACTTGGGATTTTAGGGAAACCACACTTCGGGAACGAAGCAGATGGACCAACCTTTGATCTGAGAGGAAGCGAGCCGAGTGGATACCACATATCGAACTGAGTTTTTTTTAAAGAAAAAGGTGAGCGAACCACACAGATTTGAAGTCGAGTTTTTTAATTATGCCTGTTACGTATACTCTGAGCGTGAATTCCTTGGCGGTGTAAGCAGGGCCGAGTCAGGGGAGAGTAATCTGAGGGTTTGTGGACTCAAAAGATACTCTGCCACTGTCCGGTTGCGAGTGACCAAGAGCCGTCCTGACACTGAATTGATCACAGTGGGGATTTGGTGCGGTCTGTCGGGGGTGAGGGGCCAAAGGGACTGAGTATTTCTAGGTGAAAACACAACATTTGGTGAAGCCCTATTGGAAGAAGGACCTGTGTGATTGTCTAAGTGACCCTCAGATGTGGTGAATTCCAATTATTTTAAATGTGCTAGCCAGGTATGCCTTGGGTTACTCTGTGTAATAGATATTAGTTGTCGGACCGTTCTGTGTGAGCAGGGTAGGCTTGACTCTGTGTGGGCAAACCTTTTTATGTTCTGATGTTCTGTGTGGACGTCTGACCAGTTCTGTGTGAACATCTGACCAATCCTGTGTGGGTGATCCTTAAAGTTCTGTGTGAGTACCTAAGATTTCTTAAGTTTTATATGGATTCCGTGAATTATTTGAAATTATGATACATTGTATGTGTGTATAATCAATTACTAGAGATTTGATAAAGTAATGCTGAGAATGATTAGATACAATTTAAACCACCCATTCGTAGACGTACGTAGGTTTTGAGTTGGTATCTTAAATGGATAATTTGATAAAGATGAGGTTTTAAGCACTATTAAAATAATCTACAAAATCTGGGAAATTGAGCTCTAGAAACTGATTAGAGTGTGTCCACTAACGATGTAACTATAAAACGCATATTGGATTATCTCCGTCTGGGTGAAACATTTAAAATTAAACTGCCCTTAAGGTCTGATCATGTTATATTTTTTCTTCCCAGTATGAGAGAAGTTGCGGGATTTATTGAATAAACTGAATAAAGTTAGTGAGAATTAAGAGGGAATCTCAATGAAATTTATAATGTCGTACAAAGCCTAAGGTTTTCCATCAAACTAATTATCATTGCGTGATTAATGTGATGTAGTAAAGTAATTTAAATACGTTGCATAAGTAAACATAATCTACTTTAATTAAAAGACGCAATATCTGTTTCCTAGTCATTAACTGTCAATTTTATTCTTTGATAGCTAATTTATTCATTTGGCATTTGAGAATCAAAGCTGGAGTAACGCTTGTACATTTAGATTTGGGCAATTTTTTTTCTGGGAATTGCCGATAGTGACGTGTCTTGATTTTATTTGTAAATTAGGTTTATTTGCATTGAATCTCAGTCAATTAGTATAGTGGGTCAGTGGTAGAATTCTTGCCTGCCATGCGGGAGGCTGGGGTTCAGTTCCCTGTCAAAGTGCTGGCTGAATTCTGAGTTTTTGATTGTAAATAATCTATTTGTATGTTTTGCCTGGAAAGTTATGGTCGCTAGTGTTTGTATAAGATATAAACTGAACGTTTTAATAGGCTGTCTGGTTCAAATTGATAGAAGGGATAAATTGAACGTTTATCAATAGATTGTTTAGGTTAAATTGATCGACTAAATTCAACTTAAAATAATAGCGAAGCGAATTCTGATGCAAGACGATGTCTGTTCACTAAATTAACTGCTGGAATAATGTATTGAGAATTGAGTCGTATTTAAATTACTGTATCAATAAAGAAGACAGTTACCTAAGTTAAATAAATTCTGAATAATAGCGGAGAGAGAATGGCGATAGAAAGTGATTACCGAAATGTTTTTCATTCTTATAGATTGACTGACGCATGTTATAATTTTGGCGCTGCATGTGCTATTTTTAAAGAAATAGGATACACTTCATAAGTGTGAAGAGCAAAGAGAAGAGGAAGTTATAAAGTTGGGTTTTAAATCTTACATAGAGGTAAGGAAAAACGTTGAAATGAAAGGGGTTATATATTTTTGCCCAATGGGAAAAAAGGAATAGGGTAAGTTGAGCTGAAAGTACGAAAGGGAGTTAGTTGCTATGTTGACTACTAATTGTCAGGGTAAGTTGCTGGAGGCAGGTAGATTGTTGTAGAATAACGTAAATTTGCGTTAATAGTTTGAATATACAATAACCTTACTCTAATTGTTTTGACCGTTGTTCAGGTACACTCTTTTTCTGTACTACTAGCAGTACAATTTTGATTGCGAGATGTTGATTGGGTTTTATTTGGCTGTAAGAAAGAGAGATCTGAAAGTTGTGAGAATAGATTCTGATGGTTATTGATTCTTGGTTTGATTGTTTACGTAACACCAGTTAATTTGAGCAGAAAAGTTAATGTAGTCTAATATTATAGTATGTTTCCATTATGTGGAACAATGTCAGGTCATTAAAGGTGATTGCTGGATTGAGTAGTATGAGAGCCTGTTGGCAGATGACTGAATGGGTATGAATGTTGAAAAGCAAGATTGGGCCAAACTAGTAAACTAATATGTTAAGCGGGGAGTATCATAGATTTTAATTATAGTGTTGTTACCGCAATAGTCAAAACAATTTCATATGTTTTGGGAAATTAGCTAGGTTGAATTTGGTTATTTGAGTTCCTTTATTATTTGCTTTTTAAAAGAAAGGTTGGAATCAAGTATGATGCCTTGGCACTTAAAATCAGATATCACCAGGAGCTTTTTCCATCAGTAGTTGTTTTTTGAGAAACATGCAGACTGTGTTTTATTTTATTGAGATGTAAACATGAGTCTCTGAGCAATTTTGTCATCTGAACCATTATAGTAGTAAGTTCTTGTGTAGTTTGTTATTTGCATGAATTTATCACTGTATCATCTGCATACATTGGAACTTCAGACCCTGTACAGAGTAAAGGAAGATCATTAATGGATGTGCTGAACAGTATTGACCTTTGGGGAATGAAAGCTTTGTGGATATGAGTGGGAAAAAATAATAAGTTTGTTTTGATTTTTACGCTGATGAGACAGCGCCGACTTTTGAAAGATTTTAGATTTGTTTAAAAAAAATCAGGATCGGTTTTTACTAAATTTCTATCAACAGGTTGAAATTGTTAGATTGCTGATTAAAGTTTTTTTTAAATTTGCTTATGGATGGTTTGTTTTAGGAGTTTGATTTAACTTAATTAAATATTGTATCATACATATACATTGATGTTGATTAAAACTTATGTTTAATGATTTGAGGTACAGTGGAATTATCATTAGGTTTGGTTTATAGTTCACCTTTGAATTTCTGAATCGATGTAGTGTAATGAATACTAAAAAATGGGTATTTCACTGTCTCTCTTTGGAATGTTTCCAGGGACTATACTCTTGGGGAGAGTGAGTGACATTGAGGCCATAAACTACCACATTTAAAAGGGCCTGGAAGTTGTTTGTTTTAGTGCAAAGGTATTATAAAGGGGCACTCATCACATGGGATTTTAATGAGTTTTTATTTTCTGAGTTTTCATTACACACGCACATTCTTTTGATAAAGGAATGTTCTGGGAACATGGAAATACAAAAATGTTGGAACAAGTTGACTATTGTTTGCAATTTGTTTAATATAGTGAAAAACACTGCTTTGAAGGGTTTTGTATGACCTATGACCTTCTGATGACTTTCCGTTCTGGCTTGATCACCCGCATTGGAAAGCCATTTGGATAATGAATTTATGGTCATTTGTAATACTGCTTTCAAGATAATTTGTGTAATTGGTAAATATGTTTCTTAGCCATATTTGTAATTTGGACTGTCTAAGGGTACCTTTCACAACCATTACAAACTGATTTTAAAGAAGAACAGTAAAAACAATGTGTAAAACATAATGGATGGCAATTGACACATGCCCATGAAATAACGTATAAACCAATTTGAAAGAATAGTTTCGATAGAATGTTTTTTTTCTGTTTGCATTTCATTTTAAAAGTAAAAACAGACTGAACTAAATGAGCAGAGTGATGGTTTCATGGAAGAGATAATCCATCAAAACTAACTCTGACAAAGGCGTTAAGGGCCCACTTCTACCGAGAAAAAAAAGCTGAACGATAAATTATGGCCAATGCTGTCTGGCCTTTGTTATAAAGGATCTCAGTTGCTTTCAGATAATTCAACTTCAGAAAAGACAAAAACTCACAATCAATCCATGGCTTAGGAGGCCAGTGTCTTAGGCTACTTTTATTTTTTGTAATCAGTATGACCTCATAGGAACTGATGGAAGAGGTATCAAAAAAAAATGTATAATGTCAATGACTGGAAACATGCAATGAAAAGACTGCATCACTCTTTTAAAACTTTTTTGTTCGAGTGTCTTATCCATCAAATGCTAAAAATTAGCTGGTTAGCAGAGAATGGTTTCGATCCATCAAGCTTTGGGTTATGGGTCCAGCACACTAGGAACTGATGGAAGAGGTATAAAAAAATGTATAATGTCAATGACACATGCAATGAAAAGACGCATTTTTTAAAATTTTTGTTCCACTGATCCATCAAGCTTTGGGTTATGGGTCCAGCACACTTCCACTGCGCCACTTTGCTTTCAGACAGCTCAGAAACCCCCAGCTGGTTAGCAGACAATGGTTTCGATCCATCGACGTTTAGGTTATGGGCCCAGCACACTTCTGCTGTGCCACTCTGCATTCAGCCAGTACAGAACAGACTCGAAATCACAATCCATGGCTAAGGAGGCCAGTGTCTCAAGCCACTTTTGTTCTTTGTAATCAGTATGACCAACATGAACTGATGGAAGAGGTATCAAAAAATGTATAATGGCAATGACACATGCAATGAAACTACACATTTTTGGGGGGTTCGCACTTCAATACTAAAAATAAGCTGGAAAGCAGAGAATGGTTTCGATATATCAACCTCTGGGTTTTGGGAAAAGCACACTTCCGCTGCATCACTCTGCTTTCAGCCGCATCACTCTGCTTTCAGCCACCCCAGATGGGACTTCAACCCACAATTTCTGGCTTCGGAGGCGAGTGTCTTATCCATTAGGCAACTGGGGCACTGTCTACCTTTCACAACCATTACAAACTGATAGAAGCAGTAAAAACAATGTGTAATGGATGGCAATGACACATGCCCATGAAATAACGCTTTCTTTTTTCTGTTTGCATTTCATTTTAAAAAACAGACTGATGAGCAGAGGATGGTTTCAATCCATCAACCTCTGGGTTATGGGCCCAGCACGCTTTCGCTGCGCCACTCTGCTTTCAGCAACTTCAGAAAAGACAAAAACTCACAATCAATCCATGGCTTAGAAGGCCAGTGTCTTAGGCTACTTTTATTTTTTGTAATCAGTATGACCTATAGGAACTGATGGAAGAGGTATAAAAAAATGTATAATGTCAATGACACATGCAATGAAAAGACGCATTTTTTAAAAATTTTGTTCGCACATCAATGCTAAAAATTTGCAGGTTAGCAGAGAATGGTTTCGATCCATCAAGCTTTGGGTTATGGGCCCAGCACACTTCCACTGCGCCACTTTGCTTTCAGACAGTTCAGAAACCCCCAGCTGGTTAGCAGAGAATGGTTTCGATCCATCGACCTTTAGGTTATGGGCCCAGCACACTTCCGCTGTGCCACTCTGCATTCAGCCAGTACAGAACAGACTCGAAATCACAATCCATGGCTCAGGAGGCCAGTGTCTCAAGCCACTTTTGTTCTTTGTAATCAGTATGACCAACATGAACTGATGGAAGAGTTATAAAAAAAATATATATAATGGCAATTACACATGCAATGAAAGTACGCAGTTTTTTTTTTTTGTTCGCACTTCAATGCTAAAAATAAGCTGGTTAGCAGAGAGTGGTTTCAATCAATCGACCTCTGGGTTATGGGCCCAGCACTCTTCCACTGCACCACTCTGCTTTCAGTCACATCAGAAAAGGTTAGAACTCACAATCCATGGCTTAGGAGTCCAGCGTCTTTGGCCACTTTTGTTCTTTGTAATCAGTATGACCTATACGAACTGATGGTAGAGGTATAAAAAATGTGTAATGGCAATGACACATGCAATGAAACTACGCATTTTTTGACATTTTTGTTTGCACTTCAATGCTAAAAAGAAGCTGGGTAGCAGAGAATGGTTTCGATCCATCTACCTCTGGGTTATGGGCCCAGCACTCTTCCGCTGTGCCACTCTGCTTTCAACCATTTGAGAAAAGACTAAAACTCACAATCCATGGCTCAGGAGGCCAGTGTCTTAGGCTACTTTTGTTCTCTGTAATCAATATGACCTACACAAACTGATGGAAGAGGTATAAAACTATGTATAATGGCAATTACACATGCAATGAAACTACGCATTTAAAAAAAAATTGGTTTCGATATATTGACCTCTGGGTTATGGGTCCAGCACGCTTCCGCTGCGCCACTCTGCTTTCAGTCAGTTCAGAAAAGACTAGAACTCACAGTCCATAGCTTAGGAGGCCAATGTCTTAGGCTACTTTTGTTCTTTGTAATCAGTATGACCTATATAAACTGATGGAAGAGGAAAAAAACGTATATTGGCACTTACATGGAAAAAAGACAGAGCCGGCAGGCTGTGTGTCCTAGGCAGCAATGTAAGAGTAACGCTACAATGAAGTGGAAAAGACCTGTCTGCATGCAAAACAAGAAGAAGAAGACGAAAGTGTCTGGTAAATCACAGAGTGAAGGACAACTCCAAGGATCAACTGTACCACTTTGACTCTATGGACACCAGACTCACTTGAACCTGTGTTGTTTATATCTATGCAGCAATATCTGAATAAAGCACAATTACTGTACATGAACCAATCTCTTCCATTCATTTCCTTTACCAAGTACCCTCAAATGAATAAAAACAACCAAGGAGACACAGTGCAATGGGTGTGATATAGTTTATTGTAGTGACATAGAATAACACAAGCCTTGCGCACCAATGTGAACATCACATCATTGACAACATATACACAGAGCAACGTTGACCTGGCCTCGCCGCTGCTATTGCTGCTGTAAGCGCATCACCTTCCCATCCACTCTCCCCTCGTGCATTTCGTAGCTTGCAGATCCATTATTACCTTGACTACCGGGACTCCTGTCCCTAAAACTGATTATAGACTCAATACAAAATACTGTGTCCATGTGTATAGGATGCAAGTACGTTGAAATTAAATAGATTTCTTGTCAACTTTCACTTTCAACTACAACTTATATTGTACATTGGGCATAGTCTTATTTTCACCAACATTTTGCTAGGTGGGATATCCCCAATGTCACAGTTTAAAGTTGTCCAAATCAATAGTCCAAATCCAGAAGAAGTTTGTGATAAATTGAAAACCTAAACATAAAATGTACTAAATACACAAACATCTGCCACAATAATCATATTAAGTATTTATTTAAACAAGCACCTTACAAACTGCACAAGCACCAAAAACGCTAAAACGAACAGCTCAAAAACAACACGGAATCTGCAAATTGTGTACATCACTGGTTAGAGGACAACTTGTAGAAAACAGTTATATACATTTTGAAGTGTTGCATTAAATCACATATAGTACTCTTTCAATTCAGAGCCTGGATCTTTCCCCTGATGCTAATATCCATATCATGTTAAAATCAATAGAACAGGGGTAGACATTTAGGGTTCGACATTGTGACATCATTAAAATACTCCTACTACTATGTTACAACATTCTACATTATTTCACTGATGTCATGAAACAACTACTTCATGTATGTATTTTCTGATGTTTGATCAGAGATCTTTTACGAGGGTATCTCATTTCACACTGATCACAGCTGAAAGGTTTCTCTCCTGTGTGTGTTCTCTGGTGCATAATCAGATTGCTTGATGTTGTAAAACTCTTCCCACATTGATCACAGCTATAAGGTTTCTCTCCTGTGTGTGTTCTCTGGTGTAACTTCAGCTGGCTCGATATATTAAAACTCTTTCCACATTGATGACAGCTAAAAGGATTCTCTCCTGTGTGTGTTCTATGGTGTACCTTCAGCTGGCTAGATATAATAAAACTCTCTCCACATTGATTACAGCTAAAAGGTTTCTCTCCTGTGTGCGTTCTATGGTGTACCTTCAGCTTGCTAGAACAAACAAAACTCTTCCCACATTGAGTACAGCTATAAGGTTTCTCTCGTTTCTCTCCTGTGTGTGTTCTCTGATGTGATATCAAGTTTCTTGACTGGGTAAACCTCTTTCCACACTGAGTACAGCTAAAAGGTTTCTCTCCTGTGTGTGTTCTCTGGTGTCTCTTCAGACACCAAGAATCAACAAAACTCTTCCCACATTGAGTACAGCAAAAATATTTCTCTCCTGTGTGTGTTCTCTGGTGTCTCTTCAGACAGCTAGAAAGAACAAAACTCTTCCCACATTGAGTACAGCTATATGGTTTTTCTCGTTTATCTCCTGTGTGTGTTCTCTGATGTGATATCAGGCTTCTTGACTGGGTAAAGCTCTTTCCACATTGATTACAGCTAAAAGATTTCTCTCCTGTGTGTGTTCTCTGGTGTCTCTTCAGACAGCTAGAACGAACAAAACTCTTCCCACATTTGGTACAGCCAAAAGGTTTCTCTTCAGTGTGAATTCTTTGATGTATTTTAAGTTTCACTGAGGAGTTTAATATTTTCCCACAGTCAGAGCAGCAGTGAGATTTCTTCCCTGTAGGTCTCTGCAGGTGTTTATTGAGGAGTTCTGATGTGGAGAGACTCTTCTCTGCCTCATGAGCATCATGATGTTGGTGAGGCTCCCCAGAGGATCCACAATAGTCCCGTATCTGTCCTGTGTGAACAAATAAGTCAGACAGATGGTTAAATGCCCACAACAGCAGAAATCCACTGTATATTTGAGGTAAAAAGGGATAACCAGAGAGTACCCATGAAGTTGTACAACAATTGACATCTGTTAAATGATTTGACAATCTATCTTAAGACAGTCAAGACGTAAGCAGTGTGCCAAATTACTTTTGGCCTCCAATATAGGCCCATTTCCATTTCTGCAGCGATGCACATGCAATTTGGTTGCAGAAACTCCTCCATGCTAATGAGAAAACCACTAGTTATGGATGTAGTATATCTGCAAGGAGCAAAAATGGTGAGCGAAGATTATCGTTTTTCACAATGTATTCTGAATATTACAGCTCACTATCAGTGTAAGATCAGGAGTGCTACTCAAGGAAACTCACATTAAGCTCTGTGTCTATTCACTAATTCACCACCATGGGGGAAAACTCAGGGGAGTTCTCATAGGCTGACAGAAAAAATAGCCTCCATTTACCGGTTGCATATGAGTGCATTTCACATTACTTTTGGATTATAATTGTAAGGCTCGTTTGAATCTCCTGCTTAATATGTTTGTGTTATTGTCGCAAATCATCTGCTTTACACTTAAAAAACACTTCAACCAGTAATATGCTCTTTGGCTAGCTTTTTCATCTGCCTGACAAAAAGGGTTTGTACACTAAGTGTTTAACAAATTGGCCAATAACATCACCTATTACACACCCCTATTACAGGGGCTGAGTCACTGGCTTACTGGGGCTCTCTCATGCCGTCCCTGGAAGGGGTGCATCACCTGAGTGGGTTGATTCACTGATGTGGTCATCCTGTCTGGGTTGGCGCCCCCCCTTGGGTTGTGCCATGGCGGAGATCTTTGTGGGCTATACTCAGCCTTGTCTCAGGATGGTAGGTTGGTGGTTGAAGATATCCCTCGAGTGGTGTGGGGGCTGTGCTTTGGCAAAGTGGGTGGGGTTATATTCTTCCTGTTTGGCCCTGTAAGGGGGTGTCCTCGGATGGGGCCACAATGTCTCCTGACCCCTCCTGTCTCAGCCTCCAGTATTTATGTTGCAGTAGTTTATCTGTCGGGGGGCTAGGGTCAGTTTGTTATATCTGGAGTACTTCTCCTGTCCTATTCGGTGTCCTGTGTGAATCTAAGTGTGTGTTCTCTAATTCTCTCCTTCTCGCTTTCTTTCTCTCTCTCGGAGGACTGAGCACCAGGACCATGCCCCAGGACTACCTGACATGATGACTCCTTGCTGCCCCCAGTCCACACGGCCGTGCTGCTGCTCCAGTTTCAACTGTTCTGCCTTATTATTATTCGACCATGCTGGTCATTTATGAACATTTGAACATCTTGGGCATGTTCTGTTATAATCTCGACCCGGCACAGCCAGAAGAGGACTGGCCACCCCACATAGCCTGGTTCCTCTCTTGGTTTCTTCCTAGGTTTTGGCCTTTCTAGGGAGTTTTTCCGAGCCACCGTGCTTCTACACCTGCATTGCTTGCTGTTTGGGGTTTTAGGCTGGGTTTCTGTACAGCACTTTGAGATATCAGCTGTTGTACGAAGGGCTATATACAGTGCCTTGCGAAAGTATTCGGCCCCCTTGAACTTTGCGACCTTTTGCCACATTTCAGGCTTCAAACATAAAGATATAAAA
This sequence comes from Oncorhynchus masou masou, assembly GCF_036934945.1. Lineage (NCBI taxonomy): Eukaryota > Metazoa > Chordata > Actinopteri > Salmoniformes > Salmonidae > Oncorhynchus > Oncorhynchus masou. The sequence goes on along the minus strand of NC_088217.1, from coordinate 62,264,946 downwards.
CTGTATTTTTTTGTGAAGAATCAACAACAAGTGGGACACAATCATGAAGTGGAAGGACATTTATTGGATATTTCAAACTTTTTTAACAAATCAAAAACTGAAAAATTGGGCGTGCAAAATTATTCAGCCCCCTTAAGTTAATACCTTGTAGCGCCACCTTTTGCTGCGATTACAGCTGTAAGTCGCTTGGGGTATGTCTCTATCAGTTTTGCACATCGAGAGACTGACATTTTTTCCCATTCCTCCTTGCAAAACAGCTCGAGCTCAGTGAGGTTGGATGGAGAGCATTTGTGAACAGCAGTTTTCAGTTCTTTCCACAGATTCTCGATTGGATTCAGGTCTGGACTTTGACTTGGCCATTCTAACACCTGGATATGTTTATTTTTGAACCATTCCATTGTAGATTTTGCTTTATGTTTTGGATCATTGTCTTGTTGGAAGACAAATCTCCGTCCCAGTCTCAGGTCTTTTGCAGACTCCATCAGGTTTTCTTCCAGAATGGTCCTGTATTTGGCTCCATCCATCTTCCCATCAATTTTAACCATCTTCCCTATCCCTGCTGAAGAAAAGCAGGCCCAAACCATGCTGCCACCACCATGTTTGACAGTGGGTATGGTGTGTTCAGGGTGATGAGCTGTGTTGCTTTTACCCCAAACATAACGTTTTGCATTGTTGCCAAAAAGTTCAATTTTGGTTTCATCTGACCAGAGCACCTTCTTCCACATGTTTGGTGTGTCTCCCAGGTGGCTTGTGGCAAACTTTAAACGACACTCTTAATGGATATCTTTAAGAAATGGCTTTCTTCTTGCCACTCTTCCATAAAGGCCAGATTTGTGCAATATACGACTGATTGTTGTCCTATGGACAGAGTCTCCCACCTCAGCTGTAGATCTCTGCAGTTCATCCAGAGTGATCATGGGCCTCTTGGCTGCATCTCTGATCAGTCTTCTCCTTGTATGAGCTGAAAGTTTAGAGGGACGGCCAGGTCTTGGTAGATTTGCAGTGGTCTGATACTCCTTCCATTTCAATAGTATCGCTTGCACAGTGCTCCTTGGGATGTTTAAAGCTTGGGAAATCTTTTTGTATCAAAATCCGGCTTTAAACTTCTTCACAACAGTATCTCGGGCCTGCCTGGTGTGTTCCTTGTTCTTCATGATGCTCTCTGCGCTTTTAACGGACCTCTGAGACTATCACAGTGCAGGTGCATTTATACGGAGACTTGATTACACACAGGTGGATTGTATTTATCATCATTAGTCATTTAGGTCAACATTGGATCATTCAGAGATCCTCACTGAACTTCTGGAGAGAGTTTGCTGCACTGAAAGTAAAGGGGCTGAATAATTTTGCACGCCCAATTTTTCAGTTTTTGATTTGTTAAAAAAAGTTTGAAATATCCAATAAATGTCGTTCCACTTCATGATTGTGTCCCACCTGTTGTTAAGTCTTCACAAAAAAATACAGTTTTATATCTTTATGTTTGAAGCCTGAAATGTGGCAAAAGGTCGCAAAGTTCAAGGGGGGCGAATACTTTCGCAAGGCACTGTATATTGTTAAAGGGGACAGCTGGTAGTAGAGGGACAGCTAACTGTGCACAATACACAGACTATGACGTTACACATTACCTGATCACAGTGAGAATAGCAGAGATAGTGTTGTCATTTCAGACACTGTTGTCAACTTTCAGTAATGGGTTTGTCAGAGAAGGCACCACGCTTGAAAGACTAGCTAGAGATCCCTGTATACAAGAGGCCACCTCACCAGAAAGACGAGCTACAGATCCCTGTATACAGGAGGCCATCTCACTAGAACGACTAGCTACAGATCCCTGTATACAGGAGGCCACCTCACCAGAAAGACTAGTTACAGATGCCTGTATAAAGGAGGCCGCATCCCCAGAAGTGAGGTTTTCTGTAATAATAATGTCACATCTCCTGCATACAGGAGGCCACGTCACCAGACGTCAAGAAACAACAGAGATAACAGGACAGAAGGAGACAGATTTCATGCAATAGCTATTCTCACTGCAGTCGCTGTGGGGACAGAACTGAAGAAGCAGTCATAGTATCGAAAGAAGCTACAGTAACAGCATTGAACTAGATTATAGTAACAGCATGGAACTAGTCTAAAGTAACAGCATGGAACTAGTCTAAAGTAACTATAGTAACATTGAACTAGACAATAGTATCAGTATGGAACTAGACTACAGTAATAGCATGGAACTAGACTATAGTAACAGCATGGAAGTAGACTATAGTAACAGTATGGAACTAGACTATAGTAAACAGCATGGAACTAGACTACAGTAACAGTATGGAACTAGACTATAGTAAACAGCATGGAACTAGACTATAGTAACAGCATGGAACTAGACTATAGTAACAGTATGGAACTAGACTATAGTAAACAGCATGGAACTAGACTATAGTAACAGCATGGAACTAGACTATAGAAAACAGCTTGGAATTAGACTAAAGGAAACAGCTTGGAATTAGACTAAAGGAAACAGCTTGGAACTAGACTAAAGGAACAGCATGGAATTAGACTATAGTAACAGCATGGAACTAGACTACAGCAACAGCATGGAACTAGACTACAGTAACAGCATGGAACTAGACTACAGTAACAGCATGGAACTAGACTACAGTAACAGCATGGAACTAGACTACAGTAACAGCATGGAACTAGACTACAGTAACAGCATGGAACTAGACTACAGTAACAGCATGGAACTAGACTACAGTAACTATAGTACCAGCATGGAGTTAGACTATAGTAACAGCATGGAACTAGACTATAGTAACAGCATGGACCTAGACTATAGTAACAGCATGGACCTAGACTATAGTAACAGCATGGAACTAGACTATAGTAAACAGCATGGAACTAGACTACAGTAACAGCATGGAACTAGACTACAGTAACAGCATGGAACTAGACTACAGTAACTATAGTACCAGCATGGAGTTAGACTATAGTAACAGCATGGACCTAGACTATAGTAACAGCATGGACCTAGACTATAGTAACAGCATGGACCTAGACTACAGTAACAGCATGGACCTAGACTATAGTAACAGCGTGGAACGAGACTATAGTAGCAGCGTGGAACTAGACTACAGTAACTATAGTACCAGCATGGAACTAGACTATAGTAACAGCATGGAACTAGACTATAGTAACAGCATGGAACTAGACTATAGTAACAGCATGGAACTAGACTATAGTAAACAGCAGGGAACTAGACTATAGTAACAACATGGAACTAGACTATAGTAACAGCACGGAACTAGACTATAGTAACTATAGTACCAGCATGGAACTAGACTATAGTAAACAGCTTGGAACAAGACTACAGTAACAGCATGGAACTAGACTACAGTAACTATAGTACCAGCATGGAACTAGACTATAGTAACAGCATGGAACTAGACTATAGTAACAGCATGGAACTAGACTACAGTAACAGCATGGAACTAGACTACAGTAACTATAGTACCAGCATGGAACTAGACTATAGTAACAGCATGGAACTAGACTACAGTAACAGCATGGAACTAGACTACAGTAACTATAGTAACAGCATGGAACTAGACTATAGTAACAGCATGGAACTAGACTATAGTAACAGAATGGAACTAGACTATAGTAACAGAATGGAACTAGACTATAATAACAGCATGGAACTAGACTATAGTAACAGCATGGAACTAGACTATAGTAACAGCATGGAACTAGACTATAGTAAAAGCATGTAACTAGACTATAGTAAGAGCATGGAACTAGATTATAGTAAGAGCATGGAACTAGATTATAGGAACATCATGGAACTAGACTCTAGCAACAGCATGGAACTAGACTATAGTAACAGCATGGAACTAGACTACAGTAACAGCATTGAACTAGACTACAGTAACTATAGTACCAGCATGGAACTAGACTATAGTAACAGCATGGAACTAGACTATAGTAACAGCATGGAACTAGACTATAGTAAACAGCAGGGAACTAGACTATAGTAACAGCATGGAATTAGACTAAAGGAACAGCATGGAATTAGACTATAGTAACAGCATGGAACTAGACTATAGTAACAGCATGGAACTAGACTACAGTAACAGCATGGAACTAGACTACAGTAACAGCATGGAACTAGACTACAGTAACAGCATGGAACTAGACTACAGTAACTATAGTACCAGCATGGAGTTAGAATTTTGTAACAGCATGGAACTAGACTATAGTAAAAGCATGGACCTAGACTATAGTAACAGTATGGACCTAGACTATAGTAACAGTATGGAACTAGACTATAGTAACAGCATGGAACTAGACTATAGTAACAGCATGAAACTAGACTACAGTAACAGCATGGAACTAGACTACAGTAACAGCATGGAACTAGACTACAGTAACAGCATGGAACTAGACTACAGTAACAGCATGGAACTAGACTACAGTAACAGCATGGAACTAGACTACAGTAACAGCATGGAACTAGAATACAGTAACTATAGTACCAGCATGGAGTTAGAATTTTGTAACAGCATGGAACTAGACTATAGTAAAAGCATGGACCTAGACTATAGTAACAGTATGGACCTAGACTATAGTAACAGTATGGAACTAGACTATAGTAACAGCATGGAACTAGACTATAGTAACAGCATGGAACTAGACTATAGTAACAGCATGGAACTAGACTATAGTAACAGCATGGAACTAGACTATAGTTAAAGGATGGAACTAGACTATAGTAAACAGCATGGAACTAGACTATAGTAAACAGCTTGGAATTAGACTAAAGGAAACAGCTTGGAACTAGACTAAAGGAACAGCATGGAATTAGACTATAGTAACAGCATGGAACTAGACTACAGTAACAGCATGGAACTAGACTACAGTAACAGCATGGAACTAGACTACAGTAACAGCATGGAACTAGACTACAGTAACAGCATGGAACTAGACTACAGTAACTATAGTAACAGCATGGAACTAGACTATAGTAACAGCATGGACCTAGACTATAGTAACAGCATGGACCTAGACTATAGTAACAGCATGGACCTAGACTACAGTAACAGCATGGACCTAGACTACAGTAACAGCATGGACCTAGACTATAGTAACAGCGTGGAACGAGACTATAGTAACAGCGTGGAACGAGACTATAGTAACAGCGTGGAACTAGACTACAGTAACTATAGTACCAGCATGGAACTAGACTATAGTAACAGCATGGAACTAGACTATAGTAACAGCATGGAACTAGACTATAGTAACAGCATGGAACTAGACTATAGTAAACAGCAGGGAACTAGACTATAGTAACAACATGGAACTAGACTATAGTAACAGCACGGAACTAGACTATAGTTACAGTATGGAACTAGACTATAGTAACAGTATGGAACTAGACTATAGTAAACAGCTTGGAACTAGACTAAAGGAACAGCATGGAAATAGAATTTAGTAACAGCATGGAACTAGACTACAGTAACAGCATGGAACTAGACTACAGTAACTATAGTAACAGCATGGAACTAGACTATAGTAACAGCATGGAACTAGACTATAGTACCAGCATGGAACTAGACTACAGTAACAGCATGGAACTAGATGACAGTAACTATAGTACCAGCACGGAACTAGACTAAAGTAACAGCATGGAACTAGACAATAGTAACATAGAACTAGACTACAGTTACAGCATGGAACTAGACTACAGTAACAGCATGGAACTAGACTACAGTAACAGCATGGAACTAGACTATAGTAACAGCATGGAACTAGACTATAGTAACAGCATGGAACTAGACTATAGTAACAGCATGGAACTAGACTATAGTAACAGCATGGAACTAGACTATAGTAACAGCATGGAACTCGACTATAGTAACAGCATGGGACTAGACTATAGTAACAGCATGGAACTCGACTATAGTAACAGCATGGAACTCGACTATAGTAACAGCATGGAACTAGACTATAGTAACAGCATGGGACTAGACTATAGTAACAGCATGGGACTAGACTATAGTAACAGCATGGGACTAGACTATAGTAACAGCATGGGACTAGACTATAGTAACAGCATGGAACTAGACTATAGTAACAGCATGGAACTAGACAATAGTAACATAGAACTAGACTACAGTTACAGCATGGAAATAGACTACAGTAACAGCATGGAACTAGAATATAGAAACAGCATGGAGCTAGATTACAGTAACTATAGTAACAACATGGAGCTTGACTATAGTAAGGGCATGAAACTAGATTATAGTAACAGCATGGAACTAGATTATAGTAACAGCGTGGAACTAGATTATCGTAACAGCATGGAACTTGACTATAGAAACAGCATGGAGCTAGATTACAGTAACAGCATGGAACTAGACTACAGTAACTATAGTACCAGCATAGAACTAGACTATAGTAACAGCATGGAACTAGACTACAGTAACTATAGTACCAGCATGGAACTAGACTATAGTAACAGCATAGAACTAGACTATAGTTACAGCATAGAACTAGACTATAGTAACAGCATGGAACTCGACTATAGTAACAACATGGAGCTAGACTATAGTAAGAGCATGTAACTAGATTATAGTAAGAGCATGTAACTAGATTATAGTAAAAGCATGGAACTAGATTATAGTAAGATCATGGAACTAGATTATCGTAACAGCATGGAACTAGATTATAGTAAGAGCATGGAACTAGATTATAGTAACAGCATGGAACTAGATTATAGTAACAGCATGGAGCTAGATTACAGTAACTATAGTAACAGCGTGGAACTAGACTATAGTAACAGCATAGAACTAGACTATAGTAACAACATGGAGCTTGACTATAGTAAGAGCATGGAACTAGACTACTGTGCAAATGTGTGCCAGTACTTACTAGTGTTCATCAGGGCCCGGTTTCTCAAAACCATCTTATGGCCCAGATATTCAGTTTCCTCCTCTTCTTCCTCCTCATTTCTCGACGTGACAGTCATCTCCCCCTCCTCCTCTTTAACTTCAAAAACGGCATCTTCCTCATCCTCTTCTACTTTTACTGTAACATCTTCCTCCTCTTTCACTCTGAACGCGTCTTCCTCTTCTTTCACTGAAACGTCATTCTCTTCTTCTTTCACTGTAACAGCCTCACTCTCTACTTGTTTTTGTATTTTGACATCCTCTTCCTCCTCTTTCACGACAACGTTCAGCCACAGACCCTCTTTCTCCGTCCAGCAGACCTCCTCTTCTTTCTTAGGAGAGTACCTTAGTGAACTCATGGTCGGAGATGTTAGCTAGCTAGGCTAATGCTAACTTAACCAGCCCGCTAGCTGACTAATAACAACACCGTAAATATTAAATTAAATCGGATAACTAACTAGACGACGGAAGAGGGTTTGGAACACAGTGGTTAATATATACGAAAGCGTCTAAAGAGCTTTATTGGTTCGGCTATTTTGTCTAGCAAGCTACAGAGGTGTCTGGCTAACTTTTGCTGCTGTTGAAAGAAGCGTTCCGTCCACTAGAATATTTGTCAAACCAACAGCATAACCTTAAATTCCCACACCGCCATCTGCTGACAGGAGTGATTAACGAAGTTGAGTAAAATGTACATTTTATCTTCAGACAACAGGTTAAAGTGTAGAAAGCATTCGTTTTACTCGCCAGTTTAACAAAACAGTGTGCTTGAAACATTAGTAACTGGTTACCTAAAAGCACAAACAGTTTTTTTTTCGCAAAATGTTTTTGCGTCATTACATATTTATTCACTTATTTCCAGACATCTTCTAAACTTCCCACAATGCACTATTTCTCAATGCCATATGGAGGATGTACTCTGTGCTACAGTTTGTATGCTAGCTTGGTAGCTAGCTCATGCTTTCCATGTACCGTGTGGTTGTGTTATCTAGTGGGAACGCATTAGCATGGTAGGCTCTGGTGCCTTCTTGCCGTGGGCTCAAAACAAATGAGAAAATCATACCTGCTTGCTCCTTTTTGTTTTGTCAACTTTTCGGTAGGGAAGTTATGTTTATTCCGGAGCTACGAGCCATGCGTCGAAATCGCTAAACTATACTTCAAAGCAATGTGCTTTGAAGTATTCACGCCCTAGAGTGTGCCGATATCACTTTATCAACAGCACGTCATCAAAGACGTCTGAAGCTTCATTTCATCGAACAACAACCTGATTTGTTTGGTATTGGGCTTGTTCGACACTGCAGGCGACTGGCAACTGACTGATTTTCAAATCACCTTACATCATAAATAACTACTCATTATTATTTATAAATCAGTCAGCCAGTCACCATTTACTCACAATTCAGCATGGATTTCAATGCTCTCGAACATGGCCAGTGGTTTAGTTGATGACATAAAGGCTACGCCGCGCACGCTAGAGGGCGTGTGGGACGTCATCTATAATAATGTGACTCTTCTAAATTCTGTGTTGCTCAAACCTGTTGAACCTACATTACCGTTCAAAAGTTTGGGTTCAATTTGAAATGTCCTTTTTTTCCATGAACACATACATGAAATTAGTTGCATAATAAATAGGAAATATAGTCAAGACTTTGACATGGTTATAAATAATGATTTATATTTGGAATAATAATTGTGTCCTTCAAACTTTGCTTTCGTCAAAGAATCCTCCATTTGCAGCAATTACAGCCTTGCAGACATTTGGCATTCTAGTTGTCAATTTGTTGAGGTAATCTGAAGAGATTTCACCCCATGCTTCCTGGAGCACCTCCCACAAATTGGATTTTCACTTAAGTGTCATACCGTCAAGCTGCTCCCACAACAGCTCAATAGGGTTAAGATCCAGTGACTGTGCTGACCACTCCATTATTGACAGAATACCAGCTGACTGCTTCTTCCCTAAATAGTTATTGCACAGTTTGGAGCTGTGCTTTGGGTCATTGTCCTGTTGTAGGAGGAAATTGGCTCCAATTAAGCGCCGTCTACAGGGTATGGCATGGCATTGCAAAATGGAGTGATAGCCTTCCTTCTTCAATAACCCTTTTACCCTGTATAAATCTCCCACTTTACCACCATCAAAGCACCCCACAGACCATCACATTGACAACCACCATGCTTGACAGATGGCGTCAAGCACTCCTCCAGCATCTTTTCTGCATCTCACGAATGTTCTTGTTTGTGATCCGAACACCTCAAACTTAGATTTGTCTATCAATAACACTTTTTTCCAATCTTCCTCTGCCCAATGTCTGTTATTTTGCCCATCTTAATCTTTTCATTTTTTTTTAAACAGTATTAGATATGGATTTTTCTTTGCTACTGCATAGAAGGCCAACATCCTGGAGTAGCCTCTTCACTGTTGACATTGAGACTGGTGTTTTGCAGGTACTATTTGAAAAAGCTGCCAGCAGAAACCTTGTGAGGCATCTGTTTCTCAAATTAGACACTAATGTACTTGTCCTCTTGCTCAGTTGTGCACCAGGGCCTCCTTCTATTCTGGTTAGCGCCAGTTTGCGCTGTTCTGTGAAGGGAGTAGTACACAGCGTTGTACGAGATCTTCAGTTTCTTGGCAATTTCTCGCATGGAATAGCCTTCATTTTCTCAGAACAAGAAGAGACTGACGAGTTTCAGAAGAAAGTTATTTTGTTTTCTCACCATTTTGAGCCTGTAATCGAACACACAAATGCTGATGCTCCAGATACTCAACGAGTTTAAAGAAGGCCAGTTTTATTGCTTCTTTAATCAGAACAACAGTTTTCAGCTGTGCTAACATAATTGCAAAATGGTTTTCTAATGATCAATTAGCCTTTTAAAATTATAAACTTGGAGAATATAAAATATTTGTAGAAAAGGCCCATGGAGTTGGTGGAATAATCCTTTAATTCATTAGGTCAGGTGGAAATGTCAGACAGATCTCAACTCCATAAAAGGAGGAAATTGCCATCGCCTGATCTCGCTGCTTTCCGTTCCTTAACTCCATATGATCCAGAAGTTCTGTGCGTCCATGAATCCACGTAAGTCCACCGACTCTGTTCCGTTTCATGTTACCTTTCATCTGGACTATCTGTTGCGATCGGGAGATGGGCCATCAGTTATTGTTTATAGTTATTATCGCGGAGCGCGGCTTGTTGCGCACGCTTCAAACATATTGTGTAATGTGAATTGTCAATGATCACGGCCCTACGGATCCTCATAGGCCAATTATGCAATCGATATGGTTCATATGTATTGAAATTAATTATATGTACACATGAAGACAATTGAAAGAGTGAAATGAGAAACGTCATTGTTTGCTAACTGATCGACTTTGATAATGGGGATTATAGATTGTATCACCATTCACTGTTTGTATTCGTTCATAATTTATGATAAATAGTTACGAGCCTAAATGACTCGCGGATGATTACTATTGACTTCTTAATGAACTGGACTGTTGAATTCCTTAAATTATGTTAATAATTAATGATATGATTTGATCTTTGATTATGAATTTGATTGGATACATGTTATTTGTTTCCTTTGTGATGCAGCACAGACTACGATTCCTGCCTCAGTCTCATCCATTCCTCTGTCACCTGACACGTGACCACCTGTTCACCTTCACTGTCAGTCATCCAACCTGTCCAGCTACCCACACAGATTCCACTAATCTTTCAATATAATCACCTTTGATGCACATGAAACAAGTTGTAGGTTTGGGGAGTACTGAAGGAGGCATTGAACATGTTGGTCTGGAGGGGGGTGGTTGAGTGGTTGTCATCCTGGGTCATATTTTTACAGTGCTGTAAAAATCATTTAAAATAGTAAAAATACTACTTAAGAAGTTTTGGGGGGTGTCTGTAGTTTACTATTTATATTTTTGGCAACTTTTACTTCAATACATTCCTAAAGAAAATATTGTACTTATACATTTTCTCTGACAACCCAAAGTCCTTGTTATTTTGAATGCTTAGCAGGACAGGAAAATGGTTCACTTATCAAGAGGACATCCCTGGTTATCACTTATCAAGAGAATATGGTTTCCTGTATAGGTCTGAGCTAAAGCCTCACTTCTCCCTCTTTATCAAAATGTCCAGATAACTTGTTTCATGTGCATCAAAGGTGAATTTCAAATGTTCACTGCTTGTATTGATGAAGGAGTGGAATCAATTGTGATTTTTGTCAGACAGCATAGACAGCAGCTATACACTTTTGACTGACCGATCCAGCCTTCCTCTCCTCTGAAGACCCAGGGAGGATGGAGCTCAGTCAGAAAGCTGTTGAGGGACTGGTTAGGAAGAACACTTCTACAGCCAGAAAGGTGAGAGGTCACATGGTTTAGGTGGTAAATATTTATGTCCCCTTAGCGGTTCATCACGTCAGCAAAAGGGAATATGTTCCATCATCTATGTTTATTTACATTAGTGCAAGTTGTCCACTGATTGGTGTAATTTCTCACCCCTCTTGGCTGTATGAAGGTTAATTTCCCCTCAGGCACACACATTTGTTCTTTGATATTATGAAGGTAATTTGTGTAAAATGTACTTTTCCCCACTCATTCACCCCATCTCGTTACATTGCTGACGCATATTTGGTGGCCTGACTGCATCCAGACAATGTCAAATGCCCATCCTGGTAGATCTGAACCTAATGCTGCTTGGAGTGATCAGATGACAGATGTCACATTTAGGTGCCAGGTGTAACTGAGAAAATAGATGCTCCATGTCCATTACTTTGAGTGATTTATATAATGTGACTAAATGTGTTTCTGTGTTGCAGTCAAGAAATGGAACAGCAAGGCCACAGGACATAATCAGAGCTGTTGGAGACCACCTCAAGCCCCTGGTAGAGCCAGGGGTGGTGTTTACCACTCCACCACGCCTTCAGCAGACTAGAAAAGTGGGATTGATACTGTTTCATACTAAGAGTCATCTTAACACGCAGCCCACCGCTCCCAGGGATCAACAAGCCCACCACCCCTGTGTCTGCCCTAATGGCAGCCCCCAGAGGCTCCATGTACAGTACGAAGAGGAGGGCCGAGAGTGGGCATCCCTGCCTGACCCCAGACGAGAGGTCAAAAACGTCACCTAAGTGACTATTTACACTGACTCGACACCCCGCTCTGACATATAATGTACGGAACCATCCTATAAACTTCTCCCCAAATCCTAATCTACCTAACACCCTGAATAGAAAAGATCTATTCACGCGATCAAAGGCTTTCGCCTGATCTAGCGCTGCTACCATTAAAGGCAGCCCTCTATCTTCAACCCAGGCGATGGAGTCCCTGATCAACTGTAGGTTCCATCTTATTGAGCGGCCCTCTACCCCGCACGTCTGATCCTCATGGACGACGTAGGGAAGGGCTGTGCGCAACCGGTCTGCTAAAACCTTTGCAAGAATCTTGTAGTCTACACACAGCATGGTCAACAGCCGCCAGTTGCCAAGGTCAGTTGCTTCCCCCTTCTTATTAAGAAGTGACAGCACACCAACAGCCATTGATCCCCCCCGGGACCCCCGTCTCAATGATGGCCTTCAAGACTTCGAGGACCACTGGACCAAGTATACCCCAAAACTTGAGGTAAAACTCAGCCGGCAGCCCATCCATCCCAGGCACCTTCCCTTTTCCCATCCTCCTAAGAGCGCTCTCAACCTCTTCTAGTGAGATCTGGGCCTCCATCATGTCTCTAATGTCCTCCGGCAGCCGCCGGGACAAGTGTTCTAAAAACACGTTTCCCTGCTCTACATCTATCTCCCTTTCTTTAAAAAACCCTCGGAAATGATCAGTTGTCTCCCTGACCATTTCCTCTGGTTTTCTAACTATACTACCATCTTCTTTTCTAACGCCATGCATTACCTTCCTACTTTGCCTGGCCCTAACCGACTTAAAGAACATAGCGGAACAAGTCTCATTATGTTCTAGAAAGCCACTATGCGCACGCTCCAGGAAAGCTCGAGCCTTCTGCTCCTGCAGCTCCCTGAGCTGCGCCTTTAGGGTTGCAGATCTCTCCCAGTCAATCGACCCGCCGAGGTTGCCTGCCTCGTACTCGAGTTCAATTAACCTTTGGATACGATCCACCTCCCTCCTTTCCTCCCTTTTTTCCTTCTACAATATCCTATTATAAAAGCCCTAATCCTCACCTTAACTAAATCCCACCACTCTAACACCCCCTCGCACATGGACCGGAGGCCGTCAAGCCTCCGAAAGAAACAAAAAAATGCGTCAACGAAACCCTGCTCCTCCAGTATATCCCGATCTAACTTCCAGTACCCCCTACCGAAGAGGCAGACTGGCGACCCCACCTGCAGGAACACCCCGTCGTGATCCGTGAAGAAAACAGGCACCAGCCGCCCAGACAACTGACCCAAAAACCTGGATACAAAAATGTAGTCGAGCCTCCGCGCAACCCCCCTGGAGTTGCGCCATGTAGGACCGACCATTGCCGGAGTAGTGTGCAGGCCACCAACAACCAGACCATGGCAAGCCATTAGCCCAGAGATGGCACGTGCACTGCTATCACCGCCTACCCCTAAATCTATATTAAAATCTCCTCCTATCACCAAGTGCCTGTTTGTAACACACAGGGGAGCCAGACAGTCCACCATCTCCCTCCTGTCTGCCGCCACCTGTGGCCCATACACCCCAATTAACCTATATCTAGCTTCTCTAAACTTAACATCTATCCCCAAAACTCTACCCTGCATTATTACAAAAATGTTCTCTATTTTAACCTCTCTATGCCCACACAAAATCCCTACTCCTGTTGAGTGCACCCCTCCTATGCCCCAAAAAGATTCCCCCTTATCCCACTCCCTCTTAAATCTACACACATCCCCACCATCCCTCAGGTGAATCTCCTGTAATAAACAGAAATCAAACCCCACACCCTCTAAATAACAAAAAATCGCCCTCCTTTTAACATTATTCCTTAACCCCCTAACATTTAGACTAAAAAAAGAAACAGAACTATTCATTTAATTATTAACAACAAATAAAAAACCCAAAAACCAAAAGAAAAAACAGGAGACTCACCCGATGCTCCCCTGGTCCATCTCCACCGGCGGGGACGTCCTCTCCTCTCCTGACGCCCCCCCGTCCTCCATCCCAACCCATGACCCAGGCAGTGTGTTGGGTCCTCCCTCCCCACCCACCATCCCCCCCTCCCTGTTTGCCTCGGGGCTGCATGTAGGGGACCCCATCTCCTCAAACAGGAGTTGGGATCCCTCTAACAAACAGCCCACCGAACCCTCACTGGAGTCATCCACTAAAATGCAAGGGGCTGAGGTAAACCGGGAGGACAAATTACCCTCCCTCCACTCTCTTAGCCCCCTCCACACCCCCCTCCCTCTCACTTCCTGCCAAGCTCCCCCTCTTCATCCCTTTCTTCTTTGGTGAAGGAGGTAGCGGGGAGACAACGTCCCATCCCCGCTAACTCCTCCACCAAATCCCTCATTTCGACCTCGAGGAAGCCTGGCAGGCTGTCCCCCCACTCCTTCCCCCCATCTCCCCCCCTCCCCCACCTCCACTCCTCCCTCGTCACTGTCCCCGTTCCCTCTTCCACGCCTTCTCGTACCACTGTCCCCTTCTCCCTCTTCTCTGCTCCTCCACGTTCTTCCACCTTCTTTTTAATCTCTCCTTCTTTTTCCTTCTTTCCATCTTCTCTCCTTTCTTTTCGCCTCTTCCTTCTTCCCTTCTTCGTCCTTCTCCATCCTTTCCCCTGTGTCATCCGTACAATCCGCACGCGTCCTTTCTTTTCTCCCCCCATCCCCCACTCACCCCCTCCTCCACGTTCTTCCACCTTCTTTTTAATCTCTCCTTCTTTTTCCTCCTTTCCATCTTCTCTCCCTTCTTTTCGCCTCTTCCTTCTTCCCTTCTTCGTCCTTCTCCATCCTTTCCCCTGTGTCATCCGTACAATCCGCACGCGTCCTTTCTTTTCTCCCCCCATCCCCCACTCCCCCCCCTCCTCCACGTTCTTCCACCTTCTTTTTAATCTCTCCTTCTTTTTCCTTCTTTCCATCTTCGCTCCTTTCTTTTCGCCTCTTCCTTCTTCCCTTCTTCGTCCTTCTCCATCCTTTCCCCTGTGTCATCCGTACAATCCGCACGCGTCCTTTCTTTTCTCCCCCTATCCCCCACTCCCCCCCCCAGCTGCAGAAGCATATGACCTGTGACGAGCCAGGCAATCACGCCACAGGTGTTCTCTGGAGCCACATCCGTGGCAAGCCTTGGGCTTGTCACACTCCCTGGCCTCGTGCTCTTTCGACCCACAAAATCGACATTTCTTGTTACTGCACGAGGTCAGGGTATGGCCGTAGGCCATACAACGCCTGCAGAACGGGGGCTGACGTGCATAGTAGAGTGTTCCCCTGTCAGCCCCCAGGGAGAACATCGCCGGAGGATGGAGGTAGCCATCCACACTCTTCGGGGACTCCCTGAGTAACGCCTGGAAACCTCTCTTTCCGTTCCAGAAACCCAGGGAGTCCCTGAGGTACCTCGCTGAGGAGTCATTGTCCATATATCTCCCCAGAAAGGCCCTCACCTCTTCATCCTTCACATGCGGATTGTACATGGTTACAGTGACCACCCTGAAGTTGTTCCTTGCCAGGCTGGTCACCGTGTAATGGCACAGGGGTCCTTCTTCTTTCCCTTCCCTCACCATCTTCCTAATCTCGTCGTGCTGTTCTTCCAAATGTACAGTCACATCAAACCCTTTCTCCACCGGATTCCCCTGAAGGCAGAGGACATCTTTCACCTTCAACTTCAGATGCCCCATCAGAATGGTCCTCGCCAAGGTTTCTCTCCCCCAAGGCTCCATCTCTCTTTCCCTCCAAGAAAAACGCACCGTATTGGCCACCCCAACTGCTGGAACCGACCGTGACGCTTTTTCCTGCACCATCTCCGCAAGGAGAATAGCACACCTGGCTCTCCAACCTCTTCCAAAAAACAAGAAAAAGTTAAAAACAGGAAGCAAACCAAAACGGTGGTGCAACTAAAGGTGTTGATTTGTCACATCTATCAAGACAACTGGAGCACTGGGCCAGACACTCTTAAATAGAACCTGGACCAGCTCAGGTGAAACACCGTCCCACTAAGGAGATGGACAAGCCAGCACAGGTGTAACACATACTGACTAACAAGGTGACACCAATCAGTGCATCCTACGTGCTAACGAGCTGAAGTCCAACCTCAAAACATAGATGGAAAAACCAAAGACTGTAATACCTTCCCCCAACAGAAAACAACTTCCATTGCACATTATAATCAAATACAATGCTTCACCTTCACCAATATAAAACATGGTGTCTACTCGCTGTCAACAAGAAATAAAGATTTTTTCCCCCACCAGCTTCTAGAACTCTCATCCCCTTGGAACGAGCCCAAACAAAACTCATCTCCAATACTGAAAAACATCCAGTCAAAATAAATTGTGATCCATGGCAACTCACTGGCTAAACGCAAAACAAAAACCTTTTGGACTGCCCACCCTTGAGACAATCAGCAACCAAGTTGTGCTCACCACGGCCATGTCTGATTTCAAGAAGAAACTCCTGCAATATCCATAGTAACTTTTCACCTCACTGCAGAGCTTCTCTCTCTTTTCAGGGTTCACAAGATAGGCATGTTGTTGGTTCGGTGCCCAGTCCCCAATGTCATGCTCTAGTACATTTGGATTGGTACATCTGAGAATTAACCCTGATATTCTAAAAGCAGGGCAACAATGTCAATATAATTTTACCCCCAAAAAAGTGTCAGTTGGTTGCATGTATAAATATCATTACTAAATGTTACATGAATTGGAAATATTAAATATTTGGGTACATAGTCTTATTTTCAACAGCTTTTCAATTACATTTTGCTAGGTGGGATAGCCCAATGTTAAAACACAATTTTAACGTGTCCAAATCAATATGCAGAAACAGTTTGGGATAAATTGAAAACCTAACATGTGGTATATACACAAATAATAATGTCACAATAATTGTATTTTTTTTAAAACAAACTCCTTATAAACTGCACAAGCACCAAAGACGCTGTTTTGACAAGTAGCAATAAATCACTGATATCGACTAGGGGGGAAATGAGGTTGTACGTGCTGTTGAAACTAACCCAACTAAAAAAACACATGGAAATGGGAGATATCTTTTACCTCACTGATTAGAGGACAACCTGCAGAAGACAGCATTTAAATGTAGGGGTCGCTGAACAAAGGAACACAACACTTATTTGTCATCACTCATCAATATCATGTTGAAATCAATTGTGCCGAGAGGAGGGAGATGAGGTTGCACGTCCTATTAAAACTAACAGCTCAAAAACTACACAAAATCTGGGAATAATGTGTAAATCACTGGTTAGAGGACAATTTGTAGAAAACAACTAGCTGCATTTTGATTCAAGTAGGTCACCAACATGTTAAGTGTAACAACTCTTTGTGTTCGTCAATTTTGTAAATCACATTAATAGTACTTTCAATTCAGAGCCTAGATTTTCCCCCTGAGGCTAAGAGCAATAGAACAGGGGGCAAACATTTAGGGTTCTACATTCTGACATTAAAATACTCCTACTTCAATATTAAAAACATTCTACACTGTGACATTATCTAATTGATATCAAGAAACAACTCCATGTATTTTCTGATATTTAAATCAGAGGTATTTTAACGGATCTCATCACATTGACCACAGCCATAAGATTTCTCTCATGTGTGTCCACTGGTGTACTATCAGGCTGTTTCGCTGAGTAAAACTCTTCCCTCATTGATTACAGCTATGGAATTTATCTCCTGTGTGTTCTTTGGTGTGATTTCAGGCTGCTTGACTGAGTAAAACTCTTCACACATTGATTACAGCTATAAGATTTCTCTCGTGTGTGTGTGTGTTCTCTGGTGTATAGTTAGATGGTGAGAAGTAGAAAAACTCTTCCCACAATGACAACAGCTATATGGTTTCTCTCCAGTGTGTGTTCTCTGGTGTAATATCAGGCTCTCCTGTGTGTACATGCTGTTTTATTTTAAGTTCTGATTAAGATTTGCAATCTTTCCCACAGTCAGAGCAGAAGTGAGATTTCTTCCCTGTGGGTCTCTGCTGGTGTTTCTTGAGGAGTTCTGATCTGGAGAGACTTTTCTCTGCCTCATGATGTTGTTGAGGCTCCCCAGAGCAAAAACAGCAAAAATAGCCTCAATTTACAGGTTGCTTATGAGTGTATTTCACATTACTTTTGGAATATACAGTGCCTTGCGAAAGTATTCGGCCCCCTTGAACTTTGCGACCTTTTGCCACATTTCAGGCTCTCCATCCAACCTCACTGAGCTCGAGCTGTTTTGCAAGGAGGAATGGGGAAAATTTTCAGTCTCTCGATGTGCAAAACTGATAGTGACATACCCCAAGCGACTTCCAGTTGTAATCGCAGCAAAAGGTGGCGCTACAAAGTATTAACTTAAGGGGGCTGAATAATTTTGCATGCCCAATTTTTCAGTTTTTGATTTGTTAAAAAAGTTTGAAATATCCAAAAATGTCGTTCCACTTCATGATTGTGTCCCACTTGTTGTTGATTCTTCACAAAAAATACAGTTTTATATCTTTATGTTTGAAGCCTGAAATGTGGCAAAAGGTCGCAAATTTCAAGGGGGCCGAATACTTTCGCAAGGCACTGTAATTGTAAGGCCTGCTTGAATCTCCTGCTTAATATGTTTTTGTTATTGTCGCAAATCAACTGCTTTATACTTAAAAAAAAAATAGTAAAATGTTCTGTAACTAGCTTTGCCATCTGCCTGAAACTGAGGGTTTGTACATTAAGTGTTTAACAAATTGGCCCATAACTTCACCTAACAATAACATAAGACCTACTGTAGGACCCATAACTTCACCGAACCACAAAAACTACAGACATACTGGAACACACGTGTGTTGTACAATAGCCTATCCATCAAGGAACAGTTCTCTACACATTATGAGCTAAGTATCTCTGTGTCCAAACAGACTAACAAGACCCTACCTGTAAATCAAGCAGACAATAACACATTATAAACATCAATTTGTTTGGGATGTTGGATCCAACGTGGAGCACGGCATAACTATCTTTAGCAGAGTAATGAATGAAGACGCACTTTGGTTGTTGTTGCATGTCGTGGTGTTTGTCATTTGACTGTCATTCAGAAAATGATTTCATGGATCAGCTGATGATAGTTGAACATGTGACTAACTAAACGGCTACAGTATTAATTATATGTAAGGAGACACTAAATGTTACATAGTTAGAGAGCATTTCTGAATACAAAATACAATACAAATACAAAAAAAATGTCAAACATCAAGATCCAGTATTTAAGTTGAAGTTCATCATATGACAAGCTTAACATTATGACTATAACTACTGTTCCCTGAAGGAGGGAAACTAGGTATAACATATTATTAAATCCACGCCTTCCTGGAAGTCCCGCCTTCCACAGGTGATGAGCGTGAGGCTAGGGTTTATTCCTTCAATTTAATACCGCTTTTCACCAACCCAAGGGGTGGGGCCAATCAGGTGTTGTATCTCGTTTCCCTCCTTCAGGGAACAGTAGATATAGTCAAAGTTACACTCCCTTTCAGTCGGTCAACTTTGGTACAAAATACTATGGGAAAATAGATTCCCCATGCAGACCCAAACGGATAATAAATGAAACAGCCCCTGGCAGACCACCCAGACCTGACCCCGCAAGATGCGTCAGTTTTGTCAATTTATTCACTGTCTTTTGTTTGAAACACTCCTGAAAATGTTGAGTAAGCACGCACAACTGATTACCCATATAGAAGTAGGACAAGTCTACCTGGCCTGCGCGCAAATGTAGGTCAATAAATGTGCCTTTTTGGGGATGTCTGATAGTATTTATGATTGTCTTAACCTCTTACAAGATGGCGTAGCAGTGAAGACGTGTTTTGTTCGTGTCTCGTGTACTTTCGTATTTTTTGTATATATATTTCAACTTTATTTTCAATCTCTTTTCGATTTTTAATTAGATTATACCTTCCGGTAACCTGCCTCAACCAATGTGATACGGTGTCGATACGGCTATTGTTTTTAATTTTTTAATTTTAGAACACATTCAAGAACCTCCAGAAGCTAACCCGCTAATTAGCTACAAGCTATTTAGTCGTTGTTAGCCACTGCTAGAGGCTTTTACCTTCTGCACAGATACCAGCCCTGTTCTTAGCCTGGATAATACTCGCCAGTCTACCAGTATCGGACTGTCTATTCACAACAACGCCGGATTCCTGCCGTAATCCCTGGACCACTACTTCTGATCTTCACAGCTAGCTTGCAGCTAGCTAGCTCACAGCTAGCTTGCACTCACCGTGGCATCCAGTACCGAAACTATCCCCGAGGCCCACCTCCCGGCCTACTCAGCTGTTCACCCGAACCCCTCATACACGGCTAGAGCTCAATACTCCACCGGATCCTTGCTGTAAACTTTGGACCTTGGCACCGGTTCATCGCTGCTACCGATTGGCTATAGTGGCTAACGCCACTGCCACGAAGCTAGCACCAGTTAGCCGTAAGCCAGGCGCATCTCCTGGCTAGCAAACTAAATTCTACAATACCTCTTTCGCCATATGGCTTGGATTCTCTGTCGACACGGCCCCCCGCCGCACCACCACGACTGGTCCGCCGACGAATACTCCATCCGCTGTGCCTTCAACCGGACTCCGTCAGAGGGCTTCTAACTTTAAACGCAGTGTTGCCCGAGTGCTCGCGTAGTTGCGGCTCCCCTGTTCCATCTACTGCTGCCCTCTGGACACTATGATTACTTGGCTACATAGCTGATGCCTGCTGGACTGTCCATTAATCACGGAACTTCATTCTGTTTATTTACTTTTTATCTGTTGGCCTCACCAAAAAGTGTGTAGTTAATCCGACCCTCTCTGCCTAGTCATCGCCATTTTACCTGCTGTTGTTGTGTAAGCTGATTAGCTGTTGTTGTCTCACCTGTTGTTTTAGCTAGCTCTCCCAATCGACACCTACGATTTACTTTATGCCTCGCTGTATGTTTCTCTCAAATGTCAATATGCCTTGTATACTGTTGTTCAGGTTAGTTATCATTGTTTTACTTTACAATGGAGCCCCTAGTTCCACTCTTCATACCTCTGATACCTCCTTTGTACCACCTCCCACACATGCGGTGACCCATTACAACCAGCATGTCCAGAGATACAACCTCTCTTATCATCACCCAGTGCCTGGGCTTACCTCTGCTGTACCCGCACCCCATCATACCCCTGTCTGCGCATTATGCCCTAAATATATTCTACCATGCCCAGAAATCTCCCCCTTTTATTCTTTGTCCCCAACGCTCTAGGCGACCAGTTTTGATAGCCTTTAGCCGCACCCTCATACATACTACCTCCTTTGTTCTGCGGGTGATGTGGAGGTAAACCCAGGCCCTGCATGTCCCCAGGCACCCTCATTTGTTGACTTCTGTGATCGAAAAAGCCTTGGTTTCATGCATGTCAACATCAGAAGCCTCCTCCCTAAGTTTGTTTTACTCACTGCTTTAGCACACTCTGCCAACCCTGATGTCCTTGCCGTGTCTGAATCCTGGCTTAGGAAGGCCACTAAAAATTCTGAGATTTCCATACCAAACTATAACATTTTCCGTCAAGACAGAACTGCCAGAGGGGGCAGAGTTGCAGTCTACTGCAGAGATTGACATTACTTTGCAGGCTTACTTTCCAGGTCCATACCCGAACCGTTCAAACTACTAATTTTAAAAATGACTCTCTCCAGAAATAAGTCTCTCACTGTTGCCGCCTGCTACCGACCCCCCTCAGCTCCCAGCTGTGCCCTGGACACCATTTGTGAATTGATCGCCCCCCATCTAGCTTCAGAGTTTGTTTTGTTAGGTGACCTAAACTGGGATATGCTTAACACCCCGTCTGTCCTACAATCTAAGCTAGATGCACTCAATCTCACACAAATCATCAAGGAACCCGCCAGGTACAACCCTAAATCTGTAAACAAGTGCACCCTCATAGACGTTATCCTGACCAACTGGCCGTCCAAATACACCTCCGCTGTCTTTAATCAGGATCTCAGCGATCACTGCCTCATTGCCTGTATCTGCTACGGGTCCGCAGTCAAACGACCACCCATCATCACTGTCAAACGCTCCCTAAAACACTTCTGCAAGCGGGCCTTTCTAATCGACCTGGCCCGGGTATCCTGGAAGGATATTGACCTCATCCCGTCAGTTGAGGATGCCTGGTCATTCTTTAAAAGTAACTTCCTCACCATCTTAGATAAGCATGCTCCGTTCAGAAAATGCAGAACTAAGAACAGATATAGCCCTTGGTTCACTCCAGACCTGACTGCCCTCGACCAGCACAAAAACATCCTGTGGCGGACTGCAATAGCATCAAATAGTCCCCGCGATATGCAACTGTTCAGGGAAGTCAGGAACCAATACACGCAGTCAGTCAGGAAAGCAAAGGCCAGCTTTTTCAAGCAGAAATTTGCATCCTGTAGCTCTAACTCCAAAAAGTTCTGGGACACTGTAAAGTCCATGGAGCACCTCCTCCCAGCTGACCACTGCACTGGTAACACCGTCACCACTGAGAAATCCATGATAATCAAAAACTTCAACAAGCATTTCTCAACGGCTGGCCATGCCTTCCTCCTGGCTACTCCAACCTCGGCCAACAGCTCCGCCCCCACCGCAGCTACTCGCCCAAGCCTCCCCAGCTTCTCCTTTACCCAAATCCAGATAGCAGATGTTCTGAAAGAGCTGCAAAACCTGGACCCGTACAAATCAGCTGGTCTTGACAATCTGGACCCTCTATTTCTGAAACTATCCGTCGCCATTGTCGCAACCCCTATTACCAGCCTGTTCAACCTCTCTTTCATATCATCTGAGATCCCCAAGGATTGAAAAGCTGCCGCAGTCATCCCCTCTTCAGAGGGGGAGACACCCTGGACCCAAACTGTTACAGACCTAAATCCATCCTGCCCTGCCTATCTAAGGTCTTCAAAAGCCTGGTCAACAAACAGATCACTGACCATCTCGAATCCCACCGTACCTTCTCCGCTGTGCAATCCGGTTTCCGAGCCGGTCACGGGTGCACCTCAGCCACGCTCAAGGTACTAAACGATATCATAACCACCATCGATAAAAGACAGCACTGTGCAGCAGTCTTCATCGACCTGGCCAAGGCTTTCGACTCTGTCAATCACCATATTCCTATCGGCAGACTCAGTAGCCTCGGTTTTTCTAATGACTGCCTTGCCTGGTTCACCAACTACTTTGCAGACAGAGTTCAGTGTGTCAAATCGGAGGGCATGTTGTCCGGTCTTCTGGCAGTCTCTATGGGGGTGCCACAGGGTTCAATTCTCAGGCCGACTCTTTTCTCTGTATATATCAATGATGTTGCTCTTGCTGCGGGCGATTCCCTGATCCACCTCTACGCAGACGACACCATTCTGTATACTTCCGGCCCTTCCTTGGACACTGTGCTATCTAAC